>NW_026590614.1:0-41754 GCF_907164565.1 Psammomys obesus | reverse complement strand
AGACCTTCAAAGAAGAGCTAACTCCAATTCTCTTCAAACTATTCCACAAAATAGAAACAGAAGGAACATTACCAAACTCATTCTATGAAGCCACAATCACCTTTGTACCTAAACCTCACAAAGACTCAACAAAGAAAGAGGATTTCAGGCCAATCTCACTTATGAATATTGATGCAAAAATACTTAACAAAATACTTGCAATCCGAATAAAGAACACACCAAAGATATTATCCACTATGACCAAGTAGGCTTCATCCCAGGTATGCAGGGGTGGTTCAATATACGGAAATCCATCAATGTGATCCACCATATTAACAAACTGAAAGAAAAAAAACCACATAATAATCTCCCTAGATGCTGAAAAAAGCATTTGACAAAATCCAACATCCATTCATGTTTAAAGTACTGGAGAGATAAGGGATACAAGGTACATATCTAAACATAGTAAAGGCAATATACAGCAAGCCTATAGCCAACATCAAACTGAATGGAGAGAAACTTAAAGCAATCCCACTGAAATCAGGGACAAGACAAGGCTGCCCACTCTCTCCATATCTCTTCAACATAGTTCTGGAAGTCTTTGCTAGAGCAATAAGACAGTTGAAGGAGATCAAGGGGATACAGATGGGAAAAGAAGAAGTCATATTATCACTATTTGCAGATAATATGATAGTATACATGAGTGACCTCAAAAACTTTACCAGGGAACGCCTACAGCTGATAAACACCTTCAGCAAAGTGGCCAGATACAAAATTAACTCAAAAAAAAATCAGTAGCACTCCTGTACACAAAAGACAAAACGGCTGAGAAAGAAATTAGAGAAACACCATTCACAATAACCACAAATGACATAAAGTACCTTGGTGTAATCCTAACCAAGCAAGTCAAAGACTTGTATGAAAAAAATTTCAAGTCTCTGAAGAAAGAATTAGAGGAAGATATGAGAAGATGGAAAGATCTCCCATGCTCATGGCTTGGCAGGATTAATATAGTAAAAATGGCCATCTTACCAAAAGCAATCTACAGATTTAATGCAATTCCCATCAAATTGCCAACAGAATTCTTTACAGACCTGGAAAGAAAAGTTCTCAACTTCGTATGGAATAACAAAAAACTGAGAATTGCTAAAACAATGCTCTACAATAAAAGATTTTCTGGAGGTATCTCCATCCCTGATCTCAAGCTGTACTATAGAGCAACAGTTATAAAAACTGCATGGTACTGGCATAGAAACAGAATGGTGGATCAATGGAATCGAACAGAAGACCCAGAAATAAACCCACACACTTACAGACACCTGATTTTTGACAAAGATGCCGAAACCATACAATGGAAAAAACATAGCATCTTCAACAAATGGTGCTGGTCCAACTGGATGTCTACATGTAGAAAAATGAAAATAGATCCATACTTATCACCCTGCACAAAACTGAAGTCCAAGTTGATCAAAGACCTCAACATAAAACCAGACACATTAAATTGTCTAGAAAAAAAAGTGGGGAATACCCTAGAACTCATTGGTACAGGAGAAAACTTCCTGAACAGAAAACCAACAGCACAGGCTCTAAGAGCAACAATCAATAAATGGGACCTCATGAAATTGAAAAGCTTCTGTAAAGCAAAGGACACCATCATCAAAACAAAGTGACTGCCTACAGATTGGGAAAGAATCATCACCAACCCTTTATCTGACAGAGGACTCATATCCAATATATATAAGGAACTCAACAAGCTGAAAAGCAATAAACCAAGTAATCCACTTAAAAAATGGGGAACAGAGCTAAAGAGAAAATTCTCTGTAGAGGAATATCGAATGGCAGAGAAGCACTCAAAGAAATGCTCAACCTCATTAGCCATTAGGGAAAAGGAAATCAAAACAACCCTGAGATTTCAACTTACACCCATCAGAATGGCCAAGATGAAAAACTCAAAGGACAACACATGCTGGAGAGGTTGTGGAGAAAGGGGAACCCTTCTCCACTGCTTGTGGGAATGTAAACTCGTACAACCACTCTGGAAATCAATCTGGCGCTTTCTCAGACAACTAGGAATAGTGCTTCCTCAAGATTCAGCCATACCACTCCTAGGCATATACCCAAAAGAGGCACAAGTACACAAAAAGGACATTTGCTCAACCATGTTTGTAGCTGCTTTATTTGTAATAGCCAGAATCTGGAAACAACCCAGATGCCCCTCAACTGAAGAATGGATGCAGAAACTGTGGTACATCTATTCAATGGAGTATTACTCAGCAATGAAAAATAAGGAAATCATGAAATTTGCAGGTAAATGGTGGGACCTGGAAAGGATCATCCTGAGTGAGTTGTCCCAGAAGCAAAAAGACACGCATGGTGTATACTCACTCATATAAACATACAACATAGAATAAACCCACTAAAATCTGTACATCTAAACAAACTAAGCAAAAGAGATGACCCTAACTAAAATGTTCAATCCCCATCCTGAAAGGCAAATTGGATGGACATCAGAAGAAAAAGAAAATAGGAAACAACCTTGGAACCTGCTACAGAGGGCCTCTGAAAGCCAGAAGAAAACAGGAAACAACCTTGAAACCTGCCACAGAGGGCCTCTGAAAACTTCTGCAGTATAGACTGTCAAAGCAGATGCTGAGCCTGATGGCCAACTGATGGGCAGAGTGAATGGAATTTTATGTAAGAAGTGGGAAATAGTAAGAGCTGGAGGGGACGAAAACTCCACAAGGAGAGCAACAGAACAAGATAATTTGAACACAGGGAACTTCCCAGAAAATCATACTCCAACCAAGGACTATTCGTAGAGATGACCTGGAACCCCTGCACAGGTGTAGCCCATGGCAGTTCAGTGTCCAAGTGGTTTACATGGTAATGGGAAGAGGGACTGCCTCTGATATAATCTGATTGGCCCGCTCGTTGATCACTTTCCCCTGTTTGGGGAGCAGCCTTACCAGGCCACAGTAGAGGACAATGCAGTCACTTTTGATGAGAACTGATAGACTAAGATCAGAAAGAAAAGGAGAACCTCCCCTATTAGTGGACTTGGGGAGTGGCATGCATGCAGAGGGAGGGTGGGATTGGGAGGGGAGGAGGGAGGGGCTTATGGGGGGATACAATATGAATAAAGTGTAATTAATAAAAAATTTAAAAAAGAAGATAATTCATGATAAACCCATGTATCTACCTAGCATATTAAATAATAAAACATTTATTCCTTCTGAAATTTAAAAAAAAACACATTTGAAGTCAATTTTCTAAAATGTCACTGTTGGTATTGCACTAGAGTAAACAAGGTGTTAAATATGAAGACATTTTAGTTCACAAAGTGATATGTTCTTCATTCCTCTTTCTCCATATTCTCCTGAGAATTGTCAGCAATAATCTTTCGAACACATATGAATATATGTATATATATTTCTATATATATGTAGGTATACGTGTGTGTGTGTGTGTGTGTGTGTGTGTGTGTGTATACTTTCTATGGACAAATTAGAAAATATTTTTTAAGCTACACTTACTCTAGGATTTTTTACCTGCCATTTTTTCTGTTGTTCTTATTACAAGTCTTGGAATTCGACATAGATCCTTCATACACTGCTTATATTTTAAATACATGGATGGAGATGATTTTTGAAATCTTTATTTGATAATTTTATACATGTATACAAATTCACTGCCAACTGACAGGATCACTCCTAAAATTTCCCCATATCGTCTTGAGTTCCTCCAGTCTTCTCTCTGGCTCTTCTTTACACTTCAATTACAAGTATATGAAATACTGAATTTTTGACTCAGTATTTTACAGGTAACAAATAACTACACTCTCATTTTGAGTCATTGGTTATGTAATGGCTGAAAGAAAGAATTTTCACTACATGCATAGATGACTTTAATCTCTTTTGAAATTCTTGCCTTTTTAGTGCTATCAATTATATTATTTAAACTTATCACTGTTTTTCAGTAATAAGTTACTTTAAAGTGTAATTTCAATACTACAGGTTTTCTATTTCTATCTAAAGATACACTAGTTTTTGCATTAAACATATTTCCTTTACATCACTAAGCATTATTATAAAAAGTTATTATTCTTCATAGTTTGAACATATGCGCTATTGTGAAGTTGGTCATCACTCTTTTTTTTGGTTCTGTATTTTTATGTATTATTCAATACAGTTTATTCATTTTATATCCCTGCTCTAGACACCTCACTTGGCTCCTCCCAGTCCCATGCTTCCTCCCTCTTCTCCTGCTATGCCCTTTCCCTGTTCCACTGATGTGGAACATGCTCCTCTCTTCTATCTGACATTAAGTCTTGCTGTATCTTCTTCCTCTGTGACTTGGCAAAGCTGCACACCCGAGGGCAACATGATCAAAGAGATGACCACTGAGCTCATGTCAGAGACAGCCCCTGCTTCCATTACTAAGGAAACCCACTTGGAAACTAAGCTGCCTATGGAGTACATCTGAACAGGGGTCTAAGTCCTCTCCATGAATGGTCCTTGGTTGGAGTTTTTGTCTCTGTAGCCCACCCTGGTCCCAGGTTTTGGGTCTCTGTTGATCTCCTTGTGGAGCTCCTGTCCCATTGTCCCATACTGGTCTTTCTTTTCTTTTCTTTTTTTTTTTTTTTTTTTTTTTTTGAATTTTATTTTTTTCTTATCAGTTACATTTTATTAACTCTGTATCCCAGCCGTGTCCTGATGCCTCATTCCCTCCCAGTCCCTCCCTCCCTCCCTCATCTCTACCGTGCCCCTTTCCAAGTCCACTGATAGGGGGGACCTCCTCCCCATTCATCTGATCCTGTTTTATCAGGTATCTTCAGGACTGGCTGCAAAGCTCTCCTCTGTGGCCTAACAGGACTGCTCCTCCCTTGGGGGGTGGGGAGGCCAAAGAGCCAGTCATTGAGTTCCTGTTAGAAATAGTCCTTGTTCCCCTCACTATGGGAAGCCAATTGGTTACTGAGTTACCACAGGCTACATCTGAGCAGAGGTTCTAGGTTATATCCATACATGGTCCTTGGTTGAATGTCAGTCTCAGAAAAGACCCAGTGCCCAGATATCTTTGGTCCTTGTGGAGCTCCTATCCTTTCCCCATCAGACTAACTCCCCTTCTTTCTTATGATTCCCTGTACTCTGCCAAAGGTTTGGTCATGAGTCTTTGCTTTGAAAACACTGCTAGTTAGAGTCTTTCAAATGCACTCAGTAGACTCCTGTCATACGTTCAATGCACATCCCATCTGTATTTCTAAACAAGGATTGATCATCTTACCCCATGTCTGCTCTCTTGATTATCTTTTTTAGGTGTATAGATTTCATTATGTTTATCATATCTTATAGGTCTATATAAGTGAGTATATACCGTGTTTGTCTTTCTCCTTCTGGGATATTTCACTCAGGATGATCTTTTCTAGATCCCACCATTTGCCTGCAAATTTCATGATTTCCTCCTTTTTGATTGCTGAGTAGTATTCCATTGTGTAAAAATATCACAATTTCTGTACCCATTCCTCTGTTGATGGACATCTGGGTTGTTTCCAGGTTCTGGCTATTACAAATAAAGCTGTTATAAACATGGTTGAGCAAATATCCCTTTTGTGTACTTGAGCAAACTTTGGGTATATACCTAGCAGTGGTATAGCTGGGTCTTGAGGAAGCAATATTCCTAATTGTCTTAGAAAGGGACAGATAGATTTCCAGAGTGGTTGTACCAGTTTATATTCCCACCAGCAGTGGAGGATGATTCCCCTTTCTCCACAACCTCTCCAGAATGTGTTGTCCCTTGAGTTTTTTTCTTTGCCATTCTGATGGGTGTAAGGTGATATCTCAGGGTCGTTTTGATGTGCATTTCCCTGATGGCTAATGAGGATGAGTATTTCTTTAAGTGTTTCTCTGCCATTTGATATTCCTCTGTCGAGAATTCTCTGTTTAGCTCTGTTCCCCATTTTTTAATTGGATTACTTGGTTTGCTGCTTTTCAGCTTCTTTAGTTCTTTGTATATACTCGATATTAGTCCTCTGTCAGATAAAGGGTTAGTGAAGATTCTTTCCCAATCTGTAGGCAGTTGTTTTGTTTTGATGACAGTTTCCTTTGCTTTACAGAAGCTTTTCAGTCTTGGAGAGATGAGGAATACAAGGCACATATCTAAACATAGTAAAGGCAATATACAGCAAGCCTATAGCCAACATCAAACTCAATGGAGAGAAACTTAAATCAATCCCACTGAAATCAGGGACAAGACAAGGCTGCCCACTCTCTCCATACCTCTTCAACATAGTACTTGAAGTCCTAGCCAGAGCAATAAGACAACTAAAGGAGATCAAGGAATACAAATCGGAAAGGAAGAGGTCAAAGTGTCACTATTCGCAGATGATATGATAGTATATATGAGTGACCCCAAAAATTCAACCAGAGAATTCCGCCAGGTGATAAACACCTTCAGCAAAGTGGCAGGATACAAAATCAACTCAAAAAAATCAGAAGCCCTCCTGTATACCAAAGAAAAAGGGGCCGAGAAAGAAATCAGGGAAACAACACCTTTCACAATAGCCACTAATAACATAAAGTACCTTGGGGTGACACTAACCAAGCAAGTGAAAGACCTGTTTGAGAAAAACTTCAAGTCTCTGAAGAAAGAAATTGAAGAAGATCTCAGAAGATGGAAAGATCTCCTGTGCTCATGGATTGGTAGGATTAACATTGTGAAAATGGCCATCCTGCCAAAAGCAATCTACAGATTCAATGCAATTCCCATCAAAATACCAACTCAATTCTTTACAGACCTTGAAAAAAAGATTCTCAGCTTCATATGGAGAAACAAAACACCCAGAATCTCCAAAACAATCCTGTACAACAACAGATCATCTGGAGGTATCTCCATCCCCGATCACAAGTTGTACTACAGAGCAATAGTAATAAAAACTGCATGGTATTGGCATAAAAACAGAAAGGAGGATCAATGGAACCGCATAGAAGACCCAGAAATAAACCCACACACCTATGAATACTCGATTTTTGACAAAGAAGCCAAAACCATTCAATGGAAAAAAGACAGCATCTTCAACAAATGGTGCTGGTCCAACTGGATGTCCACATTCAGAAAAACGAAAATAGATGTATATTTATCACCCTGCACAAAACTGAAGTCCAAGTGGATCAGAGACCTCAACATAAAACCAGATACTCTAAATCTGTTAGAAGAAAAAGTGGGGAACAGCCTGGAACTCATTGCCACAGGAGAAAACTTCCTGAACAAAACACCAACAGCACAGGCTCTAAGAGCAACAATCAATAAAATGGGACCTCATGAAACTGAAAAGCTTCTGTAAAGCATACTGGTCTTTCTATCTCCCCCTTCTTCAATAAGATTCCCTGAACTCTGCCCAAAGTTTTGTTATGAGTCTTCACATCTGCTTCAATATCCTGCCTCTTTCAGAGGCCATCTGCCGTAGGCTCCTGTCCTGTTCCATTTCTTCTCCAGCTTCCAATGGTCTTCACACTTACGAATTATCTATGTATCCCTGGTTTATTATATATCAAGTTTATTTTAACATATATACCAAACCTCAGGCTATATTTCCATTTTAGTGCTTTAATAAGCAGTGTTTTTAGAAATTTTTGGGTTAAGAAGACTGTCTCTTGAAATGTGTTTGTTTTAAAACACAAAATCTTATCATAAGCAAATATACACAGTAAGCAATCATAATCTAGGTCTTAATATGGTCCAACTGTAGGTGAACTGTTCCAAATTCTCTAAAAACACAATATTTTACATGATGAGAATGAAATGCTACTACCCTATCACATATGTGTTTTTTCTATAAATACTTCACTGGTTAAAATGATAGGGAAGAGTTTTTAAAGATTCAACAAAATGTCAGAAGCTTTACTTATCTTTAAAAGTATTACTTTTACCATGCTTTGTGTATGTGTGTTTGTGTGTGTGTGTGTGTGTGTGTGTGTGTGTGTGTGTGTGAGTAGTTTCAAGTGTGAACATGTATGTCAAAGAGCCTATGTTGAGGTAAGAAGGAAACTTGTTGGAGATTGTCTAGTTACTTCTATCATGTGAGCCCTGAACTATCTTTATTTCCAGAGACGATTGAATTCACATTCTGAGCAGAAGCACACATTGTTCCTTCATATTTACATTAGTACTACAAGATCAGAGCAAATCTTTCAGATTCTGAAGAGCTTTTCCATACATCCTAGCCTATAGTTAGCAGGTTGTAAAATCACTAAGTGTAACTTATCCTTGTTCATAAAATTCAATTAACCTGGCATGATATGTTAAGAACTGGGGTAAATCTTCAGCAACAACAACAATAACACACACACACACACACACACACACACACTTCATTTTCAAGGAAATATTTTACGCTTAGTGGTTAAAAGATAATAAATATAAATACATTGAAAGATACAGGTTATCAATTAGTGTCTTTTGGCTTTCTTTAATTTTTATTGTCTATATAGAGAGGGCACTCATTCTGATTTTCTTTTTTAATATTCTTTTTTTTCCTTAAAGATTTATTTATTGTTTATACAGTATTCTGTGTGCATATACCCCTGCATGCCAGAAAAGGGCACCAGATCTCATTATAGATGGTTGTGTGCCATCATGTGGTTCCTGGGAATTGAACTCAGGACTTCTGGAAGAACAGATAGTGTTCTTAACCACTAAACCATCTCTCTAGTGCCCTCTGATTTTCTTTTTTAAGGGAAGTTTCCTAGATTCTTAGAAACTTTAGTGAAGATAATCTAATTCAAAACTATCTGCATAAAATGTACCTATCTACTCATTGTCATATTCTATGGTGACAGCTTAGAATTCCAGTATATCAATGGTATCAGTTCTGATCAATTCCTACCATTTGAATTTATGCATTTTCTTCAGGCTGTCTTCTTAGGTATCTGGAGCAGATTTAAATATGAAAGGCAGTAGAAAGATAACATCATAAGCGCGTGTTTATTCTCAAGATATGAAGTGATGGGGTTTCAAAACTAAAATATTTATTTTGGATTCCTACATCTATCACTGCAATGGGTTTTCAACATTGTATATCAACTCATTACAAAGACTGATATGGAGAAAATGCTCATTTATATTTATTTAAATTCATGGTTTAAAGATCACTTCTTATCCTGATTGTCCTTCAACTGTGCACATGCAGTGCATGAAAATAAATTAGTAAAATTGTGGAAGTACAGTCGGGGAGGCAGGAGACGGTTCTGCTCTGTTTCTACTGCTCTCCAACCCCTGCTGCCATGATGAACGAAAAGAGTTCCAGCATCCATGGCTCCTCAGTCTGCCTTCATCATACGCCACCTGTTATCTGTTTCCTAAGTAATTTATTTAGATAGATTTGTGAGACTGACAGTCTTTCAGAGTTGAATTATATTGAAAAAAAAAGGTGTTTAGGCTACATTAGCTTTGTTATTGCAGGTTGTATATCATAAGTAGTGATTAAATAATAACTAAGGGTATAATCATGTGATTTAAGTTATGCCATAATATTTTTTCTCTGTACTTTTTATAGCCATCATATTTAACAGAAACAAACATGGAGGCAGTGAATGATACTAAGCAAAAGGCAGCACCAATGATAGGAATGCCGGTAAGTTACTTTCAAACTACTTTAAGTTAACATTGAGTTTTGTTTTTGAGTTCCGCATAGGTGCAGATGTGCATATAAATAGATACAGAAGATACTTGATCATGACAAACTTCTCAATCTTATATTACAATATCCCTCTGGATATAAAAACATCTAAGATATAATAATAGTCTTTAGAGAGGGACTTTGTTTTGTTAATTGTTGTCTAAGGTTCATGTGGAATAAAACTCATAGACCAATGGCATTGAGCCACACTTTTAGTTTCATTAGATAATAAACATTGATTAGAATAAATAATTGAGATTCTTTGGTCATATTCTCATACCTGGCTTAAAGGATGCCAATCTTAGAGGAAAGTAGGTTTTTCATTTCATTTAAATTACATTGTACTTCCTCTTTGGCATAATTTCTTCTCTTATTCCATTCCTTCTTTTTTCATTCTTGTTTGTGTTCAGGTACAGGTGTATATCTTTTAGGTGTTTTTTTTTTTCTCTTTAGTAAATCTTTAATAAATGTGTCTCTGTGTATTTCTGTCTCTGTTCTTTCTACACACGTATCAGTGTATAACCTTTTCTTTCTGTTTTAAATGTGCATGTATATTTCTGTGTAATATGTATCTCTATCTGAGTCTGTTTATCTGTATGTGTATATGCCCTTCTCCATCACCTTATATGAGTTTGTTGATCTCTGTCAGGCTGTCTCTCTGTGTTTCTCTTTTCGTTTTTGACTCTCCCCCTCTTTCTATCTACATGGGTGTATGTTTTTGTAGAGGGTTTTTGTGTGGGTTTCTACCTGAGTGTGTATGTCTGCTAGTTTTAACATTGAATCTTATAGGGCATGATAATGGTTTGTAATCAGGAATCAACAATAAAGTAAAATTAATGATTTCTCCAATTGAACATATTTTTACTTTAGCCAATTTTAAGGTGCTAAATATTTCAACAGCATATTCTATTTATATGATTGTTTCAAGTGGATTCATGGCACTGTGAGCAGTAGCTATGTGTGGAACTTGTTTTCAGCATCTGGCCTATATTTCAGGTTGGACACATATCATCCTTCTCCACAGACTGACCATCTCTTATGAAAGCCAAAAGGTTGTTTTTTCCCTAGGCAGTCTGAAAGCTTCTCTGTTTATTTTTTGTTTATTTTGTTATTTTATTTTTCTTCTGTGTGTCCTTTTCTCCTTGTTTGTTTGTTTGTTTGTTTGTTTTTTCCTATAGTGTTCAGTGTTGCTGAATTTTCCCAAGCCATTATAGCCACTGTGGGTGTAAGACACTCTGTGTATTACATTATGTAAAGGTGTCAAATTATAGTTCAATGTTCCACTTGAGACTGGACAGACACATGTAAGAAATCTTAGTTAACCATATCCTTGGTTAGTGTGTATGGCTGAATGGAAATTCTTAGCCCATAATAATTCGAATCCAATTACAATCAGTAGATCTAGGCTCCATCAGAGATGAAGTACTCAGGTTTTCTCCTGAAATCAGTCCTATTTACTCAAACCTGTGGTCAGAAGACAAATCATTAATACTGCTCTTATAAACATTTCTTCTAGAGAGATGAAAATGGTTAGAAAAGAAATGATAAGACTCTTCAAGAGTCTGCTGTCAGATCATTTGTGATTTTTTTAAATTCCTAGAATGTTCAAGATTACGAACTATGGTTCTGCTGTGGCCATAAAGAAACTCCCTGACCACTGCAACGTGAGCAGCAGGAATATCTGAGTTCAATGTACTAATCTTGAATTTCCAATGTTTACGTTTTTTATTATTAAATTTAAATACACATTACTAACAAAGAAACATATAAATCATTTCATTCACTTCAGTCATAATTGACAATAATTTAATATAACCTTCAGACACATGATAAGTTCTCTTTATGTAACATTCTGAGGTCTGTTGAAAAATTAACTGGCATTTTTCCTGCACTTTTCCATTTGAGAAACAGAAGTTTTCTAAAAAGACAAACAAAACAAAATATTGGTTGTCCTATTTCTGATGAAAAAAAAATCATTTGTTGAATATTAAAGAAAATCTAACCAACTAGGTGTGTCAGTCAGGAGGTGTGTCAGTGGCTCCTGGCATCCACATGGTAGCCCACAGGCACCCAAAGCTTCATAAGGATTTGATTCTCTCTTTTGACCAGCTCAGGCACCAGGCACAACATGTAGACAGTTATACTTGTCAGCTAAACACTCACATACATAAATAAGTCTAAAATTAAAAGGTAACAATTTTAAAAATATTCTGTATGCTCCAAACAATGTGGATTCAGTTTTGTTACACAAATCTGAAATCTAGCCATTTCTCTGAATCCAATTAAAAATGTTCAGTTCACAATCTCTCCATTATCAGCATTTTCTCCCATTGCATGAGAAAACATATTCATATTCCTGGAGCCTTCCTGACTGAATCACCTGCTATTCCATATGCTGCGATTTTCTAGAATTTTTCACCAGATAATTGACAAATAAGTAACAGGAATAAAATCAAGGAATGCATTAATATGAGAATTATGAATCTGAAACCACCAATGGTCTAACAAGCCTGACATTTTTTGACTATTAGTTTGCATTTATTAATTATCCTAAAGGGTTTATGATAGTAGCTCTCAAAAGAACTAGGACTTCACATTGCATTCTTAAAAATTACATAGGTACAAAACCTTAAAAAGAGTTGACATATAGTATGCCGTAACCAAAATATAAACTTAATTTTGTATCAATATGCAAAGTTCTGTAAGAGTAGACTCAATACTCTACCCTTTTTTTCCCTGTTGTTCCTATATTATTTCTATATCCCCCTCTTTTTTTTCTCTGTTTTTAAGAGAACTTCAGGCCAATCTCCCTTATGAACATTGATGCAAAAATACTCAACAAAATACTCGCAAACCAAATACAAGAACACATCAAAGATATCCACCATGACCAAGTAGGCTTCATCCCAGGTATGCAGGGGTGGTTCAATATACGGAAATCCATCAATGTGATCCACCATATTAACAAACTGAAAGAAAAAAAAAAACACATGATCATCTCCCTAGATGCTGAAAAAGCATTTGACAAACTCCAATATCCATTCATGTTTAAAGTATTGGAAAGATCAGGGATACAAGGCACATATCTAAACATAGTAAAGGTGATATACAGTAAGCCTATAGCCAACATCAAACTGAATGGAGAGAAACTTAAAGCAATCCCACTGAAATCAGGGACAAGACAAGGCTGCCCACTCTCTCCATATCTCTTCAACATAGTTCTGGAAGTCCTTGCTAGAGCAATAAGACAGTTGAAGGAGATCAAGGGGATACAAATTGGAGAGGAAGAAGTCAAATTATCACTATTTGCAGATGATATGATAGTACACGTGAGTGACCTCAAAAACTCCACCAGGGAACTCCTACAGCTGATAAACACCTTCAGCAAAGTGGCCTGACATTTTTTAAAATTTTAGTTTATTTTTTACATTTTTTAATGAATTACAGTTTATTCACTTAGTATCCCACCTGTAGCCCCTCCATCATCCCCTTCCAATCCCAACTTCCCTCTTCTCCAATCATGCCCCTTGCCCAGTCCATTGATAGGGGAGGTCCTCCTCCCCTTCCATCTGATCCTAGTCTATCTATCAGGTCTCACCAGGACTGGCTGAATTGTCTTCCTCTGTGTCCTGGTAAGGTTGTTTCTCTCCCTCAAAAGGGAGGTGATCAAAGTGGCAACCACTGAGTTCATGTCAGGGACAGTCCCCACACCCCTTTTTAGGGCACCCACCTAGATGTTGAGCTCCCATGAGCTACATATGTGCAGGAGTTCTAGGTTATCTCCATGAATGGTCCTTGGTGAAAAAGGGGGAGATAGAAAGACATGGATAGGACAAGAGCTCCACAAGGAGAACAACTGAACAAAAAATTCTGGACCTAAGGGGCTTTTCTGAGACTGACCCTCTAACCAAGGACATTCCCTTTAATTGATTAATTAGTTTATTCAATTTATATGTATGTTGTAGTCGACTCCTATCTCTCCTCCCAGTCCCACCCTCCCTCATTTGAAGAACTGGGGAGATGAGACCCTTACGCCTATACTCTGGCTCCTCTAGTATCAGAAAAACAAACTGTGAAAGTCTTGAGTATTCAAAGTGTAAAGTAAAACTAAACTACTATGATTTTCTACAATATTACTTTTAGAGTTTTAGTGTATTGGATAATATACACGGGGTATAATCCATCCATGCTTTGGATCTTTTCTTACTGTTTTGTTTTAAAGGCAAAGAATATTGCAAATAAGTCTGGGAGGTAAGGGTTTGTCTCTCAATCCTCACTATCACTAAAATACTCAATGCCAGTATAATCCTCACTGGCACTCTAATCAGTGCTGAAAGTACAGGCACATGCCAAAAAAAAAAAAATCTGGTCTTTGAGGGACCCTAAGTGTTATGAAACATCTATGCACCTCAAGTTCTAGTCCACATTCACTATTATTGGAACACAGTTCAAGAACAGAGTTGTGCAAAATAAATTCTGAAAGATTGTGAAAAGCATAAGGAAAAACAGACTAAAGGGTTTGAAAGCTCAGTTTCCTTGAAAGCACGGTATTGTTCTTAACTGTGTTTTCATGCCCCTCCCAGGTGTAGCAGATAGATGGGAAATTGTGTCAACTGACGGGTCCTGCAGGTCTATCACTGGAGATCCTGAATGGGGGAGTGGAAATGAAAAGGGGGACAAGGGTGCAGGAAATGAAGACCAAAACAGTATCTCTAATCAAAGTATCCGTTTATTCGAATTTTCCATACAACTGTATAGGCAGAAGCAGAAGGAATGTAATTGCCTTTGGCAGGGTTACTAAGGGACTAGAAATCACAGGATGGCCCACCAAGATGTGCTCATAATGGTAATTTGAAAAGTTCCTCAGAAGAGGTACTTAGGAAGCCCTGAGGCAGAGAAAGATTTAAAGTATTTCAGGAAGATGATCTTACTAAAAGCCCCAGGTCAGCCAGGAATGCACTATTGTATCTGGGCAGTATTCTGGTCAAGCCAGATGCCAAAATTCAGGGGGCAGCAAGGTACCAGAAGGCCCCCAACAGGTCCCCCTTTATTTTTATTTTTACAAGGCCATAATCCCAAGGGAACCGTGCCTGTCTTAGGTGGGAATCCGGGGTCTTCAACCCTTGCTAAGCCTGTCATTGGATACATCAGCAGCGATTGGCTGAGCTCCTGTCTTAGGCGGCAAAAGGGGGGAACAGAAGACCACTGTGGATTCTCTTACCCGTCACTGGCTAACCGGTTCAGCTCACTGGGATGATTAGCATTAGGCCTATTCATAGTCTTGCCTGACCATCTCCAGCTCTTGATAGTGCACCTGGATAGGCTGAACCTTTGGGCATCAATCTGCTGTTTAATAAAAGCCATAATTTTGTTGAAAAGAACAGATTCTATTGAAAGAATTATCAATAAGGTAAGCAGGGGACCAAGGAAAGGAAGGAGATAGGGAGGAAAGGACATTCCTGCGCTGCTTGAGGATTGAAGTGTTCAAGTCCACCATGAACATATATCAGCTGTAGGCAAAGGATCAAGGTCCATGGAAACAGTTGTTTTTCTTCCATCATTTCTGTAAAGAGATATAAAAAGAATATGTTCTCAGGGTAATTCTTTTACCCTGGATTGATGAGTATTATTATTATTATCTATATGCTTTACTAATCGTTCTGGCAACCACCTGGCTGCATCTATCTCTTTAGAATAGTTGCAAACTGCTTGTCCTCCCTGTATCAGGACAGGATCTGGACCATGCCATTGATTGTCCAAAGGATCTTTCCATAGGACAGTAGCAAACTGTCTTTGTGTATCCATATGCCAGAAACCTTCTGCAGCTGAACGTCCATATTTTCGAGTTTCAGGCCCTTGTTAATTAAAGTGTTAATTAAAGCCTCACAGTACTTTTCCAGAGAACAGAGGAATGTAACTGCCCCAGACCCTGGTCCTCTGCTCTGGCAGAGATAAGGAAGTGAGCAATTGAAGACCTCCACTCTGCAAAGAAGAATGACCAGATCTACACTTGAGAGATAACATCACCTATCAATCAACCCAGATGGTCTCAATTCTTCTTCTGAACAACCCCCGACCTTCTCTCAGGCTTGCTCCTCAGAGAAAACACAGGTTGAAGCTAATTGCTTTTCCACCTTTGACTGTAGCCACATCCCCACTGGCAGGAAATTCTGAATGTGAATTAAAGATCAGATGTTCCCCAGGTGTCTGGCCAGGACTGACCAGACCTGAAAGTCAGCTACCTAGCCCCTCATCCAATTATGAGTAGCCAAGACTGCAACCCCTGAACTTCCCTGCACTCCCTCCCCTAAAAACCTGAGGCTTATGCACATTGTCCCCAGTAAATCTCTAGCTTTTGCATAAAGCCTCCTAGAGATTCCTTTGGCAACCTCTCTGGATATTAAGCTTGTGCCAGGCTTAACAGTCCAAATTTAAAAAATTTAAAATAAAAGCTGTATGGGATATAAAATTTCTAGGAGAACCTTTGATAGGGTACCACTCCCCCTTTTTTATTTTTTCAAAAGTATCCTTTATAGATAAATGTACCCTTTGTACTATCTTTTTTGTCCTGTGGATTATAAGGTATTCCTGTACTATGTTTAATATTAAGTTGTTGACAAAATTTTGAAAACATATTTCCAACATAGACAGGGCCATTATCTGTTTTGAGTTCTGTTGGAAGTTTTAATATAGCAATTGCTGACAGCGTATGAGCAATAACATTTTTTCTAGCTTCACCACTTTGGAGTGTGGCAAATATAAACTCATTATAAGTCTCAACAAAAAGATGACCATATTTTAAATTACCAAATTTAGGAATATGTGTAACATCCACTTGCCAAATAACATTAGTTACAAGGCCACGGGGATTGATCCCAAGATGGGGAGAAGGAAAAAGGACAATACAAGAAGGACATTGTTTAACCAAGTCAACTTTATAATTACCTTTAGTTAAAGGTCCTCGAAGGTTAGAATGAACTTGTAAATGTTCAATGTAAAAGGAAAAGGTTTTTTTGCATAAAACTTTGAATTTGTAAAAATAAAAGTTTAGCAGGAGATGTCTAAAATAAATTTGCAGTCTCTAACCTAGGCAGAGACTGAGTTACATAGGCACTATCTGTAAAAATATTTAAAGACTGCTTATTAGAACTTTAAAACACAGTCAATACTGCAGGTAACTCTGTTATTTGCGTAGATGTGCTAGACACTTGAAAAGATATTGTTTTTTTATCATAAATATAGGCAGCAACACCAGATGATGAACCATCAGTAAATTCCATTAAAACATTAACAAACAGAATAACTTTTACTTTAAATGGAAAAACTATAGGTTGTACCTTTAAAAACTGAATTAATTTGTTTTCTTGTGCATCAACAGGTTGGACTCTGTCATAATAAGCTTACATATGTTAAAATGCCATATTTATCAGATCTCTGACAAGCCTGAGGGTCAGCATATTCAAGTTACTCTTTGTTTATGTTTATCATCTGTTCTAAACTGCATCCTATAAAACAGGATGACATAATTTCTAATTTTGACATATTTTTGATGCATGTTTTATAACCAAATTTTAAGTAAATCTATATAGGGAAATTTTATGGTTACCCATTTTAGATTTAATCCTTTAAAAAAAAAGAACAACAACTTAAACAAAGAGACTAGATAAAGCTCAATATTATACTTAACTATAATCTTTAGCATAACTTGAAATCTGCTCTTTTTAAACTAAAATCAAAGCAAAACTTTTAATAAGACATAGTTTATAAAGGAGCTAGTAAATTTTATTAAGACTTAATAGCGAAAAAATTAAAAGGCTAAAGTTTTATTTAGCATTAAACAGAGAACTAAACTCGGCTTGTAGCCCTCAGCAAAAATGGAATATTTTGGCCGTATCAAATCTATAGGCCAGAAAGAAACCACATTAATTTACTTATTTAGGCGTTGGCAGCCAGGCATAGATTTTATATAATGGTTAACAATTATCTGAAAATATCCCTGCATAGCCCTGGACTAACATGGAACTGCAGTTCTTTTTTCCCTTTAAAAGACCATAAGCAAACATTTTGCATTGAAGAATCTCCAGCCTTTTTAAATGAAGGACAACATAATTTACAGTTCTTTGTTAGACTGCCCAAAGATTATTATTTTAAAATAATAATTGTCAGTCAGATTTTTGAAATATCGTCATTCTAAGTTTACAGATAATCATACACACAGAGAGACATAAAAAAAGGAACATAGAAATCTGACATTATCACCTTAGAGTAACCAGAATACCAAGGCACCAAGACTTGACAGGCCCCTACAGGACACAAGCCCCACAGATTCCAGGAGTGGATCCCTCATGGGCATCCTCCACACACATAGATTTCAGAATGAATAGAGAACTCATGGCCCTCTCCACAGCTGCCAGCTGGAGAGTAGGCTCTAGCAGCCTTTTCTCCATCCAGAGTAAGGTCCCAGAGACACTCTTTCCTGGTCCCAAAAGGAGTACAGCCTTAATGGCCCCTTTCTCAGGAACTGGAGTGTCCTCCAGATTTCCTTGCCCAGACTGGAAACTCTCAAATTTCACCAGTACTCCCCATCTCACTATAGATAGTTTAGGAGCCCAGGTGGTTCCCTGAGAATTGAACTCAGGACCTTTGAAAGAACAGCCAGTGCTCTTAACCTCTGAGCCATCTCTCTAGCTGCCTAACAAGCAAAACAAAACCAGAAATCAAACAGACAGCAGGCAAGCAAAAACCACACAAAAAACAGAGATAAAGACAAAAAACAACATCAGTACCTGCTTTATAAACATTTAAATATTTTTAAAACCTGTTTTGTAATGTTAAAATACACAGTTTTTAAGAATTAAATCATGTCTATATGAGTGAGAATATACCGTGTGGGTCCTTCTGCTTCTGGGACAGCTCACTCAGGATGATCCTTTCCGGGTCCCACCATTTACATGCAAATTTCATTATTTCCTTATTTTTCATTGCTGAGTAATACTCCATTGTGTAGATGTGCCACAATTTCTGCATCCATTCTTCAGTATAAGGGGCATCTGGGCTGTTTCCAGCTTCTGGCTATTACAAATAAAGCAGCTACAAACATGGTTGAGCAAATTCCTTTTTGTGTACTTGAGCCTCTTTTGGATATATGCCTAGGAGTGGTATACCTTGATCTTGAGGAAGCGCTATTCCTAGTTGTCTGAGAAAGCGCCAGATTGCTTTCCGGAGTGGTTGTACAAGTTTACATTCCCACCAGTAGTGGAGGAGGGGTCCCCTTTCTCCACAACCTCTCCAGCATGTGTTGTCACTTGAGTTTTTCATCTTGGCCATTCTGATGGGTGTAAGGTGAAATCCCAGGGTTGTTTTGATTTGCATTTTCCTAATGGCTAATGCCATTGAGCATTTCGACTAATCAAGAGAGAAGATCCTGACTAAAATACTCAATATCCATCATGAAAGGCAATGTAGATGGACATCAGAAGAAGAAGAAAATGGGAAACAACCTAGAAACCTGCCACAGAGGGCCTCTGAAAGTCTCTGCCCTGCAGACTATCAAAGCAGATGATGAGACTTATGGCCAACAGTTGGACAGAGTGCATGGAATCTTATGTTAGAAGTGGGAAATAGTATGATCTGGAGAGGACAGGAGCTCCATAAGGAGAGCAACAGAACCAGAAAATTTGAACACAGAGGTCTTCCTAGAGACTCATACTCCAACGGAGTACCATGCATGGAGATAACCTAGAACCCCTGCACAGATGTAGCCCATGGCAGTTTAGTGTCCAAGTGGGTTACATAGAAATGGTAAGAGGGACTGCCTCTGACATAATCTGATTGGCCTGCTCGTTGATCACCTACCCCTGAGTGGGGAGCAACCTTACCAGGCCATAGAAGATGACAATGCAGCTACTCCTGATGTGATCTGATAGACTAAGTTCAGAAGGAAGGAGAGGAGGTCCTCCCCAATCAGTGGACTTGGAGAGGGGCATGCATGAAGAAGGGGGAGGGAGAGTGGGATCGGGAGGTGAGAGGGGAGGGGCTTATGGGGGGATACAAAGTGAATAAAGTGTAATTAATAAAATTAAATTAAATTAAAAAACAATGAAATAATAAAGCATATTTATAATTTATAATTCAGGGCCCATGTAGACGCCACTTGACCTGTCCTGCAGGTCTGTCACTGGAGATCCTGAATGGGGGAGTGGGAATGAAAAAGGGGACAAGGGTGTGAGAAATGAAGACCAAGGCAGTATCTCTGATCAAAGTCTCCATTTATTCAAATTTTCCATACAACTATATAGGCAGAAGCAGAAGGAATGTAACTGCCTTTGGCAGGGATACTAAGTGACCTGAAATCACAGGATGGCCCACCAAGATGTGCTCATAATGGTAATTTGGAAAGTTCCTCAGAAGAGGTACTTAGGAAGCCCTGAGGTAGAGGAGGATTTAAGGTATATCAGGAAGATGATCTTACTAAAAGCCCCAGGTCAGCCAGGAATGCACTATTGTATCTGGGCAGTATTCTGGTCAAGCCAGATGCCAAAATACATGGGGCAGCAATGTGCCAGAAGGCCCTCGACAGTCAACCACAGTTATTCACAGGCCTCTATGGAAAAACAAGTTTTTGCCACATGCTGCTTGTCCTTGTGGTTGTAGACTCCACCCAGTTCACTCAGATTCTCTGAATGAAATTGGCTATCACATGCAACTTTCTTCTGCTCATTTTTAGGATGGACTCCCTAAGAGACATGCCCCCAACTAGAAAGTTACACAAGTGCTGTGTGTCCGGGACTCTAAATGTGTTTTGTACTGCAAATAGTATCAACCTCAGAATTGGCAGAAAGAACAGCAACTGGAGGAAGGAGAAGCCATCCCACTTCACTGCTCCTGAGAACACTGTCCTCATACAGGGAATGGAAATGAATTCTTTACATATGTGGCAGACATCAAGAGAAAGAGAGAGAGAAAATGTACAAAGCAGTGCTTGACATGGCTAATAGAATTACTTAAATAGTGCAAGTCCCCAAACCGTCATGAATATAAGCATCTTTCTTTTTATTATATACAAGGGGTAGTAAATATTCAAACTCATTAATATAAATAAGGACAAACGAAGAAAACTTCTAATGATGTAAGGATCTTAGTGACATTAAGGTTGAAGCTGGAAGGCTTTAAAACTGTTAAAGGGGAAAACAGCAAAAGCCCAAATCCAAAAACACACAGTTTAGTGATGGGCCTTATGTTCTCCAAACAAAGCAAAAAGTTTTCATTTTCCTTCCCAACTTTTATGAGTTCTCAGTTACACAGGCTTACCTTATCAGGGTCTCCCAGAGAGAGTGCTAATGCTCTAGGGTGTCCATTGTACTGTGTCCTAAGCACAAGGGAAATAATATACAGCAGTGCATCCTAAATCCTATTGGCAGGTTTGCTCACACTTGTTACCACTAGTTTTATATTCACATTGTCTTCCCATAGGACATGAGATCCCACAGGACATCTTTATGAACAACATAGGAAATACCTCAATTGACGAGAAAGGAATTTTACAGCTTTTCCATCCCTGACTGAAGTGTATGGGAATCATCAGAACTTGAATGATCATGGATGCTTCATCTTGAAGAACAGATAAACTTCAAGAAACTAAGAGCCGAGCAGTGAGTTCATGCTTCCTTGAAGTGCCCTTTCTCAGTTCCCACTTCTATTCTGCATGATATGTCAACATCTAGATTCATTTTCTTGCATGAGAAAAGGGGCACCATAGAAAACAAAAACATACAGCAATAGAGCTCAGGTCAGGCTCATGACTACTCTAAATTGGGATATCTAGACTCAGGTAGTTTTTAGGGAGAACATTTTAAAATTAATTTATATATTAATTACAATCTATTCATTTTGTATCCCAATTGTAGCCTCCTCCCTTATTCCCTCCCACTCTCACCCTTCCTCTTCTCCCCCCATGCTCCTGCCCCAGTCCACTGAGAGGAGCAGTCCTCCTCCAATTGTCTGTGACCCTAGCCTATCAGGTCTCATCAGCACTGGCAGCATTATCTTCCTCTGTGGCTTTGTAAGGCTGCTCCCCCATCAGGGGAGGTGATCAAAGTGCCAGCCACTGATTTCATTTCAGATACAGTCCCTATTCCACTTAATATGAGACACATTTGGACACAGAGCCGCTGTAGACTACATCTGAGCAGGAGTTCTAGGTTACAACCGGGAATTGTCCTTGGTTGGAGAATCAGTCTCAGAAAAGACCCCTGTGCCCAGATTTTTTGGTTCTGTCATTTACCTTGTGTAGCTCCTGTCCCCTCCACGTCTTTCATCTCCCCCTTCTTTCATAAGATTTAGGGAGAACTTTTCATTTCCTTTTTTCAGGCAAATAGTCGACCTAGGGAGGACTGCCAAGGCACTGTGTACACGAAATTGTGTGTGCACACATCTTTTGTCCCATGAGAATATGATTGCTAAGAGCTGGATCCTCATATGTTCCCTAGTCCATGGGCTTCATGATCAGAGCAGAAAATGCCCTAATAACTGCAGGTAGACAAACCTGTAGTGAATGATATACAAAAATTAAATGTATGGAATGGAAGATAATTTATTTCTGGGCTTGTGTGAAAATGGCCTTAGGCTCCAAGGCCAGCCTCTAAGCTCATTTCATTTCCCAAAACAAGGAGGTTTCACAAGTGTCTTTTAAATCTGGCTCTGGACTAGAAATAGACCTAATATTTATACACTGGAGCATTTGAATTTATTTTACCGTTTTTTCAAATTATAATATGCTTTTGTTCTATATTCTCTTAAGCTTCCCTTCTCCAATCCTCCAATGAACTTCCCTTGATTGCTTCCAATTTCTTGTCTTCTTTACAAAGATAGTTGCATATGTATATGTTTTACCACTCCTGTACTCACACACACACACACACACACACACGCAAACGCACCCACCCATATTACTCATCCATCCAATACTACTTGTGTGTTCAGGCCTGACGATTTTGTTAGACAGCCATACGGTATTTTCGACTCTGAGGAAAACTATATGTTTTATGACTATTTTTTTTTTTACTCTTAATGCAATTGTTCTAAGTGACTTACGACTTCAATTTGGTCTCGTATTCTAAAATAAACCTTAGATGAGCAAAAGAAGTATTTTTAAAAGATCTATTCATGTATTCATTTTCTGTAAATGACTGCTCCATCTGAAAGTATGTCTACATGCCAAAAGAAGGAAACAGATCACACTATATATGGTTACTAGCTACCTTGATGTTGCTGAGAATTGAACTCAGGACCTCTGGGAGAAGTGCTAGTGTTTTTTTTTTTTTTTTTTTTTTTTTTTTTTTTTTCCTGAGCCATCTCTCCAGGCCCTGCAAAGAAACTTTGATCTCAGATTTGAACTAATACTGAGCGAACAAGGGTCTAGAGTCTGGCAGACAAAAGTACCCCTGCATATTCTCTCATGAAGGGCACATGCTGATGATTAATGAATTTTGACTCAGTAAGAAAACTAAGAATGGGAGGAGATGCACTGTGACATTTGAAGACAATAGAAAACTTTCTAAAATGAAGGCCACTGAAGGTAGCTATGGAAAAGGACAGGACCACTGAAGCAAGTGACTGTCATATAACTCAGGGAGCTGGTTCAAATGTGTATCAAGCACCTCATGATGCAATGTGGGAGTTATCCAATATTGTCTTGTGAGAATTCCAACAGGCAAAATCACTTCACGTCTCTATCAATAAAGACAGTATAGAGTACAAGGAAAAATAATATCCACACAATGTAGGATGATTAACTAATATTAATATGTGGGGAATGTTCTATTAGAAATAATGCATTCATTACAAAAGCACTTCATGCATTTGTAATTGTTTTGTATTTTTGAGGTTATATAAATTACTCCACTGCATGTAATAACCTCATTCTGTCTTTAAATGTGGAGGAAAAAGAACCTGAAGAAAAGATGGCCCCACATGACTTCACTGTTCCGCAAGGGACATGACAAAGTGCCCCAACATGACAAAGTGAGCACTGCCCAGGCATTGGAGAAGCAAGGAAAATTATTCAGGAAAAAATCTAGTTGTTATTTGCAAGGACGGCATTCTGCCCAGTGCAGTTGTGGTGGGTCTCACAAGGTTCTTTTCTGGCTGTCCTAAGGATAAGAGCTGCTTTTTAAATACCTCCTCCCTAGCTTTCAATTCTGTCCTCAAGTTGAGAAACTATTGTGATTCAAAGGGATGTCTTCAGAATAGGTAGGTAAAAGAGGGCTATTCACCTAAAACAGGTATTTGGAAAGGTGGATTTAGTCACTTCACTATGGTGGAAAACATGATAAGAAAATGTTTCCTGGGGTTTCAGTTATCGTTAAGATGGTATGAGAACAACAAGAGATGGGGCATCCAAGCAGTTCAAGGTCCTCTTCATCCTTGCCAACCTTTGCATTGCACCTGTGAGCAGGGTTGGTCTGGTTCATAAGAAGCAAAGAGTTCCTTGTGCTGTCAATCGAATGACAGGTACTTCCCTTTCTTCCTCTCAGGATAGGCTGTCTCTCATCAAGCAAAAAGGGCCAAACATTGAGTGTGTTTTTATATTATCAGCAAACATTACTTCTTGCCAAGTTTTGAAAGAAAAACTAGACCGTGGGCAGCACATAAATCTAAACAACGAAGGTGTTCATCATGTTGCTTCTGTCCTAAAGGTAGGGGGATTCCTAATGTCATTTACCCTCAAGATTCCTCCAGAACTCTGTAAGTAGTTTCTTCATAATGCATTTCCTGAGTGACTGTAGATACCACTGTTTGAAATCTGGTAACCTCAAAGATTCCCCTGATATTCACAACAGAAGGAATAAGGATTCCAGCACAAAGCAGCCATCACAAACTGTAATGTAATGAAGAATATTGCATCCTCCTCATGGGACACCTGAGCACCCATGGGACACACATTATTTCAAAATAATAATAGTGTGAGTGAGGGGTCATTGCATATACATATGTGTCACCTGGTATGCATGCCTAGTCACATGCCTTCGTGACCAGTGTTCTTCATTTTCTGTCACTAACTCATTTCTGAGAGGCAGGTTTTTCTACCTCAATATACAGCATGTGTCTCCTTCACATATATCTTCATTACAGATCCCTTTAAGATCTCAGGATCTCTCTCTCTATCTCTTTCTAACACACACACACATACACACACATACACACACACACACACACACAAACACAATTAGTACTCAAAAACAAATCTTCATGACAGGGAAACAGACATTCTTAATCACTGAGATATACCCTCAGCTCCATAAAATGATATTTGTATTTTAATATTAAAATTAAAATTCAATTACAACATTTCATTTCTTCCATTTCTTTGTTGTACGATTCTTTCCCCACACCCTCTCATTTCCTGTCAAATACATGGCCCATTTTCTTTAATTGTTATTATTATAAAATATATATAAATCTGTTACTATGTTCAAATATCCTGGTGAGTTGAGTCCCCTTATGGTTGGTAGTGTATGTATTATTTCTGAGCTAACCATTTGGTATTAGATCACCAATTAGGGGTTTATCTTGAGAAAGACTAATGTTCTCACACTCAGTAGTATGTATGTGCTTATAGTTCTTTGTCTAGAGTTTGGCTTCATGACATTTCCTCATCCAACTAACTTGGATGATGTTTTTCATCAGGTATTGTTAAAGCAACCATATTGTTGGACTATCATGACTGAAGCCTGCCCCCATTTCTAGGAGATCCAGATTTAAGACAGAATATCTGATCCTCTGCTTTATAGTCTTCTAAGTCTTTTAATTAAGTTCCCTGAGCCCACTGTTCGAGTTACCTTCATATGTGTCCCCATTGGGCTACGAACCACTGGAACATTTCTTTTCTGTATTTTGAACCACTGTGGTTTTCTGTAATAGTCTCATTACATTGCAAAGAGAACCTTTGATGAAGGGGTAAGAGCTACATTATCTGTGACTATTAGCTTAAATATTTAGAATGCCTTTAGGACAAGATCTTTTCCTCTAATAGGCATGACCTTAGTTGCAAGGTTTCCAGTAACAGGAATGCTTTTCTGCTGCTGAAAAAACACACAATTACTTAATACACTTGTCATTGTTGTGGTTCATAGGTGCAGTTGTGTAGGATTACTTTTTCCTGTACCCAGCCCCTACTGTAGCTTGCATGGCACCTTTAAATATTACTAAACCTGGTGCTCAGGGAGGAGCTTTACATGTCAGACCCAGCTGAGATCTTCCATCACCTAAGTCTGAATTAATAGAGGATAGATTTCAAATGGTTATTTTGATTCTCAGTATTTGAGTTTCTGAGTTATTATTAATTGACCAATTGCTTCTCGACTGTAAGCAGTACATTAGAGGAAAGCATAACTCAGAAAATCTTTTCCTCATGTTGTGCAGAATAAAAGGACAGGAGAAAAAAGCAGGGTCCCCTTTATCCCTTATCCCAGGTCCTCCAAATCTGCCTGTTCTTCCTCCCATGGAAGGTCCAGGAGATCCCCCAGGATCAAAGTGTCTTTCTCTACCAAAGCCACCTCGGTCTAAGAAAGGGCAAGCTCAGAACTCACGTTTGTCTCTACATCTGAACATTCCTCCAGATCCACCAGGGTCCATAAGTCCTCCTCTTCTTTCCTGCATGCCATCAGGCCCACAGTCACCATCCAGAGGTGGGAAGGGTGGTAGAAGTAAGTCCATGGTCTTAGGGGTCTTACACCGATTGTATTTAATTCCCCAGCAAATTTCTGGTTTCCAGAGCCCATCCTGGGATACTGCCACTCTCCAGCTCTGGGCTGGCCTAATCCTCTTTCAGAGGGGGATCCCTCTTGAGCCCTGGCATCCATTTCAGGGTGAAGTCTACTCTGACTCCTCCACAGCCTTCCATGTCACCAATGTGTCCTTCCAAACTTCCTTAGGAACTAGGATCTCCATAAAATCAATGCTTGATTGAGCAAAAAGTGTCATTTACTGCTTAAACCTAAAAGTATGAGCCATATGCAACTGGCTATCAAGTGCCTCATGATGCAATCTCTTTATTATAAATATTACAATATTGATTATTTTCTGTGTATTTGTGGTGAGGCAGAAGATTTGTTTGCTATAAAATGAAAAGAACATTTAACCCGTAAGTGAATTCAATTAGGATATACAATGACTGTCCTTTTTTCTTAGCTTCTCAGAAATCTGAGAAGATATAATTCATAAATATGACAACTATATCAGGACCTGTAATGAACAATGAAACTGTACGCATAACCCCACCAGCACCCAGTGAGGAAGATATTACTGTGCTTTCTCCCTCTCCACCAGGACCATTTGTGGGACACCTATTCGGCAGGTCTCTCACAAGTGTTTGTAAGGATAGCAACCTGCCCACTGTTATGCTTGTAAGTTAATTTTTGGTCTCTCTGGCTGTCCTGTCCCACATACTTGCTGGGGAAGCTGTGCTCTCAATTAATAATTTATCAAACATGTGAATGTTTAGTTAACCTATCCATGAGGGTGAGATCCTTTTAGAATAATGTCTCCAATAAATTAATCCCAGTGAAATTTGAGTCATGTAATTAACCAAATTTAAAAACAAATGTATAATATGCCCAAGTTTCCTCCTGATTTCAGCACAAATCCCAATCCACCATCTAGTTGGAGGAAAGGATTCTATGGATGTGAGTCCGTTGGTGTCCCCAACTGTCAAATCTTCCATCTTCTTTTAAACCTCCATATTATTCTAGAGTCTCCTGTAATAGCATTGCCTCTGAGATCATTCAATCCTATTAGTCAATATATCTAGAGTGTTCTATTTAACTTTATCAGGGAATTAGGTATAATCATTTTTCTTTGCTATATATTAATCCTTTCATCCTAGAAAAATATATTTCAAATTCATCTAATATGGCTTGATCTATATTTTAATAAAGTTATTAAATTGCCATAGAGAATGAATGCATTTATTTTTCAGCAAGCATTTTAAAACTATATGGCAACATGTCAACAAGATTATCATGTCAGACACTTGACAATTACTGCACATAACTTGACTATTTTACAGCAAACTCTTTTGGTAACCGTGACTGTAATCATTCCAACCTTGAAAATAGCAAAAATAGTGAATAAAGCAGTATATGATAGTTATTTTTACACAGAGAAACTATGAAAGAGGAATTAAAACTCCTTGGGTCTTTGACTGGGACAACTTTTAACATTGATAGCTAAAACTATAATATCTCAGGAGATGGAAATGAAAGTCTCTATCAAAGATACTTTCCTGAAAGGCAAAATCTTTCCCAAAAAGAAGGATTTTAAGATTTACAACAGAAGCCAGGACTGACAGGAGGTGTTTGTGTCACTAAAAAAAGAAATATCCCAATTGGAACTGGGAATGGCATGCTTGGGAAGGATATTCCTAGAGGAGAAGGAAAAAGTAAGGGAGGAACAATCACCACAATTATAATTGTGACTCAGTGCCAAGGAGGATCTGATTCCAAGAAACCGCAATGTTTAAAATTGGGAAAAATGGATTGGGGAGAAAATATATTTAGAAGTAATGAACTCAAGGAGAGGCTTCTTTACCTACCCCCACTCCCAAGGGAGGAACAGCTTTCCCTGGCCACAGAGGAGGACATTGTAGCCATTACTGAAGATACCTGCTATGCTAGGGTCAGATGGAAGGGGAGGAGGACCTCCCCTAGCAGTGGACTTAGAAAGGGATAGGAAGGAGATGAGGGAGGGGGGCGGAATTGGGAGGGAATGAGAAAGGGGGTTATGGTTGGAATGCAAAGTAAATAACCTGTGATGAATATTTAAAAAAAAGAAAAAAAATATGAAATGTTCTTCATTCCTCCCAGTTGTAGTTACTGACCTCTGATTGCCATTGCTCTGGTTCAGAGTAAGAGACACATTTGTTCTTCAAACTTTTGGATGCATAATAATAGATTCATGTGTTTATCTCATAGAGAATGTGATATCAATCACTGGTGAAAAGGGACTAGATGAACCCCATTTATTCAGAAAATTAGTGACCAAACCATACTGGGACCTATGGGAAAAGATTGGCTTTCAACAGAAAGTAAATTTGAAAGAGGAATCTGTGGTTGTCATAGCAGCGGTCTTCATGGTAATGTTTTTTACCATCCTCCATACTTAGCATCCCTCTAGACATGTGTGAGTACTTTCCTTCCTTGAGATAAACTGCTGCTGACACATTCCTTCAACTATGGAAACTGATGACCTGAGGACAAGAGGAAGATAAAGTTCTGAGAAGCTAAGGGATTCATCACAACAGACCATTGAAAACCTTCTGTAGGCACATAACTTCCTCCCATGTCAGATGTGCTTTGGTCTGGCAATGCAAATCATCCTGCTGAATTCACTTATGACCATACTATTTGAGATCATAACAAAAAAATAATAATACTGGTAAAAAATGTGATTTAAAAAACTCAAGTCTTGAATCATACTTACCAAAATATACCCTTCATTAAAAAAAAAAAAGGTCACTATGGTTAATGCATCACCAACCTATTGGTTGCTGCCCTCTGTCCAGTACATACATGAAATTGTTTTCCTTGTCTACCAAAAAAAATCAAGTACTTTTATATTTATTATTATCCCTTGCCAGAAAATCAAGAGTTTTCTGAAGCTACTCAAAGTAGTCTACTACACACTGAACTTACACAGGAGTGATCAGTGGTTCTAGAGAAATAACATTGCCTGGTTTAAATTGGGCCGTGCTCTGAGTTCACCACTCAGTAGACTCTGGAGCTATAGCCTCAGAAATAAAGAGAGAAAGTACTGTTCTGAGAGAAGACAGGATAGGTAACATCAGACAAAGGCAGCACTTGATCCCTCCTTGACCTGGCGCTTGCCAAGTATGGCTTGCTCTCATTGCCAGAAAGCTGGGACCTCATAGTGAGGAAGAAAGTAATCATCAGTGACCAGCCAGGCAGGCCTGTCCCCATAGGGTACTTTAAAGGTATAGGAACACCTGGAGTTTTCCCATTGTTGTCATTTCTCTACCCTTGGAACCTCAAAACATGGCTGACACTTCACAGATCAGAAATCATTGAAATTAATCATCCTTTACTGAATTATGAATTGTGTTTTTTTACTGAACTAGTTACTCCTGAACAATTTTGGGCTATTTAGTATGAAAAGTAGATATGCGTATTATGAGCTATCTAGGGTAATTTGTTATCTCTTTTCTTACTCAGGCAATTAGGTATTTCTCCAATTTTTATTGGTATGTTTATTTTTCATTGTTATTCATGTATTTGCTTATTTATTTATATTGAAACATGTCTGTGTTTGACACCCTCTCTAATCTCTAACCTAAGGCTCCACTGATTCATTCTAAGTGGAGATTCTAAGTATATACTATAAATGCTTGCCTTGGCTTCACACATCTCAGTGTCCCTAGCCTTTTGAAACTGCAGTGTATGTGTGACTAAGGACCAAGGTTGGAAGATTGAAATAAAGTCTTTGCTAGAGCAATAAGACAATTGAAGGAGATCAAGGGGTTACAAATTGGAAAGGAAGAAGTCAAAGTATCACTATTTCCAGATGATAAGCTAGTATACCTGAGTGGCCCCAAAATTCTACTAGAAAACTCTTACAGCTGATTAACACCTTCAGCAAAGTGGCTGGATACAATATTAACTCAAAAAAAAAAAAATCAGTAACCCTCCTGTATACAAAAGACAAAAGGGCTGAGAAAGAAATTAGGGAAACAACACCCTTCACAATAGCCACAAAGGACATAAAGTACCTTGGTGTGAACCTAACCAAGCAAGTCAAAGACTTGTATGAAAAAAAAAATCCCAGTCTCTGAAGAAAGAATTAGAAGAAGATATCAGAAGATGGAATGATCTCCCATGCTCATGGCTTGGCAGGATTAATATAGTAAAAATGGCCATCTTACCAAAAACAATCTACAGATTCAATGTAATTCCCATCAAATTACTGACACAATTCTTTACAGAACTTGAAAGAAAAATTCCCACCTTCATATGGAACAACAAGAAACCAAGAATTGCTAAAACAATTCTCTACAGTAAAAGATCTTCAGGAGGTATCTCCATTCCTGATCTCAAGTTGTACTATTGAGCAACAATAGTAAAAACTGCATGGTACTGGCATGGAAACAGGTTGGTCGATCAATGGAATTGAATAGAAGACCCTGAAATAAATCCACACACTTATGGACACACACTATGGACACATTCAGGAAAAAAGGAGCAAGTAAATACATTTATACTCTCAACCACTGTTAATGATATTCTTTTCATAAACAGTTCTATTCAAATATATTAGTTTAGGTTGTCAGATATGAAAACAAAGAAGGATAAGTATTCTGAACTATTCGTGCACAAAATAAGAAAATAATCTAAGTGTGATATTCATGAAAATATTTTTTTGTTAAATGTTTTTCCTTGTGAAGCTAGATTTTAACTGCTGAGCTGGGAGGAGGTCCTCCCCTATGACGGGACTTGGGAAAGGTCATAAGGGGAGAAGAAGGAGGTTGGGTAGTACTAGAAGGAGAAGAGGGAGGTGGCTTCAGTAGAGAACATTTTGAATAAATTGTAATAAATAAATAAATAATAAAAATTTAAAAAGACTGGTCAAGAATATAATTAGGTGAACCCTCGAAAGAAACATAAAAGTTAAACAGAAACAGTCATGACTGTGATGATATTGAAACTTTTTCTTTCCTATTAGACCATATTTTACTGACTGTATATTAAGTACATGCCCATACTATTCTTAGTCATTTCATGGGATCATACCTGTATGAAGTAACTACTAATTTTTTGTCATTTCAAGATTCTGATATCAAATTTGTAAACAATGTTTAATGACAGGACCTTATTTCTGCCTTGTTGATTTACAGGTTTCCCTTATGAGAATTCTTACTGAAAATTTTCCAAAGATCTTTGAAGAGGATACTACTACATTTTATAAAGACATGCTAAGGAGAGTTGAAAACATAAAGAATTTCTCTGGTTTACAAACTGCTGTTGATAAATCTTGTGATAAGGCTGTTGCCAATGAGGAAAATGAGAAAAACTTTCCTAATCATAATTCTGAAGAATTAAAGATTATAGCTGTTCCTTCTCAGGAGTAAGTTGCTACAGGTAACAGGAAGTTTTAGTAATCAGATGACATCATCTCCTGATTTCACAAAACTGAAAACAGTATCAGAGCAGTACTGGCACACCCTAAGATATTAAAGCATGGGAAAAGTCTTATTTTAAACAACAGTAAACGCTCAATTCCCATCCCGAAAGGCAATAAGGATGGACACCAGAAGAAGAGGAAAACAGGAAACAAGCTAGGAACCTGCCACAAAGGGCCTCTGAAAGGCTCTGCAGACTATCGAAGCAGACACTGAAACTTATGGCTAACTATTGGGCAGTGTGCATGGAATCTTATGTAGGAAGTGGGAAATAGTAAGATCTGGAGAGGACAGGAACTCCACAAGGAGAGCAACAAAACCAGAATATTTGAACACAGGAGTCTTCCCAGAGACTCATACTCCAACCAAGTACCATGCATGGCGATAACCTAGAACCCCTGCAGAGATGTAGCCCATAGCAGTTCAGTGTCCAAGTGGGTTTCATAGTAATGGGAAGAGGGACTGCCTCTGACATAATCTGATTGGCCTGCTCTTTGATCACCTCCCCTCTGAGGGGGAGCAGCCTTACCAGGCCACAAAAGATGACAATGCAGCCACTCCTGATGTGATCTGATAGACTAAGATCAAAAGGAAGGAGAGGAGGACCTCCCTCATCAGTGGACTTGGGGAGGGGCATGTGTGAAGAAGGGAGAGGGAGGGTGGGATCTAGAGAGGAGGAGGGAGGGGTTTATGGGGGGATACAATGTGAATAAAGTGTAATTAATAAAATAAAATAAAACTAATATTAATATAAGCATACCTACATATGTGCACACTTAAACATATATATATACATACATGATTGTATACACATATATGCATACATGTATGTGTGACAGACATACTCCTAAATTAGGCCCTGAAAGATTCCCATAACATTACCTAGTTTGTTTCTCATCTTCCTTTCTCCTGTTCCCTGAGTCTAACTATAGGATATCTTGGATACTGAAATTATTACATTTGGAAATATCAATTAGAGGAAAGGCATTGATTCAAAAATCCCTCAAACATTCTGGAAGGTAAAGCCCTGTGCCAATGTCAACAAACTATGCAATCCTTCTGCAAAAACACTAATGTTGGTTTGATTCCTTATCAGAGATAAATCTTATCAAATGGTTAGTATTATGTAACTATTGGATTTACAAGATCCAGTACAACAAATATGTGAGGAATGATAAATAGGCTAAAACGTACCTGAACCAACAATTAGCACCTCTCAGAATCAGATATATTGTAAAAATAAATGTTCTCTATAGAGTTATGGAAATAGTCTGAAATACTCATTTTATCTGAATTGAGCCCAATCTGTTGTCTGAGAATATTTTTAATCAAGGTGATATTTGATGTTTTATTTGACAGTGAATGTTGAAATAACTTTCTCCTCCAGTACAATCAATAATCTGGTGGAGCTTCATAACTGAAGAAGCGTTTGGAATGTCCAAGTGATCTTACTACCCTTCATTTTCTTATTAAACTGAATAATGAATCCTCACAGTTTCATTTACCTACATCCTTCCCTTCCTCTTATCACTTATTATAATACATTCCTAATGTTTTTCCATTTCATTTTATTATTATTTACATTTCACTTCTATTTAACTTATGATGTATATTAAATACTTCTATTGTTGTAATAAATGTTTTTGAAAAATACCATTTGGCAGCCTTCTCCTCCATCTTATTTACTCTGGGACCTGCATTCATGTGATAGGTCCACAGGAATCAATTTATTAATCCAACTTCACACTCCCATCAGAATGGCATATTAAGTTTGCCTTGATAAATGAAAGCTGAGGATTTATCTGGCCAAATTCTTTCAGACTCTAGCCACAAAAGAGCCCCAAAGGTGAAGAATCAACTCAGGGGGTATACCACAAAACCTGACTCAACCCATGCATTAGAACAACAATTATTTTTAAGTTATTTTCCTTTTGCTGTGAAAAGGTGCTCTAGAATATTATTTCTATTAGAAATACAATTGGTACAGTGTTTGCAGGCTCATGGCATCGTTATAGGGCAGGTCTGATGTCAGGAGGTCACAGCAAATGAAGTTGCTTACCTAGTTAAGAAGCAGAGGACAATGAGGGCTCATACTCACTGAGCTTTCTCCTGTTTATGCAATGGAGAAATCATGCTTGCAATTTCACAGCCCAATTATAGTTGTTATAGCTTTCTCACCATGATTACCTAATCCAGATGATTCCTCAGAAGCATGAACAGAAGGTAATGTAATTGAAATAATCCAGAAGATTTGTGCTTAGAGTCCTGTATCATAGATGATTCCAGGTAAAACACCATTAACAATCAAAATTAAGCATCACATGTGATGACCTTAGAAGTAGGATCCAATTGTAAGAATGTGCAAAATGGTCTGAAAGGATGGTTCAAACTCTAAAGCAATTGAGATACAAGCTTTGTAACTGACATGAGTTCAGATCATCAAAACCTACATTTAAAGCCTTGCCAGTGTTTTTAATTGCTGAGTAGTATTCCACTGAGAGAACTCAGCAATTAAAAAACAAAGAAAATATGATAATTGTGGGCAAATGGTGGTAACTAGAAAAAATTTTCCTGAGTGCGGTAACCTAGAAGCAGAAAGTCACAGATGGTATATACTCATTTATAAGTGGATATTAGTCATATCATATAGGATAAATATACTAAAATCTATACTCCCAAAGAAGCTAAACAAGAAGGAGGACACTAGGGAATTTGTTTAATCTGCACTCAGAAAGCAAATGGAATGAACATCAGATGTGGGAGAAAACAGGGAACAGTATCAGAGACTACCACAGAGGGCTTCTGAAAAACTACCCAGCAGTGTATCAATGCAGATATTGAGATTCATATCTTTGGCTGTGTGCACAGAATCTTATGGAAGAAGTGGGAAATAGAAAGACCTGGAGGGGACAGGAGCTCCACAATAAGAGCAACAGTTCCAAAAAAATCTGGGCCCAGGGATCTTTGTAAAGACCAATACTCAAACCAAGGACTGTGCATGGAGATAAACTAGACCCCTGGCTCAGATGTAGCCCATGGTAGCTCAGCCTACAACTGGGTTCCCTGGCAAGGGAAGAAAGGGTTGTCTTTGACATGAACTCAGTTGCTAGATCTTTGATAACCTCCCCCTAGGGGTTGTGCAGCTGTACCTGTCCACAGAGGAAGACAATGCAGCCAGTCCAGATGATACTTGATAGGCTAGAGTCAGATGGAAGGGAAGAAGTCCCTCTCCTATTAATCGACTGGGGGAGGGGCATTGTGGGAGAAGAGGGAGGGAGGGTGTGATTGGGAGGAGATGAGGAGAGGGCTACATCTGGGATACAAAGTGAATGAATTTTAATAATCAAAAAATTTAAAAAACAATTAAAACATCTTGCCACTGTAACACAAATATCTCCAAACCAGAAGCTTCTACCTCGAGATGAGAGTTAGAGGCAAAGGAATCAGTAGAAGATTCTTGGCTAGATATTCAGGACATGTTGTTCAGTGGTGAACAAAAGAGACCCTGAGTCAAAAACGATGGGAGAAAAAAACAACAGGTTGAAGCTGTCTTCTAACCTAAGAAAGCTCATGATCTCCATGTCTTATATACACATACACACACTCAAACACACACACACACACATATACAACACATACACATTCACACATATCATACAAATTCACCCATACATTGCAGACAGAAACACATATAAGTATACTGTATACTTGCTGTATCTCTCTGCCTCTGACATAATCTGATTGGCCTGCTCATTGATCACTTCCCCCTGAGGGGGGAGCAGCCTTATCAGGCCACAGTAGAGGACAATGCAGCCACTTTTGATGAGAACTGATAGACTAAGATCAGAAAGAAGAGGAAAACCTCCCCTATCAGTGGACTTGGGGAGTGGCATGCATGCAGAAAGGGGAGGGAGGGTGGGATCGGGAGGGGAGGAGGGAGGGGCTTATGGGGGGATACAAAATGAATAAAGTGTAATTAATAAAAAATTTTTAAAAAGAGACAAGTAACAGTGAAAACTAGAAAAAAAAAAGAAAACTCAAAAAAAAATAATAATAATATGAAACCTCCATCCAAACATGAAGAATTCCTTATTCATGATTTGACTTCCTAGAAAAGACTTGTAATATGATTTTGTGATGTGGAAATCTTAAAGAAAATCTCTAGTGAAGAAACTCCTAAGTTCACATTAATAATGCCATGGGCAATCCTGAACAGTCATTAGCATATGCTCTCAATGTATCCTTTTATTACTATGGTAAAATTTTACTGAATTAGAATTATGTAGCTGTGTCCTCCTTTTCCTCCCTCATAATCTGAAAGTTACAGACTCTGTTACATTGCTCTGTATGTGTTTAGGTGTTATATTTGTATGTATAAAAATATGAATACAACTTGAGTCTATTTTCTTGATTCATGTATATAATTTCCAGGTTTAATAATCTGTATTAAATTCTTCATTAGGAGAACATCTCTGAAATAAGCTAATAATTCCCTGAGCCTTTCATTAGTTGCCCGTAGTTCTTTGTCTGAAGGTGAACCACATGGAATTTTGAGTATTGAATGTTAGTATGTCTATTGATAGTTTCATCATGTGCTTTTGCATTCACTTATATTAAAGACAATTTCAAAACAGACTTTCAGGTTTTCTGGCTCTTACATTCCTTCAAACACCCCGTTCTGCAATGTTCCCTGAGCTACATCCTCTAGATCCATAGGTATAGATGTCTGGGTTTCCCATTTTCCACTGATCTCTTCATTGGGTCCTGTTTTGGCTTTCAGCAACAGTCTCCGTTTTCAGTACAGAAGGGTTTTTTTAGTGAGGGGTGATGGGGGTTGTGAGATAAGAATATTACTTAGAATGCTGTAATGAAGTGGGCTAATTTAATGACTTCACTACTTTACTAGTACCAAAAAGCTGACCATATTTCCAGTACAGACTTGATTCTAATCCTGTTGAGAGAAATCTTTCCAATGTCAAGTCAAGGTGTTTCAACTGACTATCCCCCAAGACTGCGGTAGCACTTGTTTTCCTCTCAGTGTTGAGGGTGAATGCCTGTTGCTAAAAAATTCACACAGGGATCTCTTAGGGTTCAAGTGATTCTAGCTGGATCTGACTTGAATACCTCTAACTTAGAGCCAAGTGTCTATGATACATAAGCAGAAGGCTAACTGACATGTTAGGGAAGTAATCCACAGTTGTACCCAGCAGCAACTCATCTGAAGTGTGACAATAAGCAGCATGGCAAGCTATCACCATAGGTACAATGACTAACATCCACATGTGTGGAGTAAGCAACAGATGTTTGATTAAAATTAACTGTATTTCCTTAAACCACAGAATTTACCATATTTCCAAGTGGATGGAAAACCTGATGTGGAATGCTGGGTCTTTCATTTTTGTTTCTCAGAAAATAAAGAAATAAAATGAGGGAATTTTTTAAATCAAAAGAACAACAATAAAAAAACATGATCGCTGAAATACAATTCCAATTTTCATCATTTTATGCTTTCTTGTTATTCTTTAGGATTGTCTCATGTGGGTCATTTGACTTGCCTAGGCCTTTGCAGAAAGATATTCATTTTCCTAGAACATTATGAAATAATAAAAATAAAATATAATTAAAAAATTGTTCCCTTCTGGCAACTTTAATTTTCCATGTTAGATATTTTGAATTAGCACCAATCAAGTATAGTCGGAATGTTAAAAATTGAAATCTCTAGTTATAAAAATCATGTGTATTAAATAAACTACTATACTGAGTCAAGAGAGGAGATTTTTTACCAGTGACAGCGTCTCTCCTATATTGATGGTAATCATGCCATCACCCAGCATTTCCTCATGGTATCTGCTGCCTATCATCTAGGTACTTGTGAACTCTTGTGGTATCATGGTTGTATCTGCTCATCTTTGATCATCTCCATGGACCCTTGTGTCATACAGTACTTACAATCTTGCCTTAGTAATAAGACCACTGAAGGAGATTAAGGTTATACAAGATGGAAAATAAGAAGTCAATATTCTTTATCTGAAAATTATGATAGTAAATATAAGTGACACTAAACATTCCAACAGAAAACTCATACTGCAGATAAACTCTTTCATCAAGTAGCAGCGAACAAAGTTCACACAGAAAAAAGAACAACACTCCTATATACAAACAAAAAATGTACTGAGGAGAAAATCAGGGAAACAACATTCACACTAGCCTCATATATCATGTAGTAACTAACCAACAAGTGAAGGAGTTGTATGATTAGAAAACAAACAACACAATGAAACAAACAAAAACACTTTAGGACATTGAGGAAAGAAACTCTTTCATCTTCAGGTAGTTGGTTGTAAACCTAATTTTTTGTTATTGTGATTCAATTCAGTTGGAATATTGAGTGACTGCTTGACTCTTCAAAGGTAGAGACACATTGCCCTAGATGTAATTGAGCCCTCTTCCACACTGGCATCTAGGCATCAAGGTTTGGAATGATGATTAGATCCAAGGTCTTATTTCTGTTTTCTCTTGGTTGGTTGGATATTTGTTCCTTTGATTCTGTTATAACCCTGGATTTTCAGAGTGTTTGGTGGTTCTGTTGTTAGTTTGGTCTTTTTATCTGAATGCTGTGGCAGTTGAGAGTTCTAGGTAAAATGTTTCTGGGTATTGGAAGCTGACACCTAAAAATGGGGATAGGCTAAGCTTCTGAAAGAGCTCATAGGCAGAAGGGGATATAGATTTTACCTACTTTGAATGGAGGTAGGCAGTGGAAAGACATCTATACAAGGGGTCTGCTAGAGAGCTGTGGAGACTGGGCATTTGAATGGAGAACAGGAGGAGCAAAGATGTACAGAGAAACTATGTGCTTCCCTGGCAGTAGTATCCTGTAGGCTATTAGGGAATGCCTTGTTAGAGTTGGGGGGCTGAGATAACTCAACAGGTGCGTAGAGGTAAGTTAGGAAGGGAGATCTGAAGGATCCACAGGAGATGTGGAAGGGGAGAAGAAGAGGATGCAGCTGGTGTGTTGCATCCCTTGGGATTGACTGAAGTATTGAATCTGGAGGGGAGGTGGCAGTGGTGATGCTCTTCTGTTAGATTTCTTGTTTCCCTTAATGACCGACATTAAAAATAAATCATAGACTTCTTTGAGACAGACAATAGGCAAGCCACCAAATTATATGCAGTGGTCCTTGACCAATGAATGCATAAGGAAGATTAAATTATATAACATATACAAAAGCAAGCAAAACTAAAATATTACCAAGTATATAAATGGATGTCCAAGTTCAAAGGTGAATTAAATTAAGCAATAATTTACATTTGTTAGGTTAGTCAGAGTGTGAGGGATAAGGACACAAGCTGACAGGGATATAGGCATTTATGGAATTATTTCTTCCATCTGTGTAAACTGATAACCTATAATAAAGGCCAAACTGGCTTCTCTAAAATAATTGCCATTTTTGTAAATGAATCCTGTGTTTTCCAGTAACTACAAAACATGCACACACAGAATACCTTACTCTATTCAGCTTGTAAACTTTGAACGTTCCTTTTATGTTCATTGCTGAATATGGTTAATGATATTAAACAGTGTACACTTCCTGAAATATATATATTTATATAAATACTCTAAAATATTCTCATCATCTTTATTTGCTCAAAATACATTAGTTACACAAGCAATCTTTCAGTGTTACTCATTACAAATTATGTAAAGGCTTCTTCTAACCAATTAAATACAATTAATTCCCTTATGCAATCTGCAGGTAATCCAGGTTTATCTTCACCTGCATTTATATATTCAACCACTCCATTTGTTGGCAAGTAGGTGTTTCACTTAAAATTTAACACAGAGCTTCCTTACTTTGAGTTTATAAAGATGACAAGAATCTTGAATCCTTGCAGGATATTTGATCCCATTGTGAACTCTTTTATTATGTAGCATAAATAATGTTTCTAATTGTAGAGTGGTTCAATCTTAGCACAAACCTTTCATCCAAAAACTTTATTTCCATTGTAAACAGGTGGTTCTGTGGCTCAACCCTACCAAACCTTAAATCTATGAGCTTTCTGTAAAGAGATTTGAAAAAGTTAACCCTAGGTCAAGAGATGAAGCAAGAAATCAGCTGACAGAGATTAAACACAAAAAAGGCTGAACTTTGGGATAAGGGTAACTACAACAGGGTGGCGAAAAGAAGGACTTTTGGCTTTTGGCTTGTGCGTTTTTCTTCTGAGACTTTAGCCAAGCATAAAGGCTTTTTCCTTCTGGGTTGCTGGCTTAGTAGGAAAAGAGGATTTCTCTTCCTCTCTGAGCTAGCAGGTTTTTTCCACTGCATCTGGCTCCTTATAATTCATTGGTAAAATCAAGCAACTGGATTTTTTTCCTTAATAACAACAGTGTGTGCCCTCCCACTAGGCATAAAGAAGGATTGAACAAGCTATTGGATTCAACATGGAGGCAGTCAGTGACTAAAACAAAGAAGAATAAGGATGAGTGTGAGTAAAGAGGGAACAGAATAAGGAAGAAAAGGGGGAAAAGAGTTAGAGAGATGGCTCTGGGGTTAAGAACACTTGTTGCTTTTACAGAGGATTCAGGTTGTGTTCTTAGAACTGAGGTGACATCTCAAACCTGCTGTAACTCAAATTCCAGGCTGTTCAACACCCACTTCTTGTCTCCACAAATACAAGCCACATATGTGGCAAAAACATACATACAATTAGCGATTGCAACTTTTCAGAAGAAAGATAAAAACCTTATCTGTATAAATATGAATATTATAAAGGCTTCCTATATCAGGCTCCCAGGAATACTGCTGTATAATATTTACATTAGAGGATGACTTCAAGAGAGGAGCAAAGCAATCCTTCAGTGTATAAGGAAATGTCTCTAAAATGTATATAATTGAATACAACAGAATGAAGGCATTGGGAGGATGAGGATACTCCAATCTGAACAATTTTCTATTAAACAGTAGTCTCAGGGAAAGACTGATAAGTTAATGGTATCAAATTAAATTTTTGAGTATTGCTTAATCTTTGAACAATGAATTTTATTTGTCTAACTTAAAAAGAGAGAGGAGGAGGGGAAGGATAGAGGGAGGGAGAGAAGGAGAGGAAGAGAAACAGGAAAAGAAGTAAACAAAGAAGGAAAAGAAGAGAAGGAAGAAGAGAGATGAAAATACTAGCATTGCAAAATCTGCCTAAAAATTGCCAAATTCTATCTTAGACTGTTAAAAAAAAGTGTCAAATTTTATCTTAGACTGTTCATGAGTACTTTTAAAATGATGTTTGCATTAAAGCATGTCAAGTGCCTAATACTGCGTAAATGTACTTGTATTTTTAAACAAAAAACTCTCTCTTACTTTTAATAGTAAATAATTCTATTAATTGGCATCTGTAAAATTTTACTACACTAAGCTACCAGTGACTTATAAGTATTTTTATTAAGTGAGTTTTGAAAGAAAAAATGTATTATTTATTAACACCTAGGTTTTTGTTTTTTAGACTTTAATTTATTTTTATGTGAGCTATGTTTTTATTAAAAAGAGATCCAGCTTTTTTTTTTTAACCATAGGTCACTAGCATATCTCCTGATTAATGTTTCTTTCTACCTGTCAAGTGCTCCAAAGTCTTTCTTCAGCAATGACAAAGATTAATTTCAGTCATAATGTTTTCAATCCTAATGAGTCATGTTACTTATCCATTGGGAAATGTTGTTTCAAGGGCTTTCCATTTGGTTGAACGTGATTTAGAATTGTATTTGCATTTCTCTGTGTCTCTCTCTGTCTCTGTTTCCATCAATATCACTCTCTATCTCTCTATCTCTCCCCTCTCATCCCTCTTTATCGCTCTGTCTTTATGTGTGTGTTTCTTGCTCTGTATCTATTTGTTGTAATGTGTTCGTGCACATATTTATGTTCAACCCCCC
>NW_026590613.1:0-2170 GCF_907164565.1 Psammomys obesus | reverse complement strand
GTATAGAGTCCTGCCCTGCCACGTCCATCTGGGTAAGAGCTCTGCACCCAAGTTCAGAGTCAGAAGGTGGTCGGGTCCCAGGCAGACTGTGGGAGGAGGAGCGTGAATGCTACAGGGGGTTTCAGCATCTGCAGAAGAGCCCTGAGCTCTGGCAGCCCCTCTCACAGGGGACTGTGTTCTGCAAAATGAGGGGATTTCATCTTAGGATACTTGTTTCTTTGACTTAGAACTTTCAGGTTACATAGCATCAACCTTAAGCCTTAATTTATTTTTTGAATTTTTTGAACCTGTTGACCAGCTGTGTTGGTATTCATGTTACCGAGGTGCTTTTACAAATGTACCATCAGAGAACTGATGTTTTCATTTCAATTTTTAATCACAAATAGTGTTTGCATCCGTGATTGACATATGGCAAATGCAAGTGTTATAAGGGACTTCTGTAGTTTGAGAAATCAAAATAATTTCAGGATCTTCAGAAGAGAGACCCACCCCCAAAATCATCTCCTAGAGGATACCCTCGAATTGCTACAATGTATCTACCAGAGTTTTCTCAGTGCATCTTTGTCTCCTATTTCTCCTTCAGAAATTACAACCTGTGCTGTTTGTCCTGCCCCACACTTTATAAATTAAGTCATGTCAGCAGAGGGTCCATGGAGATGAGGCTGCAGACCACCAACCATTGAACGGTGAATGTGATGTCCTCCCTGGACCTTGAGGCACCAGGACCTGATAGGTTCCAGAGCTCTTTGTGTTCTGTGAATTGAAATAAATATCCCCATCAATTTCTCTGCTAATGGGAGCTCATGGACTCTCTTCCTTCGGAGGAGCCTTTGTTCCTGTCCTTTGCTCTGTGCTTGGTTTTCATATATTTCTCCACAAAAAGCCCTGGCATCTTTTTACAGTCAGATCAGCTCGAACCTTCCTCTTTTGCTCTTGTAGCTCATAGGGTATGGTATCAGGAGGATAAAGCCAGTTAGGAAGAAAGTCAGTCTCAGCTGCGACTGCATCATGGAAAGGGGCAGAAAGGCAGGTTCTTCAGCAGCCCTCCTGAGGTTCCCAGCAACGACAGCTGCTATATCTATGACCAAGCTCTCCCAGCTTTCTCTCTTCATTTTAAAAGAAGGCTGATCTACTTCTGTTTCTGAAGGTGTATATAAACACTTTGGTAAACATCCAGGCTGCAGATTTGAGCCCTGGCAAGGCTGAAATAATTTCAATTACAAAGAAAACAAACAAATCAACAAACCCAAGAGGGATAATTCCAGCCCATTTTCTAGAAATATCTGCCATTCCTTAGTTCAAACATTGGACATGATTTTTCCCATAATATTTTTGCAGTTCATTTACTTCATGGACTTTCTGGATTCAAAGCTAGCATCTTCTTGGACATAGTTTCCTTTCCTGCGACACCAGCCATCTCTCTAGTATAGCTTTGGCTTTCCAGGTAGAGCTGTGCAACACACAGGCCTCACTGTTAAATTCTACCTCATCCTACACCAATTGCAAGAGACAGGAGCAGTTCCCCTTCTCAGCCACCCTGTGCATTTTGCATTGCCTCACAGCAGGGGCCAAGAGTGATGATCCCATGGTAAAGCTGAGCTGTGTGATGGTGGCAAAATCAGGCCCATGAATTCATAAGCATAGGGTGGACAGGTACCACTCAGCCCTGACATAAACCGTGCTCTGTACACATTTTCTCAACATGAGGAGATGGGCAGGTTGAGTCCATGTTGTAGAGGAGGAAACATTTTCTCCTCCCTGGATGTAGTGCACCCTCAGTGCCACAATCACTGAGCATGCACTAGGTTTGCAGAAGGTTTGCTTCTTTCCATTGCACTCTTTATTTCCCTCCAGGTCACAAGCTCATGTCCCTGTTGTGCTGAACACTGTTCACGGGTTTGAGTCCTATGCATCTCAGGCTGTCCATGATTCAGGCAACTGAAGGATGACATGGTGTCTACAGTCATGGCTTCCTGGCTCTGTGCAGAACAGGGGCCTCTCACCCTTTTGCCCCGATAGCTGAAGTCTCTGGAAGGACAGAGAAAGTGGGCTGCAAAGAAGAAACTCAGTTATGTTACGTAAGCACAGTTTTGTTTTAATCCCAGGTGTGGAATGTGGGGCTGCTCTACATTGTCCACAGCAACAGACTATTTGCCTCATGCAGGCTCTG
>NW_026590612.1:0-7805 GCF_907164565.1 Psammomys obesus | reverse complement strand
TTTGATGTGCATTTCCCAAAAGGCTAAGGATGTTGAGCATTTCTTTTTATCTTTCTTTTTATTACAGTTTATTCACTTTGTATCCCAGTTGTAGCCCCCTCATCCCCTCCCAATGCCACAATCCCTCCCTTTTCTCCAATGTCCCTACCCCAGTCCACTGATAGAGGAGGTCTTCCTACCCTTCCATCTGACCCTAGTCTATTTAGTCTCTCAGAACTCTCTGCATTGTCTTCCACTGTGGCCTAATAATGCTGCTCTCCCCTCAGAGGGGAGGTGATTAAAAGCCAGCTACAGAGTTCATGTCAGAGACAGTCCCTTTTTCCCCTTACTAATCAGTTGGATACTGAGCTGCCATGAGCTTCATTTGTGCAGGGGTTTTAAGTTATCTCCATGAAAAGTCCTTGGTTGGAGTATCAGTCTCATCAAAGACCCCTGGGCTTTTGCCATTCAACATTCCTCTGTTGGGAATGTTCTGATTAGCTCTATACATCATTTGTAAATTGGATTACTGGGTTTGTTGGTGTTAAACTTCTTCAGTTCTTTATATATTCTAGATAGTAGCCCTGTATCAGATGTAGGGGTGGTAAAGAAATTTTGCCAGTCTGCAGGCTTTCGTTTTGTTCTGATTGATAGTGTCATTTGCTTTACAAAAGCTTTACAGTTTCATGAGGTTCCATTTATTAATTGTTGATCTTAGAACCTGTGCTGTTGGTCTTCTGTTTAGAAATTTTTCTCCTATGCCAGTGAGGTCAAGGCTCTTCCCCACTTTTTCTTCTAACAGATTTAATGTGTCTGGTTTTATGTTGTGGTCTTTGATCCACTTGGATTTTAACTTTGTGCAGGGTGATAAATATGGGTCTATTTGCATTTTTTTCTACATGTAGACATCTAGTTAGATCCACAATTTGTTGAAAATGATGTCTTTTTCCATTGTTTGGTTTTGGTTTCTTTGTCAAAAATTGTTTCCAAAGGTGTGTTTGTTTATTTCTGGATCTTTGATTCAATTCCATTGATCCACCATTCTGTTTCTATGCCAGGACCACACCATTTTTATTACTTAGCTCTATAGTACAGTTCTATAGTGCACTTTTAATGCAATAGAAATACTTCATTAAAACCCAAGGGTTTTAATTCAAGATAAAAGCCACAATTGTTAGAATCAGAGTACTCAAAGTTTCCTTTTTTGATTACCTAAAAATACTGCAAAAAATCCCTCTGTTAAAAAATAATGCTATAGCTAAATGTAACATATACTAGTGAAGGATTTAAGCTTCAAGAATGTAATGGTATTTATTATTTTAAAATCACACATAGTATGAACCAAATTGTTGTACCCAAGGGATTTTAGAAAAATAAGGGTCCCAAATCTTAGAACGCTATATAAGATATTAACTTTAAAGATTATTGTCCATGTTGTGCAAAATATATATCCATAAATTAGTGATTTTTATAATGTGATTTCTGAATGAACTAGACTTATACGATATTCTATAATCCTATGATTTATAAAATAAGTACAGCAATGTCACAAATCAAGCACAACACAAAGACAAAGGGAAAAGCATTGTTATTCTTAGATTTTGTCACCATAGGCAAAAATGGCTGCATAGATTTGAAATGATTCACAGAGTACTTAATATTTACTTCTGAAATAATAAAGGAAGGTGAGACAGGAGGCATTTTAATGAGCTGAGGCTGAGTAACAATTTAGGGGGAAATGGAACACCTGAGGATTGATCCATAGTCCCCTTCATTTCTGAATAGATATGGACCAGTGTGTGATATGTCCAGAAAGTCACTACACCAACTCAGAGAAGAACCACTGCCTCAAAAAATCTGTGAAGTTTCTGTCCTATGAAGACCCCTTGGGGATGGCTCTTACTGCCACAGCACTGTGCTTCTCTGTACTTGCAGCTGTGGTTCTTGTAGTCTTTGTGAAGCACAGAGACACACCAATTGTCAAGGCCAACAATCGTGCTCTCAGCTACACCCTGCTATTGATACTCATCATCTGCTTCCTCAATTCCTTGCTCTTCATTGGCCAGCCCAACACAGTTACATGCATCTTGCAGCAGACAGCATTTGGAATTTTGTTCACCGTGGCTCTCTCCACAGTATTAGCCAAAGCTATCACAGTGGTTATTGCATTCAAGGTCACGGTTCCAGCTAGATTTGTGAGGTGGTTAATGGCTTCAAGGGCCCCTAATTTTATCATCCCCATCTGCACACTGATCAAACTTGTTCTCTGTGGAATCTGGCTGCTTACCTCTCCACCCTTCATTTATCATGATACTCATGCTGAACATGGCTACATCATCATTGTGTGCAACAAAGGATCAACACTTGCTTTCCACTGTGTGCTGGGATACCTCTGCTTCTTGGCACTTGGGAGCTACACCATGGCTTTCTTGTCCAGAAATTTGCCTGGCACATTCAATGAAGCCAAGTTCCTGTCATTCAGCATGCAGGTATTCTTTTGTGTGTGGGTCACGTTCCTCCCTGTCTACCACAGCACAAAGGGGAAGGTCATGGTGGCTATGGAAGCCTTCTCTATCTTGGCTTCCAGTGCAGCACTCCTTGGTTTGATCTTTGTCCCCAAGTGCTACATCATTTTGTTTAGACCAGATAAGAATTCCTGTGTCGACATTAGGCAAAAAACCCATTAAAAAAAAAGAAGTCACTTAAAATTTAGTTAAAATTAAATTAAGCTGTTACTAAATCAAATTCAATGATTGAAGCCTGTGTCAGACCATTCTAAATCTCTTATTCAGGTAGGAGAGTATAAGGGTTTATAATTCTTTACATAATAGTAATAAAGTCTTTGTTGACCTAGAAACATTGCTTTTATCTCAGGTTTGAAATTCATGTTTTACTTTTTTTCTGTAATAAAATTTCTCCTTGTTACATTTCTTGGCCTCAAGCCTCATATGTAGAAAAGTGTGGCATAAACTCATGGATATCTGATTTCCTTTGCCTACAAAGTGCTGGTATTGGTGTCACCAGCCACATTTAATTTAGTTGATCCTTCTCTGATTTTTTTAAATGAAAGTCATTAAATTTCATGTAATTTATTTCAGTTTTTGAACTTGAGAAGATTCTGTTATATCCTACTCTCTAATTTGAAGGTTATGAGAGTAGATTGTTTCTCAAACATAAATTTTCATTTTTATGATTTTCAGAAGAAATTTCCTGGTTTAGAATGACAGTAGAATATCCTATTTTCATATCTTGTTATTTTGTCATGATGGAAAATAAAAACCTCTTACTGTGGGGAACTACAACGATGCCTTTCTGTAACTAGTAGTTGTTTAGATACTCAGAGCTCAGAAACAGTGTTATGTGACTGATCAAGTGGTACATAGTGTGTTATGAGAACAAGGCAAGCAGGGTGAGCAATGAGCATTATGGAAGATGGAGTTAATAAAACTCTACAGCAGAATAATATGAAGGGTATATTCTTCATTATAATAAATTAAAATTCTTTCTTGAAGAAGTAGAAATCATGAATAATGGACAATGGAAAAAGAATTGTTATTTTAAATGACCTGAGAAAAAGTCGTTGAACCTGATCATAGAAATCATGACTGGATATTCAGGATCTCTGAAGAAAACACATGTCTCTACAAAAACAGGGAATGTTAAAGCATCTTCTGTAGGTAACGTCATTAAATGCCAGCAATATGAATGAACATTAGCTAATGCAATTTGGACATGTGCAATTCCTTACAAGCTTTCTATTTGAAGATTTGTTATCTTTGTGGTATGATTGAAGAGGTAGGCTTTTCAGTGCTTGGGTAGATGGTGTTAAGTTCATGACTCTATTATATTTCTGAGGCAATATAGAAAGTAAGAAGTCAGAAAGAGACCAATCTGCCTTAAGCAGAAGTGATTGGTGTTTTTTTTTTGTTTGTTTGTTTGTTTTTTCAATTATAGGGACAGACATTTTCCAGTGGGAAAAAAGGGGTATTTGTGAAAAAAATGTTTTCATGTACAGTTTATGTAAGGGTACATTTTTACAGATGCAGATTTAAATATAGAGTCAGATGCTCACATGCTAGTCTCTACTTCCTTGGAAATTTCTGTCTTCTTTGGAAATGTATCTATAATATCTTTATAAATTGTCTTGTGCTAATTATGATGCATGTGGGAATGGATGAGTTATGTAGGCAAGGGCTGGGATTTCAACAGGGAATCAGCAAACCTTAGTAGAATAAAAAGTTCCTTGGCTTGATGTACCAATCTAGAGTCACATGAAGTAGGTCAGATGGAATATCCTACATCCAGCACAGGATAGAAGGGCCACAGTAATACTGTGGATGTGACAAGTTCAGACTTCTTATATCCTTATCAGAAACAGAACGTAATGTTGGCTTCCCTAAAGAATATAGTTATAGTTGCTGAGGTACAGTGACATTTGCAAGCTATACAGGGTAAAGAAGATTAATGTCTAAGACTAAATGTTCTTCCAAGGTTCTATCTGTTTTTCTGAGTTCTAGTGATTTCACAGATTCACAGGTGTCCTGAATGTTCCAAAGCCTGAGGGAGGGCATCAGGTCTAAGGAACTGAAATGGACACAGTGTCCTAGAAGCTCCTTACTATAAACTGAAAATCCTGTGGCACACGCTTCCCGAGGCATTTGGACCATGATTCCCCAGAGTACACTATTTTTTATTTTTTAATTTCAAAATATGTAATTCAAACTTCAAGGCAGACATGGAGTAGCCAATCAATCTGAAAGCTATAATGCTCTCCAGCCTAACAAACAAAAAATTTCCAGAGACATTCCTGAGGACCAAAGTTTTTAAAATTTATTTATTTATTAATATAAATTACACTTTATTCATTTTGTATCTCCACTGTAGCCCTCTGGTCCTGGTCCTGGTGGTCCTGGTCCAGATTACTCACCCAGCGCCCAGCTGTGGCCTCAAAAGTCTGCTATCAAGCATTGGCCCTGTAGGACTTTCTCTCTGGGGCTCTATCTATCCCAGTAGAACCCCTGGGCACCAAATATACACCTGGCAGCATCTCCTATAGATGGATGCACAAGCCCAACTCTCTGGAAGCTCTCGAAAAGCACAGGCTCCCTCCCCTTGGTACACCCAGGCAAGTACCACCCCCCAGTTGTGGCTCCCCCCACAGTGGGTGGGGCCTCCTCATCAACTGCAATCAAGAAGTTGAGGCCCCTTTTAGCACCAGGACCATAACGCAGGCATGGCTCTGCCCAATGTGGGTGGATAGGGAGGCCCTATTTCTGAATACATCACTTAAGATGAGTAAGCAACACTTTTTTAACAATAATCTCAAACCAACAACAATAACACAGCAGTGAAAAACAGCAATTAAAAAAGAAACAAAATTAAGGGAATCTTTAAGAGAAGCAGGCGCTGGGTGCAGCTCTGCTGGTGATTGTACCGACTATATGTCCACCTTGGGCAACAAAGACATGGGCTCCATGGGCCTCCAAGTACACCACAGCAGAGGGAAACAGCAGCTAGTCGGGCAGGTCCACAGGGGACCGCACATCGGCTGATGCTGAAGCCAGAGAAGGCTGAACTGTTCCAGCTTCAGGCATGACCTGGGGTCCCACAGCTGCGGGTTCCAGGAACTCTGCACCCTCTAGGGCATCACATCTGCCCCCAAAGCTAGTCTCCCAGTCTCCTGTGCCCCCGAGGCTTCTTGCATGAGAGGCTCTGGAGCCAAGGCCCAGAAGAGGAGCCCATGATCTGAGCACAGAGCACAGAACGGGGTGAGCTAGCCAGAGAAGGCCTCTTAATGCCAGGGAAGGCACAGTCCCCTCTCCTTCCAACAAGAAGGCTGAGCTGAAAGGCGTCCTGGTTTTCTCCTCTGGGCCAGGGATTCAGGAGACTTCCCCGGTGTGACCCATGATTAGAACCTGCAGCAGGATCACCTGGCACCTTCCCAGGTCTCCTCACCCTTGTCCTCAGGCTTCAGCCTCTTGGTCTTCTGGTCATCCATCCCCCAGAGGATCTCCCTGGCCTGGCGGTCCACCTCCATGGTGGGCACATGAACCCTGGTGTAATTTAACAGCTGCCTCACTAGGGTCAGGTCCGTGACCCCACAGAAATCCAGGGGGAATCCCTGCAGCCACTGGGACAGGAAAAAGAAGATGGTGCTGCGGGTGAGAACAGTACAGAGGGACACGGAGTCGGGGGATTTGCCTTGCTTCAGGGCTGCGAAGGGGGAAGGGGCATGGGTGTCCCCCAGAGCTCTTCCTTTCCTGTCTCTCCCTCTGCTGCTCAAAACCCAGGAGCCCGGTGGGAGACCTCTGTCCTCCACCACCTGGCGAGGCTGCAGGGACAGTCCTTAGGGCGAGAACCCCAAAGGCGAGGCTCCTGGCCATTATTGGTCCTCCATCCCGGCCAATCCAAACGCCCCTCCCCACTTACCTCCTCCTCTGCCCCAAGCTCACTCACATGCTTTTCTGGTCCTCCTCACAGTCGGGCCTGAAGGATCTATACCTGTGACAGTCCACAGGGGTGTCACCCCTAAGGCCTGTGTCCCCAACCCACCCAGATGTCTAGAGGTTGATATTCGAATCATCCCAGTGATGGGTTTAGGGGTCCTGGGGGCTCCATCCATCCCAAACGCCGCAGATGGGGTCCAGAATCCTTTACACAAAGGGGTAAAGGATGCTCAGGGCTTGAGAAAGGGTGATGTGTGACACTCCCTGGGGAAGGTGAAAGGCACCTGCTAGAGCCCCACCTCTGCCCCAATCGTCCATGTATGGCCATGTCACTTTAAAGGGCCAGGCCCGGCACCTAGGCTGCTGTGGCTCAGTCCTCCCGGTTCTGTGAGGGCACAGGCCCTAGGAAACAGCAGGAGGAGGTCTGAGAGCTGGATCCCTGGTGGAGCCGCTCGACCACCTTTTCAGGATCAGGTCCAGAACCACTCCAGTGGTTGCAAAATTTGGATAAAGGGCCAGAAAGAGTGGTGGGCAAATATGGGATCATCTGTTCCACGAAGATCATGCCATCATTGCTGAGCAATGGGGATACCATGCAGGAAGGCTCACTTTCTTTCGCTCTGAGGAAGGACAAGGGCAGGAGGGAGGCTTGAACTGTGCAAACCCCGAGGGGCACCAACGACCCCTTTCCCTACACAGAAGAAGGCTTCAAAAGTGTTCCTTAGTGACCCAACAGGAACACTCAACCAGGCCGCGACTGCGGTGGATGGGGGTGGGTGGGAGTGGACCAGAAAGCTCCCCTACCACAGGGCGGCCCTGATTACCTTGGTCTCCCGGTGGGGAAAAGGCTAGAAACGTGTCAGTGAGCACACCACATGTCTCCAGCAGCGGCCCAGGCGACCACCGCTGGCTTCCAAGAGACCTAAGCCTTTGGAGGTCTGGAAGCAGAAGAACAGACTCCTCTCTCCAGCTCCTCTGGAACAGCTGGTCTGTCCAGTCAGCTGTTGCTGCTGCTGGCGTCTGGTTACCTGGCAACCAGGGTTCCGAGTTCCAACCGGAACAATGCTGAGTAAGCAAGGTCACTTCCTGGAGTCACTTGCCCAAGCCTCGCCCTCATGGGCTCTCCCTGGGGGCCACCAGCCCTGCAGGCTCTGCTGATTAAACCATCAACAGTTCCAGAGAGAAATGATGGAGACGTTGCCTCCCGTCACCACTAGAGGGCACAGAGGCACATGAGAGGGTGCAAGGATGAAAAGAACAGCAGTAGCAGAGAGGGATGGCTATCATCCCTCTTCAATATTATTATTATTATTATTATTATTATTATTATTACTATTATTATCATTCCTTTCTTCTTCCCTAGTATACTGCAAACAAATT
>NW_026590611.1:8052-10600 GCF_907164565.1 Psammomys obesus | reverse complement strand
AGGTTGTTTCCTGTTTTCTTCTGGCTTTCAGAGGCCCTCTGTAGCAGGTTCTGAGGTTGTTTCCTAATTTCTTTTTCTTCTGATGTCCATCCTCTTTGCCTTTCAGGATGGGGATTGAACATTTTAGTTAGGGTCCTCTCTTTTGCTTAGTTTGTTTAGATGTACAGATTTTAGTGGGTTTATTCTATGTTGTATGTTTATATGAGTGAGTATATACCATGCGTGTCTTTTTACTTCTGGGACAACTCACTCAGGATGATCCTTTCCAGGTCCCACCATTTACCTGCAAATTTCATGATTTCCTTATTTTTCATTGCTGAGTAATACTCTATTGTTTATATGTACCACAGTTTCTGCATCCATTCTTCAGTTGAGGGGCATCTGGGTTGTTTCCAGCTTCTGGCTATTACAAACAAAGCTGCTACAAACATGGTTGATCAAATGTCCTTTTTGTGTACTTGAGCCTCTTTTGGGTATATGCCTAGGAGTGGTATGGCTGGATCTTGAGGAAGCGCTATTCCTAGTTGTCTGAGAAAGCGCCAGATTGATTTCCATAGTGGTTGTACAAGTTTAAATTCCCACCAACAGTGAAGAAGGGTTCCCCTTTCTCCACAACCTCTCCAGCATGTGTTGTTCCTTGAGTTTTTCATCTTGGCCATTCTGATGGGTGAAAGGTGAAATCTCAGGGTTGTTTTGATTTGCATTTCCCTAATGGCTAATGAGGTTGAGCATTTCTTTAAGTGCTTCTCTGCCATTCGATATTCCTCTACACAGAGTTCTCTCTTTAGCTCTGTTCCCCATTTTTTAAATGGATTACTTGGTTTGTTGCTTTTCAGCTTGTTTAGTTTTTTATATATATTGGATATGAGTCCTCTGTCAGATAAAGGGTTGGTGATGATTCTTTCCCAATCTGTAGGCAGTCGCTTTGTTTTGATGACGGTGTCCTTTGCTTTACAGAAGCTTTTCAATTTCATGAGGTCCCATTTATTGATTGTTGCTCTTAGAGCCTGTGCTGTTGGTGTTCTGTTCAGGAAGTTTTCTCCTGTACCAATGAGTTCTAGGGTATTCCCCACTTTTTTTTTCTAGATGATTTAATGTGTCTGGGTGGTCTTTTTTTTTTTTTTTTTGAGGTCTTTGTTCCACTTGGACTTCAGTTTTGTGCAGGGTGATAAGCATGGATCTATTTTTATTTTTCTGCATGTAGATATCCAGTTGGACCAGCACCATTTGTTGAAGATGCTATCTTTTTTCCATTGTATGGTTTTGGCATCTTTGTCAAAAATCAGTCGTCCGTAAGTGTGTGGGTTTATTTCTGGGTCTTCTGTTCGATTCCATTGATCCACCATTCTGTTCCTATGCCAGTACCATGCACTTTTTGTAACTATTGATCTATAGTACAGCTTGAGATCAGGGATGGAGATAACTCCAGAAGTTCTTTTATTGTAATTCTTTTAGAATTCTCGGTTTCTTGTTATTCCATACGAAGTTGAGAATTTTTCTTTCCAGGTCTGTAAAGAATTGTGTTGGCAATTTGATGGGAATTGCATTACATCTGTAGATTGCTTTTGGTAAGATGGCCATTTTTACTATGTTAATCCTGCCAAGCCATGAGCATGCGAGATCTTTCCATCTTCTCATATCTTCCTCTAATTCTTTCTTCAGAGACTTGAATTTTTTTTTTTCATACAAGTCTTTGAATTGCTTGGTTAGGGTTACACCAAGGTACTTTATGTCATTTGTGGCTATTGTGAATGGTGTTGTTTCACTAATTTCTTTCTCAGCCCTTTTGTCTTTCGTATACAGGAGTGCTACTGATTTTTTTGAGTTAATTTTGTATCTGGCCACTTTGCTGAAGGTGTTTTTCAGCTGTAGGAGTTCCCTGGTAGAGTTTATGGGGTCGCTCACGTATACTATCATATCATCTGCAAATAGTGATAATTTGACTTCTTCCTTTCCAATCTGTATCCCCTTGATCTCCTTCAACTGTCTTATTGCTCTAGCAAGGACTTCCAGCACTATGTTGAAGAGATATGGAGAGAGTGGGCAGCCTTGTCTTGTCCCTGATTTCATTGGAATTGCTTTAAGTTTCTCTCCATTCAGTTTGATGTTGGCTATAGGCTTGATGTATATTGCCTTTACTATGTTTAGATATGTGCCTTGTATCCCTGATCTCTCCAGTACTTTAAACATGAATGGATGTTTGATTTTGTAAAATGGTTTTTCTAGGGAGATTATCATGCGTTTTTTTTTCTTTCAATTTGTTAATATGGTGGATCACTTTGATGGATTTCCGTATATTGAACCACCCCTGCATACCTGGGATGAAGCCTACTTGGTCATAGTGGATAATATCTGTGATGTGTTCTTGTATTCGGTTTGCAAGTATTTTGTTGAGTATTTTTGCATCAATGTTCATAAGGGAGATTGGCCTGAAATTCTCTTTCTTTGTTGAGTCTTTGTGAGGTTTAGGTACCAAGGTGACTGTGGCTTCATAGAATGAATTTGGTAATGTTCCTTCTGTTTCTATTTTGTGGAATAGTTTGAAGAG
>NW_026590611.1:0-7952 GCF_907164565.1 Psammomys obesus | reverse complement strand
GTCCTGGGCTTTTTTTGGCTGGGAGACTTTTGATGACTGCTTCTATTTCCTTGGGGGATATAGGACTATTTAATTGATTTACCTGGTCCTGATTCAGCTTTGGTACATCAAATCGATCAAGAAAATTGTCCCTTTCATTTAGATTTTCAAATTTTGTGGCATATAGACTTTTGAAGTAAGTCTTAATGATTGTTTGGATTTCCTCAGGTACTGTAGTTATGTCCCCCTTTTCATTTCTGATTTTGTTGATTTGGGTGGTGTCTCTCTGCCTTTTAGTTAGCTTGGCTAAGGGTTTGTCAATCTTGTTGATTTTCTCAAAGAACCAGCTCTTGGTTTGATTGATTCTTTGAATTGTTTTATTTGTTTCTAAATGATTGATTTCAGCCCTGAGTTTGATTATTTCCAGCCGTCTACTCCTTTTTGGTGTGTCTGCTTCTTCTTATTCTAGGGTTTTTAAGTGGGCCATTAAGTTGCTTGAATGAGCTGTCTTGAATTTCCTCTTGAAGGCACTTAGTGCTATGAACTTTCCTCTTAGCACTGCTTTCATTGTGTCCCACAAGTTTGGGTATGTTGTGTCTTCATTTTCATGGAGTTCTAGGAAGACTTTAATTTCTTTCTTTATTTCTTCCCTGACCCAGCTCTCTTTTAGTAACAAGTTGTTCAATTTCAATGTGTTTGTAGGCTTTTTGCTATTTCTGTTGTTGTTGAAGTCCAGCTTTATTCCATCTGATCAGACAAGATACAAGGGATTATTTCAACCTTGTATCTGTCGAGGCTTGCTTTGTGACCAACTACATGGTCTGTTTTGGAGATGGTTCCATGAGGTGCTGAGAAGAATGTAAATTCTTTTGTGTTTGGGTGTAAAGTTCTGTAAATGTCTGTGATGTCCATTTGGTTCATGACCTCTGTCAGAAATATTGTTTCTTTCTTTAATTTCTGTTTTGTTGATCTGTCCCCTGTTGAGAGTGGGGTGTTGAAGTCTCCCACTATTAATGTGTGGGGATCTATATGTGGTTTAAATTTTATCAATGTTTCTTTTACAAATGTGTGTGCTCTTGTATTTGGGGCATAGATGTTCAGGATTGTGATGTCTTCCTGGTGGAATTTTCCCTTGATGAGTATGAAGTGTCCTTCCCCATCTCTTTTTATTAATTTTGGTTGAAAGTCTATTTTATCAGATATTAGAATGGCTACTCCTGCTTGTTTCTTGGGTCCATTTGCTTGGAAAGTCGTCTTCCAACCATTTACCCTCAGGTAATATCTATCTTGGTGCCTTAGGTGTGTTTCTTGTATGCAACAGATTGCTGGTTTACGTATCCATTCTTTTAATCTCTGTCTTTTTAATGGAGAGTTGAGTCCATTGATGTTGACAGAGATTAATGACCAGTGGCTGTTAGATCCTTTGATTTTGATGTTGGCTGTGTTCATAAGGTTGTGTGCTAGGTTGCTTTTTGTTTTACTATAGTAAGGTTAATTATTTCCTGTGTTTTCTTGACAGAGGCTAATTATGTTGGGTTGTATTTTCCCTTCCAGTGTCTTCTGTAATGCTGGATTTGTGTGTAGGTATTGATGAAATTTGTTTTTGTCATTGAATATCTTGTTTTCTCCGTCTATGAAGACTGCGAGTTTTGCAGGGTTTAGTAGCTTGGGCTGACATCCGTGTTCTCTTAGGGTCTGCATGATATCTGTCCAGGCCCTTCTGGCTTTCATAGTTTCTGTTGAAAAGTCAGGTGTGATTCTAATGGGTTTGCCATTATATGTTATTTGGCCTTTTTCCCTTGCAGCTTTTAGTATTTTTTCTTTGTTCTGTATACTTACTGTTTTGATTATCATGTGGCGGGAGGATTTTCTTTTCTGGTGAAATTTGTTGGGTGTTCTGTAGGCCTCATGTATCCTTATTCTCTTCTCCTTTAACTTGGGGAAATTTTCTTCAATGAGTTTGTTGAAAATCTTTTCTGGGTCTTGGACAAGGGAGTCTTCTTTTTCTTCTATTCCCACTATTCTTCGGTTTTCTCTTTTTATATTGTCTTGGATTTCTTGGACGTTTTGTGTCAGGAATTTTTTGGATTTAACATTTTCTTTGACAGATAATTCAATTTCTTCCATTGTATCTTCTACACCTGAGATTCTTTCTTCCATTTCTTGTAGTCTATTGCTTATGCTTACCTCTGTAGTTCCTGTTTTCTTCCCTAAATTCTTCCCTTCCATTATTTCCTCCATTTGTGTTTTCTTTAATTTTTCCAGTTCTATCTTCAGATCTTGAGTTGTTTTGTTTACTTCCTTCACCTGTTTGATTGTATTTTCCTCTTTTTCTTTTAGTTCCTTCAACTCTGTTCCTTTTATTTCTTTCAGTGATTTAATCATTTCTTCTCTGAAGGCCACAAGCTGTTTGGCTGCATCTTCCTGTATTTCTTCACGGTTGGCCATAATCTGCTTGTTTTATCTTCCTCCATTTCTTTACGGATAGCCATGATCTGTTTGGTTTTATCTTCCTCTAATTCTTTACGTATTTTTTTTTGTTTCCTCTATTATCCTCTTCATCAGCATAGATGTAAAGTCGTCTTCATGATTTTCTATTATGCTGCCTTGTCTAGGGTTGTTCGCCCCTGGATGGCTGGGTTCTGGAGATGCCATATTGCTCTGTCTTTTGTTGGTTGAGCTTTTACGGTGACCTCTACCCATTGGGCTGATTTAGATGTTGGCTGTTAGTTTCTGTGCTTCCTGGAGTCCTTAGGTAGGGAGAATCCCCTTGGCCGGAAGATGATTTTTTCTGAAGGAGTCCTCTGCTTTTTGGGTATGGTCACTGTATGGCCAGTGTTTCTCAAGAGTTGCCACTGCTCACCTCAGTTTTATAACCCTGAGTAGTAGTTGTGGTCTTTGTTAGGCAGGGGGGGGATCTCCTCTTACCCATAGAAGTTCTCAAGACAGCTGCCGCACTGCTGGGTTTCTTGTTATAAATTTAGTGTGTTGCTGCTCACTAAATTTCCAGGTACAGTCCTCTTGAAGAACCTGCTGATTACATAGCTGTGGGGTTTTCTCCCAACAGGGAAACTCAGTCTGTTATCCTGGGGCACATAGTTCTGTCTTGGAAAGTGAGACGTGCACTCAGCAAGTCTCTGGGCCAGAGGCTGTGTGCTCTGCCCTGGGCCTAGAGAATGTGCACTTAGGTTGAGTTGGCGCCTGGGGGCATTGTTCTCGTCTGGAGGCTGGGTGCCTCACTCTGTACCAGAAGCTGTGTGTCCCTATCTGGGTTGGCGGCTGCAGGCACTGCTCTGGTCCAGACGCTGTGGGTGTAGCCCTCTTGAAGGACCAGGGATTCCTACAGTTTTGAAAGTCTAGCTAAGGATAACTGGTTGATCCTTGGCACAGTATCTGAGGGCTGCTGTAATGGTTCTCTGGTTTTTGTAGGTCTGAGGATGCAGTTGTGTGTCCCAGTGCCCTAGGGGAACTCATTAATGGCAGCTGAGCACAGCGCTCCTGCCTGCATTAGAGCCTAGAGTCTGCGTGAATCCAGGAAGTTTTTTGGTGCTGGGTGTCCTAAGCATTAGAGCTGATGATCCCCTCCACAGGGGGTTTCCTGCTGCCAGAGACAGCCAGTCTCCGCTTTGGGGACCGCTGTTCTGTCTGAGGTGGCGAGTAGAACCCACAGTCACAGATGCCAGCTTGTGGCTCCACCTTTCTGGCCTTTGGAAGCCTTGGCAACTGCCTAAACTGGGTAATTTTCCCTAGACCTTTTCAGGGTGGGGGTGTCAGGTTAGTGCTCTGAGATCAGACCAGCCGTTTCCCTCCCTGTGGGTTTGCACCTGCCAGGGAAACGCAGTCTCTGGTGCCCTGGTGCCCTGGTGCCCACAGTTCTATCTGAAGCATCAAATCAGGCGCACAGCCAGGGCTCCGTGCAGGCGCCTGGATCCCGGCTCTGGCTCTGGGCTGGCTCCTGGGGCGCCTGCAGAACCGGAGTCTTTTCCAGGGGATGTCTGGTTGACCTAAGGTCTGTCCCAATCATTTCCTGCTCCGTGGGGTTATCTCTCGACTGGGAAATCCAGTCTATGGTGTTGTGGGCCCACAGTTCAGTCTGGGACAGTGACCAGATCACTCTGGTGTGTACCTCTGGGCTGGCGACCAATCACTTGACGGAACCAGGATCTCTTCAGTGGTTTAGCAGGGTGAGTTAAAGCTGATTGACTCCTCCACTGTGCAGTATCCTCTCACCCGTGAAACACAATCACTGTGTTTTATGGCCTCGAGTTCTGATTGCTGGTCACTGTGACAATCCTGCTGTGCTTCTCTTCAGAATGAGAGTCCTCCTGGCGCTGCCATCTTGCCCCGCCTGCTACTTATATTTTAATCTGGCAAGAGACAAAGTATAGTTTTGTTAAAGGGACATTTTGCCTGTGGTCTATATTTCTGGTATGAAATTTGATCTGTTATCCAACAAATGAAGTGAAAATCTTTAAATACTTTGGCAACAGTTATGTAGCTAATTTTTTAATATGCCTTTGAAGTAAATGGGAATAATCAATAATCATGATAATTTATTTATTTTTCATTTGCTTTGTGTGAGTTGCTAACCTGAGCTTATTGTATTGAATAACTATCATTAGGAAGAACAACTGGTAATATGGTTGACACCAGTTAAATCAATACATCAGAACAGATAGTAGGCTGTTGATCCTAGATAGAGGATATGGATATGGTAGTTACCTGGTTCTTACTGTGCACTGAATGTATAATTTAAAAAAAAAAGTACTCCCCCACAAATGTCTATAACTTTATGCCAATGAAATTCATGTACATTAAATACAATTCATAATAAACAGTATTTTGAAGTAGGCATTGTTACTAATTTTTATAGGTGATAAAAGAAAGTCTGAGACACATTAGCAAGCTTTTTTAGTCATGTTTGTTATTCCTGACTTTAGCATCTCTACGCTATTTTTATTACCTTTTATGATATAAATTCTCATGGTAGAAAGTAGATGGTACATTGGAACGGGGTAATTGAGACTGTAAGTGTTACAGGTATAAAAAAAACTAACATCTGCTTTGATAATCTGCAGGACAGAGCCTTTCAGAGGCCCTTTGTCGCAGGTTCCTATCAAAGCAGATGCTGAGACTTATGGCCAACTGTTAGGCAGAGTGCATGGAATCTTATGAAAGAAGTCAGAAATAGTAAGATCTGGAGAGGACAGGAACTCCACATGGAGAGCAACAGAACAAGAAAATTTGAACACAGGGGTCTTCCCAGAGACTCATACTCCAAGCAGGTACCATGCATGGAGATAACCTAGAACCCCTGCACAGGTGTAGCCTATGGCAGTTCACTGTCCAAGTGGGTTACATAGTAATGGGAACAGGGACTGCCTCTGACATAAACTGATTAGCCTGCTCTTTGATCACCTCCCCCTGAGGGGGGAGTAGCCTTACCAAGCCACAGAAGATGACAATGCAGCCAGTCATGATGAGATTTGATAGACTAAGATCAGAAGGAAGGAGAGGGGGACCTCCCCTATTAATGGACTTGGGGAGGGGCATGTGTGAAGAAGAGGAGAGAAAGGTGGGATTAAGAGGGGAAGAGGGAGGGGTTTGTGGGGGATACAACATGAACAAAGTGTAACTAATAAAAAAACATTGGAATAAAAAAGAAAGCTAACAAAAGAAGGAGATGCATCTTGATGCTGACACCAATAAATTTCATTATTTCCGCACATAAAAGACCAAGAGAAGATTTATTATTTGATCATAACAGAGAAGCTGCAACTACAGCAGAGGGCTGCCTACAAGGAGCTCTTGTCCTAGGCTGAGTTATTTATCAACTTTGGTGATAATAGGGAGGGAGTTGGTGAAGTGAATACTTGAAACTCATGTCCCTTCCTCTCTCCAGTCTTTTGCCAGCCTTCCTATTGGCCAAATTCAACTGGTAGCCAGAGGAAGAGAAATCCTTGAATGCAGTGGTCAGCTTCTTCTTGCCTGGATCTAATGGAAAAGGTTGAAGGTTTGCAAGGAAAGCAGAACAAATCTAGATCATAGAGGCATTACTGAGAAAATAGTTTCTCGGTAACAACAAAAATGTCTCTACATCTTTTAAACTGTTTCTTTTCCTAATTATGGTAAGGATAAGTTACAGACACACACATACGTACATATACACACACATACACACATAACATTACTAATACAATTGCAATTGCATTTTGGTAGATTTCATTGTGAGTTACAAAATAGTAATATATTATGAATAATTAATAACACTTAGGTATGTCCACACCTTACCACTCATAATACCCCTCTTCCTTCCTAAATATTTAAACCCCTGATATCTCCCAACCCAGGGCCTCATACATGCTAGCCAGAAGTTTTATAACTGAGCTTTATATCATTATCCCTTTTTCGCTAATTATTAATTTTTGAACTTATGTTTTAGGTTTCTGAGGCATTAACTGTGATTTTTTATTTTAACTTTTATTAATTACACTTTATTCACTTTGTATCCCCCCTTAAGCGCCACCCTCCTCATCTCCTAATCCCAACTTAGCTCCCTCTTCTCCACACATGCCCCTCCCCAAATCCACTGATAGGGGAGTTATTTCTTCCTTCTGATCTTAGTCTATCAGTTCTCATAAGGAGTGGCTGAATTGTCTTCCTCTGTGGCCTGGTAAGGCTACTCCCCCTTCAGGGGGAGGTGATCAAAGAGCAGGCTAATCAGATTATGTCAGAGGCAGTACCTCTTCCCATTACTATGGAACCTACTTGGACACTAAACTGCCATGGGCTACATCTGTGCAGGGGTTTTGGTTATCTTCATGCATGGTACTTGGTTGGAGTATAAGTCTCTGGAAGACCCCTGGGTTCCAATTTTTTTGCTTCTGTTGCTCTCCTTGTGGAGCTCCTGTCCTCTCCAGATTTTACTATTTCCCATTTCTTTCTCAAAATTCCATGCACTCTGCCCAACAGTTGGCCATAAGTCTCAGCATCTGCTTTGATAGTCTGCAGGGCAGAGCTTTTCAGAGGCACTCTGTGGCAGGTTCCTGACTTTTTTCCTGTTTTCTTCTTCTGATTTCCATCCTCTTTGCCTTTCTGGATGGGAATTGAACATTTTAGCCAGAATCCTTCCTCTTGATTAGTTTCTTTAAGTGTACAGATTTTAGTAGGTTTATCCTATATTACATGTCTATATGAGTGAGTATATACTGTGTGTGTCTTTCTGTTTCTGGGACAGCTCACTCAGGATGATCCTTTACAGGTCCCACCATTTTCCTGCAAATTTCATGATTCCCTTGTTTTTTATTGCTGAGTAATATTCCATTGTGTAAAAGTATGACAATTTCTTTATCCATTCCTCAACTGAGGGACATCTGGGTTGTTTCCAGGATTTGGGCCATTACAAATAAAGCTGCTACAAACATGGATGAGCAAATGTCTTTTCGTGTACTTGAGCATTTTTGGGTATATGCCTAGGAGTGGTATAGCTGGATCTTGAGGAAGTATTATTCCTAATTTTCTGAGAAAATGCCATATTGATTTCCAAAATGGTTGTACGTGTTTACATTCCCAACAGCAATGGAGTAGGGTTCCTCTTTCTCCACAACCTCTGCAGCATGTGTTGTCATTTGAGTTATTGATCTTAGTCATTATGATGAGTATTAGGTGAAATCTCAGGGTAGTTTTGATTTGCATATCTCTGATGGCTAAGGATATTGAGCATTTGTTAAAGTCTCCTGTCAAAAAAAAAAAAAAAAAAAAAAGCCTGGGCCAGAAGGTTTCAGCGCAGAATTCTACCATACCTTCAAAGTATTCCACAAAATAGAAACAGAAGGAACATTACCAAACTCATTCTATGAAGCCAAAATCACCTTGATACATAAACCACACAAAGACCCAACAAAAAAGAGAACTTCAGACCTATCACTCTAAAGAACATTGATGCAAAAATAATCAATAAAATACTGGCAAAC
>NW_026590610.1:0-3144 GCF_907164565.1 Psammomys obesus | reverse complement strand
CCCCTTTTCCATGCATGCCCCTCCCAAGTCCACTGATAGGGGAGGTCTTTCTCTCCTTACTTGTGATGTTACTTTATCAGATCTCATCAGGAGTGGCTTCATTGTCATCCTCTGTGGCCTGTTAAGGCTGCTCGCCCATCAGGGTGAGGTGATCAAAGAGCAAGCCAATCAGTTCATGTCACAAGCAGTCCCTGTTCCCATTACTATGGAGCCCACTCGGACACTGAACAGCCATGGGCTACATCTGTGCAGGAGTTCCAGGTTATCTCCATGCATGGTACTTGGAGTATGAGTCTCAGGAAAGACCCCTGTGCTCAAATTTTTTGGTTCTGTTCCTCTCCTTGTGGAGCTCCTGTCCTCTCCAGACCTTACTATTTCCCACTTCTTTCATAAGATTCCATGCACTTTACCCAACAGTTTTGGTTTTTGGAGACATGGTTTCTCTGTGTAGACAGCCTTGGCTGTCCTGGACTCGGTTTGTTGATCAGTTTAGCCTTGGACTCACAGTGATTTGTCTGCCCTTGCCCTCTGAGCGCTGTCATTAAAGGCATGCACTACCAAGCCAGGCTACATGTTTTTTGTTGTTTTTCTTTTTGTTGTTAATAGAAACACAATAAATAGAAGGAAGCCATATATTGAACAATACTGCAGAATCAGAATCAGAACCTTCTGCACTCCCCATAGCTTCTTCAGGATTTGCTTCAACCCTAGTCCTACCGGATTTTCAAATATATTTTTATCACATTTTACACTGGAAAAAAATTTTCAGAGATTCCTCCTACAAGCCTTACTAAAAATGTATTCAATCGCCATACTGATATCTGGGTGTTTTTATTTTTTTTCAAATTTGGAAATAGATTTGGGTGTTAAACACACATGGAATTCTCAGTTACACACTTCTGCTTCCTCACCCTCATTCACTTCCCTTCATTTCTCCCTTCACTTTACTTAAATATTCTAATAAAAGAACTCCAAGGCTTTTGTATTTTCTAACTGAAGAATTTTAAGTTTAAAAAATGCATCATGTTCTATGTCAGATATAGGGTTGGTGATGATCCTTTCCTAGTCTGTAGACTGTTGTTTTGTTCTGACAACAGTGTCCTTTGCTTTACAGAATCTTTTCAGTTTCATGAGGTCCCACTTATTTGATTGTTGATCTTCGAGCCCGTACTGTTGGTGTTCCATTCAAGAAGTTGTCTCCTCTGCCATTGAGTTCAAGGCTCTTCCCCACTTTTTCTTCTAACGGATTTAATGTGTCTGATTTTATGTTGAGGTCTTTGATCTACTTGGACTTTAGTTTTGTGTAGGGAGATAATTATGGATCTATTTTTATTTTTCTACATGTAGATATCCAGTTAGACCAGGACCATTTATTGAAGAAGCTAACTTTTTTCCATTGTATGGTTTTGGCATCTTTGTAAAAAAAAAAAAAAAAAAAAAAAAAACAGGTGCTCATAAGTGTGTGGGTTTATTTCTGTGTCTTCTATTCGATTTCATGTATCCACCAGCCTTTTTCTATGCCAGTACCATGCAGTTTTTATTCCTGTTCCTTTATAGCACTGCTTGAGATCAGAGATGGAGAAAGCTCCAGAAGATCTTTTATTGTAAAGGATTATTTTAGTGATTGTGCTTTTCTTTCTTCTTTTTTTTTTTTTTTGACTTCACACATCCTTTTTTTTTAATCATTTTTTTAGTTTTTATTAATTACAGTTTATTCACTTTTGTCCCCCCATAAGCCCCTCCCTCCTCCCCTCTCAGCCCCACCCTCCCTCCCCCTTCTTCTCGCTTGCCCCTCCCAAGTCCACTGATAGGGGAGGTCCTCCTCTCCTTCCTTCTGATCTTAGTCTATCAGATCCCATCAGAAATGGCTGCATTGTCATCTTCTGTGGCCTGGTAGGGCTGCTCTCCCCTCAGGGGGAGGTGATCAAAGAACAGGCCTATCAGTTTATATCAGAGGCAGTCCCTCTTCCCACTACTATGGAACTCACTTGGATACTATGCTGTCATGGACTACATCTGTGCAGGGGTTCTAGGTTATCGGCATGAATAGTCCTTGGTTGGAATATGAGTCCCTGGGGAGACCCCTGTGTTCAAATTTTCTGGTTCTGTTGCTCTCCTTGTGGGGTTTCTGTCCTCTCCAGATCTTACTATTTCCCACTTCTTACTTAAGATTCCATGTACTTTGCCCATCAGTTGGCCTTAAGTCTCAGTGTCTGCTTTGATAGTCTGCAGGGAAGAGCATTTCAGAGGCCCTCTGTAGCAGGTTTCTAGCTTGTTTCCCATTTTCTTCTTCTTCTGATGTCCTTCCTCTTTGCCTTTCAGGATAGAGATTGAGCGTTTTAGTCAGGGTCCGCTCTCTTGATTAGTTTCTTTAGATGTTCAGGGTTTTAGTAGGTTTATCCTATGGTATATGTCTATATGAGTGAGTATATACCGTGTGTGTCTTTCTGCTTCTGGGACAGCTCACTCAGGGTGATCCTTTCCAAGTCCCACCATTTACCTGCAAATTTCATGATTTCCTTATTTTTCATTGCAGAGTAATACTCCATTGTGTAGATGTACCAAAATTTCTGCATCCATTCTTCAGTTGAAGGGCATCTGGGCTGTTTCCAACTTCTGGCTATTACAAATAAAGCTGCTACAAACATGATTGAGCAAATGTCTTTATTGTGTACTTGAGCCTCTTTTGGATATATGCCTAGGAGTGGTATAGCCGGATCTTGAGGAAGTGCTATGCGTTTCTTGTTATTTCATATGAACTTGAGAATCTTTCTTTCAAGGTCTGTAAAGAATTGTGTTGGTAATTTGAAGGGAATTGCATTCAATCTGTAGATTTTTTTTTTTTTTTTGGTAAAATAGCCATTTTGCTATGTTAATCCTCCAGGGACCATTCATATAGATAACCTAGAACCCCTTCACAGATGTAGTCCATGGCAGCTCAGCCTCCAAATGGGCTCCCTCGTGAGGAGAAGACGGGTTGTCTCTGACATGAAATCAGTTCCTGGCTTTTTGTTCACCTCCCCTTGATGCGGGTGAGAGGCAGCCTTACCAAGCCACAGAGGATGAGAATGCAGATAATCCTGATGATACCTGATAGGCAAGGGTCAGATAGAAGGGGAGAAAGACCTTCTGTATCAGTGGACT
>NW_026590609.1:0-3194 GCF_907164565.1 Psammomys obesus | reverse complement strand
ATTTTGGTGTCTTGAGTTTTTTATTGGAGATTTCTTTATAACAGATTCTTTTACTTAAAATATTATTATTGTTAGACTCTACATTCCTTCCTTAGTCATTGTAGACTATCACAGTGCTCCTACATTTCATAGTTGTCATGATTTCATCCTGCTAAATACAATTTAATCCTTACTTATTACTTTTAAATTATGTTATATATAATATCTCTTACTTTGTTTCATTTTGTGTAAAATTTGTAGACAAATATATTAAGTTAAAAAAAACAAACATTCTGTTTCTATTTGTTGAATTCTTTGCAGAATATTGGTGTCAACTCTCCTTTGAAGGTCTGTTAGAATTCTTCCCTGAAACCATCAGGCACTGGCCTTGTTTTTTGTTTTTTTGACAGGAACACTTTTGATGACTACTTCTATTTCCTTGGAGGGATACGGGGCTGTTCAATATATTTACCTGATATTGGATTACATTTCGTAAATTGAATCTGTCAAGAAAATTGTCCATTTCATTTAGATTTTCAAATTTTGTGGCACATAGGCTTTTGATTTTTTGAATATCCTCAGTGTCTGTCCTTATGCCCAGCTTTTGTTTCTGATTTTGATGATTTGGATAGTTTATCTGTGCCTTTTAGTTAGTTTGGCTAAGGGTTTATCTTTCTTGTTGATTTTCCTCAAAGAACCAGCTCTTGGTTTAATTGATTTTTTTTGAATTGTTGTATTTGTTTCTCATTTATTGATTTCAGCCATTGGTTTGATTATTTGCAGCTGTAGCAGCTGTCTACTGTCTATTGGATATGTCGGCTTCTATTTATTCTAAGGTTTTCAGGTGTGCCGCTAAGTTTCTTGTATGAGATGTCTCAAACTTCTTTCTGAAGGCACTTAGTGCTATTCACTTTCCTCTTAACACTGCTTTAATTGTGTCACATAAGTTGGGAAAGTTGTGACTTCATTGAATTTTAGAAAGTCTCTAATTTCTTTTATTTCTTCCATGATGCAGCTGTCATTGAGTAAAGAGTTGTTTACTTTACATGCATGAAGGAGTCTGGTAGTGAAATTTTGCCTCATGGCCTTGGTAGATGCAGGTTTAAACTAAAGTTCAGTTTCTCAGAGACTGACCTTGGCAGTTTCTCCAGCAGGGTGCTCTGTTCCTGAGAACTAGATAACAAACTTTTTGAAACCTTGAGTGAATCCTTCGATGTTTTGCCACGTAAGGCAAATGGGCTGTTGCCATGAGAAAGTTATTTGTGGCTTTTTGCTTTAAAAAAGGCTGCTTGAATGAGAACTTATAGACTAAGATCAGAAAGGAGAGAAGAACCTCCCCTATCAGTGGACTTGGGGAGTGGCATGCATGCAGAAAGAGGAGGGAGGGTGGGATCAGGAGGGGAGGAGGGAAGGGCTTATGGGGGATACAAAATGAATAAAGTGTAATTAATAAAAAATTTTTTAAAAGGCTGCTTAAGTGCCTAATAAATGAGTCTTGATCAGAAACCTGTCTTGACTCCATTCTTCACATCTCTGCCCCTATCACTCCCACTCGTTCTTTCAAGTAGGCCCTGCTTGACTTGCCCACAGGATGGGTCACATGCATTTGTAAGAACATTCCCAAACTCATTCTATGAGACCACAGTAAAGTTGAAACCTAACCCACATGAAGACCCAACAATAAAAGAGAACTTCACACCTGTCTCACTTATGAATACTGATGCAAAAATACTCAATAAAATACTAAAACAGAATCCAATGGTACATAAAAGCTATCATCTACCATGACCAAGCAGGCTTCATCCCAGGAACGCAGGAGTTGTTCAATATACAGAAAACAATCAATGCAATCCACCATATAAAAAAAAAAAAACAGAAAGAAAAAACCACACATGATCATCTCCTTAGATACTGAAAAAGCACTTCACAACATCTAACACCAATGTTTAAACTTTGAAGAGAACAGTGTAAAAGCCACATCCCTAAACATATTAAATGCAATACACAGCAAGCCTATATCCAACATCAAACTGAATGGAAAGAAACTTAAATCAGTCCCACTGAAATCAGGGAAATGCAAGGCTGTCCACTATCTCCATATCTCTCCAACATAGTACTTGAAGTCCTAGCTAGAACAATGAGACAAGTAAAGGAGATCAAGGGAACAGACATTGGAAAAGAAGAAGTCAAATATCACTATTCGCAGATGATATGATAGTATACATGAGTGACCCCAAAAATTCTACCTGAGAACCCCTTTATCTGATAAGCACCAGCAAAGTGGCTGGATATAAAATTATCTCAAAAAATTCTGAAGCTCTCCTGCATACAAAAGACAAACAGGATGAGAAAGAAATTAGGGAAACATCACCCTTCACAATAGCCAAAAATAACACAATGTACCTTTTTGTAACTCTAACCAAGCAAGTGAGGTAAAAGACCTTTAAGAAAAAAAAACCTTAAAGTCTCTGTGGAAAGAAATTGAAGATATCAGAAGATGGAAATGTATGACATGCTCATGGGTAGGTAGAATTAACATAGTGAAAATGGGCATCCTGCAAAAAGCTATCTACAGATTCATTGCAATTCCCATGAAAATACCAACACAATTCTTTATAGCCATTGAAAGAAAAAAAATCTTAATTTCAAATGGAAAAACAAAACATAAGGAAATAAAAAACAAAAAGTTAAAACAATTGTGTACAGCAACAGATTGTCTGGAGGTATCTGCAGCCCTGATCTCAAGATGTACTATAGAGCAATAGTAATAAAAACTGCATAGTACTGTCATAGAAACAGAATGGTGATCAATGGAATCAAATAAAAGACCCAGAAATATACCTACACACGTTTGGAAACTAATTTTTTTGACGAAGAAGCAAAAATCCAACAATGGAAATAGATAGCATCTTCAAAAATGGTGCTGGTATAACTGGATGTCATCATGTAGAAAAATGCAAATACATTCATATTTATCACCCTGCATGAAACCAAAGTACAAGTGGATCAAAGACATCAACATAAAACCAGATAGACTAAACCTGTTAGACAAAAAAGTGGGGAAGGGCCTTGACTTCATTGGCACAGGAGACAACTTTCTGAGCAGAACACCAATAGCACAGGCTCTACGATCAAAAATTAATAAATGGAACCCCATGAATCTGAAAAGCTTCTCTAAAGCAAAGGACTCTGTCAATCAGAACAAAAACGACAGC
>NW_026590608.1:0-9794 GCF_907164565.1 Psammomys obesus | reverse complement strand
TGGAACCCACTTGGACACTAAACTGCCATGGGCTACATCTGTGCAGGGGTTCTAGGTTATCTCCATGTCTGGTACTTGGTTGGAGTATGATTCTCTGGAAAGAAACCTGTGTTCAAATTTCGGGTTCTGTTGCTCTCCTTGTGAGGTTCCTGTCCTCTCCAGCTCTTGCTATTTCCCACTTCTTACATTAGATTCCATGCACACTGCTCAACAGTTGGCCATAAGTCTCAGCATCTGCTTTGATAGTCTGCAGGGCAGAGCCTTTCAGAGGCCCTCTGTGGCATTTTTCTAGGTTGTTTCCTGTTTTGTACTTCTTCTGATGTCCATCCTCTTTGCCTTTCAGGATGGGGACTGAACATTTTAGTCAGGGTCCTCTCTCTTGATTAGTTTCTTTAGATGTACAGATTTAGTAGGTTTATCTTATGTTATATGTCTATATGAGTGAGTATATACCATGTGTGTCTTTCTGCTTCTGGGACAGCTCACTCAGGATGATTCTTTCCAAGTCTGACCATTTACCTGAAAATTGCATGATTTCCATATTTTTCATTGGAGAGTAATACTTCATTGTGTAGATGTACCACAATTTCTGCATCCATTCTTCAGTTGAGGGACATCTGGGTTGTTTCCAGCTTCTGGCTATTACAAATAAAGCTGCTACAAACATGGTTGAGCAAATGTCCTTTTTGTGTACTTGAGCCTCTTTTGGGTATATGCCTAGGAGTGGTATGGCTAGATCTTGAGGAAGCGCTATTCCCAGTTGTCTGAGAAAGCGCCAGATTGCTTTTCAGAGTGGTTGTACAAGTTTACATTCCCACCAGTAGTGGGGGAGGGTTCCCCTTTCTCCATAACCTCTCCAGCATGTGTTGTCACTTGAGTTTTTCATCTTAGCCATTCTGATGGGTGTAAGGTGAAATCTCAGGGTCATTTTGATTTGCATTTCCCTAATGGCTAATGAGGTTGAGCATTTCTTACAGTGTTTCTCTGCCATTCGATATTCCTCTACAGAGAGGAATGGTGTTCTGTTCAGGAAGTTGTCTCCTGTACCAATGAGTTCTAGGGTATTCCCCACTTTTTTTTCTAGCCGATTTAATGTGTCTGGTTTTATGTTGAGGTCTTTGATCCACTTGGACTTCAGTTTAGTGCAGGGTGATAAACATGGATATATTTGCCTTTTTCTACATGTAGATATTGAGTTAGACCAGTGCCATTTGTTGAAGATGCTATCTTTTTTCCATTGTATGATATTGACATCTTTGTCAAAGATCAGGTGTCCATAAGTGTGTGGGTTTATTCCTGGGTCTTCTGTTCGGTTCCATTGATCCACCATTCTGTTTTGATGCCAGTACCATGCAGTTTTTTTTTAATTTTTTATTAATTACACTTTATTCATTTTGTATCCCCCCATAAGCCACTCCCTCCTCCCCTCCCGATCCCATGCTCCCTCCCCTTTCTGCATGCATGCCACTCCCCAAGTCCACTGATAGGGGAGGTTCTCCTCTCCTTTCTGATCTTAGTCTATCAGTTCTCATCAAAAGTGGCTGCATTGTCGTCTACCGTGGCCTGGTAAGGTTGCTCTCCCCTCAGGGGGAGGTGATCAAAGAGCAAGCCAATCAGATTATGTCAGAGGCAGTCCCTCTTCCCATTACTATGTAACCCACTTGGACACTGAACTGCCATGGGCTACATCTGTGCAGTGGTTCTAGGTTATCTCCACGAATAGTCCTTGGTTGGAGTATGAGTCTCTGGGAAGTTCCCTGTGTTCAAATTATCTTGTTCTGTTGCTCTGCTTGTGGAGTTCCCATCACCTCCAGCTCTTACTATTTCCCACTTCTTACATAAAATTCCATTCACTCTGTCCATCAGTTGTCCATCAGGCACAGCATCTGCTTTGACAGTCTATACTGCAGAGGCTTTCAGAGGCCCTCTGTGGCAGGTTCCAAGGTTGTTTCCTGTTTTCTTCTGGCTTTCAGAGGCCCTCTGTAGCAGGTTCCGAGGTTGTTTCCTATTTTCTTTTTCTTCTGATGTCCATCCTCTTTGCCTTTCAGGATGGGGACTGAACATTTTAGTTAGGGTCCTCTCTTTTGCTTAGTTTGCTTAGAGGTACAGATTTTAGTGGGTTTAGTCTATGTTGTATGTTTATATGAGTGAGTATATACCATGCGTGTCTTTTTGCTTCTGGGACAACTCACTCAGGATTGTCCTTTCCAGGTCCCACCATTTACCAGCAAATTTCATGATTTCCTTATTTTTCATTGCTGAGTAATACTCCATTGTACAGATGTACCACAATTTCTGCATCCATTCTTCAGTTGAGGGTCATCTGGGTTGTTTCCAGCTTCTGGCTATTACAAATAAAACTGCTACAAACATGGTTGAGCAAATGTCCTTTTTGTGTACTTGAGCCTCTTTTGGGTATATGCCTAGGAGTGGTATGGCTGGATCTTGAGGAAGCGCTATTCCTAGTTGTCTGAGAAAGCGCCAGATTGATTTCCAGAGTGGTTGTACAAGTTTACATTCCCACCAGTAGTGGGGGAGGGTTCCCCTTTCTCCATAACCTCTCCAGCATGTGTTGTCCCTTGAGTTTTTCATCTTGGCCATTCTGATAGGTGTAAGGTGAAATCTCAGGGTTGTTTTGATTTGCATTTCCCTAATGGCTAATGAGGTTGAGCATTTCTTTAAGTGCTTCTCTGCCATTCGATATTCCTCTGCAGAGAATTCTCTCTTTAGCTCTGTTCCCCATTTTTTAAGTGGATTACTTGGTTTGTTGCTTTTCAGCTTGTTTAGTTCTTTATATATATTGGATATGAGTCCTCTGTCAGATAAAGGGTTGGTGATGATTCTTTCCCAATCTGTAGGTAGTCGCTTCGTTTTGATGATGGTGTCCTTTGCTTTACAGAAGGTTTTCAATTTCATGAGGTCCCATTTATTGATTGTTGCTCTTAGAGCCTATGCTCTTGGTGTTCTGTTCAGGAAGTTTTCTCCTGTACCAATGAGTTCTAGGGTATTCCCCACTTTTTTTCTAGCCGATTTAATGTGTCTGGTTTTATGTTGAGGTCTTTGATCCACTTGAACTTCAGTTTTGTGCAGGGTGATAAGTATGGATCTATTTTCATTTTTCTACATGTAGACATCCAGTTGGACCAGCACCATTTGTTGAAGATGCTATCTTTTTCCCATTGTATGGTTTTGGCATTTTTGTCAAAAATCAGGTGTCCGTAAGTGTGTGGGTTTATTTCTGGGTCTTCTGTTCGATTCCATTGATCCACCATTCTGTTTCTATGCCAGTACCATGCAGTTTTTAAAACTGTTGCTCTATAGTACAGCTTGAGATCAGGGATGGAGATACCTCCAGAAGATCTTTTATTGTAGAGGATTGTTTTAGCAATTCTGGGTTTCTTGTTATTCCATACGAAGTTGAGAATTTTTCTTTCCTGGTCTGTAAAGAATTGTGTTGGCAATTTGATGGTAATTGCATTAAATCTGTAGATTGCTTTTGGTAAGATGGCCATTTTTACTATGTTAATCCTGTCAAGCCATGAGCATGGGAGATCTTTCCATCTTTTCATATCTTCTTCTAATTTTTTCTTCAGAGACTTGAAATTTTTGTCATACAAGTCTTTGACTTGCTTGGTTAGGGTTACACCAAGGTACTTTATGTCCTTTGTGGCTATTGTGAAGGGTGTTGTTTACCTAATTTCTTTCTCAGCCCTTTTGTCTTTTGTATACAGGAGTGCTACTGATTTTTTTGAGTTATTTTTGTATCTGGCCACTTTGCTGAATATGTTTATCAGCTGTAAGATTTCCCTGGTAGAGTTTTTGGGGTCACTCATATATACTATCATATCATCTGCAAATAGTGATAATTTGACTTCTTCCTTTCCAATTTGTATCCCCTTGATCTCCTTCAACTGTCTTATTGCTCTAGCAAGGACTTCCAGAACTATGTTGAAGAGATATGGAGAGAGTGGGCAGCCTTGTCTTGTCCCTGATTTCAGTGGGATTGTTTTTAGGTTCTCTCTGTTCAGTTTAATGTTGGCTGTAGTCTTGCTGTATATTGTCTTTATTATGTTTAGGTATGTGTCTTGTATCCCTCATATATCCAAGACTTTAAAAATGAATGGGTGTAGGATTTTGTCAAGTGCTTTTTCAGCATCTAAGGAGATTATCATGTAGTTTTTTTTTCTTTCAGTTTGTTAATATGGTGGATCACATTGATGGATTTCCATATATTGAACTACCCCTGCATACCTGGGATGAAGCCTACTTGATCATAGTGGATGATATCTTTGATGTGTTCTTGGATTCGGTTTGCAAGTATTTTGTTGAGTATTTTTGCCTCAATGTTCATAAGGGAGATTGGCCTGAAATTCTCTTTCTTTGTTGGGTCTTTGTGAGGTTTAGGTACCAAGGTGATTTTGGCTTCAGAGAATGAGTTTGGTAATGTTCCTTCTGTTTCTATTTTGTGGAATAGTTTGAAGAGACTTGGAGTTAGCTCTTCTTTGAAGGTCTGGTAGAATTCTGCGCTGAAACCATCTGGTCCTGGGCTTTTTTTGGATAGGAGATTTTCGATGACGGCTTCTATTTCCTTTGGGGATATAGGACTATTTAATTGATTTTCCTGGTCTTGATTCAGCTTTGGTAAGTGGAATTGATCAAGAAAATTGTCCATTTCATTTAGATTTTCAAATTTTGTGGCATACAGACTTTTGAAGTAAGTCCTAATGATTGTTTGGATTTCCTCTGTGTTTGTAGTTATGTCCCCCCTTTCATTTCTGATTTTGTTGATTTGGATGGTGTCTGTCTGCCTTTTAGTTAGCCTGGCTAAGGTTTTGTCGATCTTGTTGATTTTCTCAAAGAACCAGCTCTTGGTTTCATTGATTCTTTGAATTGTTTTATTTGTTTCTAATTGATTGATTTCTGCCCTCAGTTTGATTATTTCTAGCCGTCTCCTCCTTTTTGGTGTGTCTGCTTCCTCTTTTCCTAGGGTGTTTAGGTGAGCCATTAAGTTGCTTGAATGAGCTGTCTCATATTTCTTCTTGAAGGCACTTAGTGCTATGAACTTTCCTCTTAGCCTTGCTTTCATTGTGTCCCACAAGTTTGGGTATGTTGTGTTTTCATTTTCATTGAATTCTAGGAAGTCTTAAATTTCTTTTTTTATTTCTTCCTTGACCCAGCTGTCATTTAGTAACAAGTTGTTCAGTTTCCATGTGTGTGTAGGCTTTTTGCTATTTCTGTTATTGTTGAGGTCCAGCTCTATTCCATGGTGATCAGATAGGATACAAGTGATTATTTCAGTCTTCTTGCATCTTTTGAGACTTGCTTTGTGACCAACTATATGTTCTATTTTTGAGAAGGTTCCATGAGGTGCTGAGAAGAAGGTAAATTCTTTTGTGTTTGGGTGTAAACGTTCTGTAAATGTCTGTTAGGTCCATTTGATTCATGACCTCTGTTAGAGACATTGTTTCTTTGTTTAATTTCTGTTTTGTTGACCTGTCCTTTGTTGAGAGTGGGGTGTTGAAGTCTCCCACTATTAATGTGTGGGGATCTATGTGTGGTTTAAGTTTTGTCAATGTTTCTTTTACAAATGTGGGTGCCCTTGTATTTGGGGCATAGATATTTCGGATTGTGATGTCTTCCTGGTGGAATTTTCCCTTGATCAGTATGAAGTGTCCTTCCTCATCTCTTTTTATTAATTTTGGTTGAAAGTCTATTTTATCAGATAGTAGAATGGCTACTCCTGCTTGCTTCTTATGTCCATTTTCTTGGAAAGCAGTCTTCTGACATTTTACCCTCAGGTTATGTCTATCTTTGTGCCTTAGGTGTGTTTCTTGTATGCAACATATTGCTGGGTTTTGTTTACGCATCCATTCTGTTAGTCTGTGTCTTTTTATTTGAGAATTGAGTCCACTGATGTTGAGAGCGACTAATGACCAGTGGCTGTTAGATCCTTTGATTTTGATGTTGTCTGTGGTCATAGGTTGTGTGCTTGGTTGCTTTTTGTTTTATTGTAGTGAGGTTAATTATTTCCTGTGTTTTCTTGAAAGTAGCTAGTTTTCTTGGGTTGTATTTTTCCTTCTAGTGTTTTCTCTAACTCTGGATTTGTGCATGGGTATTGTTGAAATTTGTTTTTGTCATTAAATATCTTGTTTTCCCCATCTATGAGGACTGAGAGTTTTGCTGCGCATAGTAGCCTGGGCTGATATGTGTTCTCTTAGGGTCTGCATGATATCTGTCCAGGCCCTTCTGGCTTACATAGTCTCTGTTGAAAAGTCAGTTGTTATTCCAATGGGTTTGCCATTATATGTTACTTGGCCTTTTTCTCTTGCAACTTTTAGTATTTTTTCTTTGTTCTGTATACTTACTGTTTTGATTATTATGTGGCAGGAAGTTTTTCTTTTCTGGTCTAATTTATTGATAGTTCTGTAGACCTCTTGTATTCTTATTGGCCTCTCCTTTAAGTTGGGAAAATTTTCTTCTATGATTTTGTTGAAAATATTTTTTGGGCCTTGGAGCAGGGAATCTTCTTTTTCCTCTATGCCTATTATTTTTAGGTTTTGTCTCTTTATGGTGTCTTGAATTTCTTGGATGGTCTGTGTCAGGAATTTTTTGGATTTAACATTTTCTTTGACAGATACATCTATTTCTTCCATTGTATCTTCCACACCTGAGATTCTTTCTTCCATCTCTTGTAGTCTATTGGTTATGCTTACCTCTGTAGTTCCTGTTTTCTTCCCTAGGTTCTTTCTCTCCAGAATTTCCTCCATTTGTGTTTTCTTCAATTTTTCTAATTCTATCTTTAGATCTTGAGCTGTTTTATTTATTTCCTACACCTGTCTGACTAATTTTCCTATTTTTACTTCAAATCCTTCAGATGTTTGTTTGTATAATCCTGTTTCTTTTATTTCTTTCAGTGATTCAAGCATTTCCTCTCTAAAGGCCACAAACTGTTTGGCTGCAACTTCCTGTGTTTCTTTACAGATAGCCATAATCTGTTTGTTTTTATCTTCCTCTATTTCTTCATATATGGCCATAACCTGTTTGAGTTTATCTTCCTCTAGGTCTTTACGCATTTGTTTGTTTCCTCTGTTATCCTCTTTATGAGCAAAGATGTTAGGTCATCTTTTTGAATTTCAGTTATGCTGAGGTGTCCAAGGCTACTTGCCCCTGGATGACTGGGTTCTGGAGATGCCATATTGCTCTGTCTTTTGTTGGTTGAGCTTTTATGTTGGCCTCTACCCATATCTCAGGCATTGGGAGTTAGTTTCTGGTGGTTCCTGGAATCCTGTGATGGAGTGAATTCCCTTGGCAGGAAGATGTTTTTTTCCTGAAATAAGCCTCCTCAGCTTTTTGGGTATGGTCACTGTATGGCCGACATTTTCCAGGAGTTGCCACAGCTCATCTCAGGCATAGAGACCTGAGTGGCAACTGTGATCCCTGTTAGTTGAGAGGGCTCTCCTCTCACCCTGAGAATTCCTGGAGACAGCTGCCCTGATTCTGGATTTCCTTCTTTAAATTTAGTGATCTGCTGCTGTAACCTGGGTGTCCTGTCGTTTGGTCAGTTTTGTTAGAGATAACTGGATGTCACTTGGAGCAGTATCTGGGGATTGATCTCAGGGATCCCAGGCTTCTGTAGGTCTTAGGTAGGGGCTCTGTGCTCCAGTAGTCAAGTGGTAATCTGTGGCAGGTGAGTACTACTTTCCTAGTAGCAGCAGGCCAGCTGTTCCACAGCTGGACCCTGGGTTGGGCCGGTCTGTGGGACCTTTTCCAGGGATATACTGGGTGGCATAAGTCCATCCCCTTTGTTTCGTTCCCTTTGGGGATTTCTCTGGACAGTGACTCTAAGTCTCTAGTGCCCTGGGGCACACAGTTCTGTCTGTGACCAATAGTTGGTGCAGAGCACGTCTGTGGGCTGGTGGAGACTGCGGACGTCTGTCTGTGGGACCTTTTCCAGGGATATACTGGATGATTTAATTCGGGTCCCTGTTTCCTTCCTTCTCTGTGTGACTTACTCCTGACATGTATCCCAGTATCTGGTATCCTCGGGTGCACAGCTCTGTCTGTGCCAGAGACCTGGGCACACAGCAAGTCTCTCTGCTCATGGCTGGAGCCCAGTTCAGTGATGGCGGCTCACACCTGCTAGTCTGAGAGACCTTTTCCAGGGAAGGACTGGGTGACCCATGGCTAGTCCCATTTCCTTCCTTCCCTGTGCATTTTTCTCGTGACTGGGACTCCCAGTCTCTGGTGTTTTTGTGCCCACCATTCAGCCTTGGAAGGTGATCAGGACAGGCAGGTGTGTGGCTCTGGGTCTGGTGACTTAGTGCCTGCATGACCCAGGATCTCTTCTGGGTTTTGGCTGGGTGACCTGAAAGTGGACCCAACTGATTCCAATGTCCTGGAGGTTTCTGCTCACCAAGGAAACAGGATTGCTGTTGTTTTAAGGCCCAGAGTTCAGTTTCTTGGTCTCTGTATAGAAAATGTTTTCCTATACAAAATGAATAAAGTGTAATTAATAAAAGTTAAATAAAAAAAAGAAAATGTTTTCCTGTTACTCAGACCCAGTGTTCTCTTGTAGCCACCATCTTGTTCTCCGCCCCCCCCCCACTTCTTCTTGAATTATATTTTCAAGTTCAGTATTGGCAGCAATAGAAAAAGGTGTGATGTTATAGAGACATCATTATCAGATGTGCTTGTAAACAATTTACCAGATAATTGCATCAAACAATTCTTAGGAAAACCACTATCAACACTTGGAATTTACACTTGACAATTTGGCAACAACTGTGTCTGATTTGTTTGCTGCTGGGACAGAGACAACAAGAACAACACTGAGATATGCTCTCCTGCTCCTGTTGAAGCACCCACACGTCACAGGTGAGAACACAGGTGTTGAACCACAGCAATCCTGTGGGATGCTGGAAAGTCAGTGTTAATGTCCTGAGTGTTGTTATTTTTAGAGTAGTCTCAGTCCTTATCTTCTGTGCCATTGACAATAATGAGAAGGATGACTGAAAGACTGTGGATGTACAAAAAACAATTTAAAGATGATCAGTATCCAGGAACCTTGGGAGGTCATCCGTTTCAGGAACCTCCAGCATCTTTTGGGTTGTTGGACATATACTTTTACTCTCCATGTCAGGTTTTTAGAGCAGACAACTTGAATGTACTTTTGTTTATTCTGATAAATCTAATTCTATTGTACATAGGTGAGAACTCACCTCAGTGAAGCAGAAGTATGAGTCATGGAATTGCCAGAGTCTACCTGAGATAATTTCTAATCTAAGAACTATTCCAGATAATTAAAGTCATTAGAAAGTTATTTCCATTTAGGCAGAAGTTGTACATATGAGAATTTTAGTATTTCAAAGTCCATTTCCATGCAACTTCTGTTGAACACAGTTATTTTCAATTGTACCAAGAGTATTTGCTTTTAAAAATAACATTGGTGTAAAAAGTACTATTTTCCATGTTTACAGTATTTATTAAATTGCATATTATGTTTACAAACATTACTTCAATTAACAGTTGAGAAATTGTACACTATTTGTGAAAACAAGAGTTTCACGATGACACTCATGTAATCAATTACCTTCAGATATTACATAAATATACATTATATGTTCACAGTGTTTATGCTTTCCTCAGCATAAACAATGGTTCTTGCATACTTAGGAGAAAGAAATGCCTCTGGAGATAGAAACAAAGAGAACAAAGTAGTGGGCAACCTTTCTTCTTATATTATTGTCACCAGAATAAACACAGCATTCATGAGAACTATCTTGATTTATTTAAGG
>NW_026590607.1:718-5721 GCF_907164565.1 Psammomys obesus | reverse complement strand
ATAGGTTGAATGTCATCTTTATTTGAACCAGAGTAAGCTACTGGATTACTGCAAATCAAAAGACATTGTTCTCGTTGCTTATGGTGCTCTGGGAACCCAAAGATACAAAGAATGGTAATAAGATAAAAAGAGTAAACCTGTCAAGCAAGACTGTCAATTTGTATCAGAACACTCAGTTCTCAGGGAGAGGGGGATCTTTCTTTAGAGGCACCTGGTGAAGCAATATCTTAGTTTCTTTTCCTGTTGCTCTGATAAAATACTCTTACAAAAGCAACCTAAGGGAGAAAGGGCTTCATACAATTCACAATTCAAGGGAGATCAAGGTGTCAGGAACTTGAAGCAAATGGTCAATTCTCAATACAGTCAAGAAACAGAGACTGATGATTGAACAGTAATGCTCAGAATACTCTCTCCATTTGTTACAATGCAGGATCCCCTGTTCAGGGAAGTGGTCCCACCCATAATTAAAGCAGGTCTTCCCACATCAAATTTCATAATAAAATAATCCCCCACAGGCAACCCAGAGGCCCATCTTCCAGATGATTCTAGATTCTGTCCAGTTGACAATTATCCATAACCATCACACCCAGTTTAACCATCATACCCTTACTGTGTTTTGAAGCACCGTAGCAAAACATAAACTCTGGCCTCATAAGCTTATTTCTTCTTTCCTTCTAGGGTGGACCAGAACTCTCCAGTTCTCTTGAATGATCCAGTTCTTTGTGATGTGGCCAAAAAAAACAAGCGCAGCCCTGCCCTGATTGCACTTCGTTACCTGTCAGCGTGGGGTTGTGACCCTGGCCCAGAGTTTCAAAGAGAATGAAATGAAAGAGAATTTGAAGGTGATGAGCTCTGGTCCTCAGCGTTCTTACATAGTATCTCCCATATGCTTGCTTCCTTCAAATCTTTCAGAATATTTTGAGCTCATGTTCATATTTTTAGCATTTCTTATGCATGAAAACTTTGAAGTGCATTGAGAAATGTCTTGTCTACAACGTAAAGAGCAGGATGACTTGACAGATTTAGTGTTGGAAACAGTATAGAATTTGATTTGCATTGTCACCCAAGTACTACCTACCTTTCCCACGGACATTTTTTATTTTCTCTAATGAGGGATCTGAACTGAGTAACTTTGATTCTAGAAATTTCTATGGTTTTATGTTTAATTCCCTGCATGCTCAAATATTCTAATATTTTTATATATAAATTGTATGTTCCAGTTGTACTCATTTACCTAAGTTAATATTTTTAAAAATTAATAATTTTTATACTTTATCATAGCATAAAATATATTACATATAATATATAATAAATATAAAGTAAGTATACTTTATCATAGTATAAAATATTAGCACTTACTAAAGAAATCATTCTTAAGTAGAAGTTTTACGCAAAAAAACAGTTATTTACCTTGATATTTTTTATTTAAAAATTTGCAGTAATTTAGCCTGATCTCAGAGAAAATTATCTATATGTAGTGAGTCCCTTCATATATTTTTGAGGAACTGAAGGCAAAGATTTAGGATGATGAGGACTCTCATGCTCAGAAGACTGATTGAGCTTTTCCTTAATTCCTATAGGGTTTATACAACTGACAAGTCTCCCAGGTTTTACCCCTGCACTTATCGCTAAACCAAGAGAGTGACACACTTTTATGACAAGTACAGAGTTGATGAACCAGTGCATCTGTCAAGTTCAAGTGTCCAGGGCAAGTTACACAGAGGCCAAGATTCAAGGGGTAGGAAGTTGGTATCACCTCCATGGGTGAAAGAGTGAAAACATTTCATCAGTGTGCTGACTAAGAAATGTGCATTATAATCAGTCTGCTGCACTTACATAGCCTTAATAGTAATTGTTATGTAAATTCAGAAGTGTTTGCTAAATTACCAACTTCCAATTTTATTTATTTATTTAATTATTTATTATTTTTTTATTGTTTTATGAACAAAGGGTCCTAGCACTGTCTTCACACTTCACTATGTGATTGACCATCACATCTTTTCATTTGTCAGACAAGAGTCTACTTTTACCAAATTTTTGTGTTATTTCATTTCTCAGTTCTTTTTCCTATTAACAAATCTCCTTGTCTCTTCCTCCTTTCTCTGTCTTCATATTTTAAGATACCAAAGGACTTAACACTGCATATGTTTTGAGATGTGAGTAGTTAATGAAAATCATTTTAAAGTTAGTGTCTCAAATTTAAATAAAAAGATCCTTTTTAGAGCTAGCTCTTTTGTCTCACATGAATTTAAACAAGTCTTGGCTTACCTAATGTTGAAAAAGTGTTGTTTACATGTTAATTTGTTTAATGTTGGGTTACATAAATCTAGCTCCCCATGCAAATCACGGATTTGTGTGATGTGTTTTGAAATTTTGCTCTAGTTTTTTTGGAAACTATCTAACTTTGGATGATGTCAACATTTTTTTTCTTCACAAGCTTCTCTCAAGATTAGCTCTTGTCTACAGTATTGTGCAATTTTATCAAATCTCAAAACATTTTTTTTTTCATTTTTACTTGGTATTTATTAACCACGAATGTTTTGGTAAACAATGTTCATCATTTTTGGAACATACATTTACATTGCCTTTGAGACATAAAAACACAATTCATTCAAATGCTAATGTCTTTGTTTTTCTCACAGGTTTTTGAATTTCAATTGTCTCCAGAGGACATGAAAACCCTAGATGGCCTGAACAAAAATTTTCGCTATCTTCCAGCTGAGTTGTAAGTCATGCTGATAAACACCTTACCTCAATTTGTTTTAGTCAAGTAGCTCCCTCCCTCTTCTGTTCATGATGTTTCAGAAACTAAATGCTCTGCTTGTTTGTAGCAAGTTTCCCATGGAGACAATTAATACCCCATTTGTTTTCAAATTTTTGTAATGGGATGTGTCAGCACAAAACACAGAGAAAGTTTTCAAAGTCATGCTCAAAAGTAAGAAGAGAACCTTCAGGAAAAAGCTTAAGAACATTAAGCCATTCAAACATCTTTAGTTTCCCTTTATGCTCTCATGGTTACAAAATTTGATAATGGACATTGATTATAAATGATAACAAAGAAATAATGGATATAGGTACATGTATGTGCATTTGTGCATATTCATCTCTGTCTGTCTATCTATCCATTTAGTTATCATTTCTCTATTTTCTGCTTGTAAAATTTTCATTCTTAGTAGAAATAAATATGATAATATTTGAAGGAGTATTAGAAAATCTACAATGTAAAATTGGGGTATCTATAATGATTATTAATATTTTTGTTAGTCTGGAGCAGAATAAAGCTGATGAAAGAGATATAAATGAGTGATTGAATCATTGTTATAGGTAATAAATATTTCTTGCCACATTTTAACAATTAATAATGTTCACCACTGTATATTTTGGAGTATTATTTGTATATAGAGTCCTACAAATTATACTGTTAGCTCCTTGGACATGGAAACCCATTTTATGAATGACATTCTTTTCCTAACTCAATCTAATACAATACACTATGTTTGACGGTCAAAGACTGAATAATTAATGAATTACTAATAGTTAAATATAAGTGAAAGTAGTAGGCATAAGTGATGCATGGTAAGATATTTTTGTGTTGCTCAATGTCTATAGAGATACCTTGAACTAAAGATGACATATGCTTTTCTCCTTTTATTAGATACAAAAGTTGGAAAGGATTTTTGGCCCTTTTCTCTTTGATCCATAGATGAAGCTAAGAGAGACAAATATTTATGAATACTGGTCTTAGTGTTTTCTGTTCTAAGCAAATAGACCGAATTTAAAAAATTATAAATGATATTTAAAAAACATTTCCTATAAAACAGTGTAAAGGACTATAAGAGTATGTCATTCTGCAACTAATCAGGGAACAAAATGGTTAGCTTTCACCTCGATTGTAGCTTCCTAGATATCACATCTTTACATTATAAAAATATATCATACAGTGTATGCTTGTTTTTATTTCCTATTTTAGTTTTGCTGACCACCCGGAATATCCATATTCTGAGGAATATTAACATGGGAACCTGGTCATGACTTGTGCCTGATATCTCTGTGTGTGGACAATGATGCTGGTGATCTGTCTCGGATGCTGTTGGGTGGACATGTCATTTCTGATCAATGAGGGTTGCTTAGCAACTCATATTCAACTGAAGCACCAGCTAATGGTCTCGAAGAAAAGGAATTTAATTTTCATGATTTAAAAAAAAAATAAATATGTTTCACTCAAAAGATATTTCCTTGTTTTTTTTTAATCATTATTACACAAAATTGGTTTTGGTGCACTAGTCTGTGAGTGGTGTTTGGAGATGACTATTCCCATTTTATAAACATTTCAGGGTTGGGGTAGGTGGTGTTTTCAGACCAAGGGATGACTGTTGGTAGTTGTCACATAGTCCATGATTCTCAGTCTGGAAGGTGAGCTGGACATGGTAAATTTGATCAATAGTGCCTGGGCTCTCACCAGCTGCTTAGCATTAGAGACTTGGAATTGGAGAGTGAGGCATTCCTGAGACAGGTTAGGCTCAAAGAGGTGACATAAGAACTGGCCTAGCAGGATCATTAAAAGTCAGGATGGGGGACTTCAGGAGCAGGGAATTGACTATAGCTCTATCTAGACATGATGTCAAGGTTGCTTTTTTTCTGTATGTATGTAGAATGTATGTATGTAAATATGTATATATATACATATATATGTTACATACAAAGATGCTTTTCATATGTTTAATCCAATGACACAGCAGAGTTAGTCTTAGCATTTTTTTTAAAAGAACCAATTTTAACTATAATAAATAAGAATTGTGATGCATTGATGGAATGGGATATAAGTATTCCTTTAAATTTTAGTGTATAAAGAGGTTAACACAATGTTAGACTAAGAAGCTTCAAGTTTTTCCCAATGGAAACATCAGAAAAACCTTGTGACCCAGGATAAGTCACATCATACAGGCTCTGGTAAGGAGTCGGCTGTCTACAGAAACCAAGTAAGGATCCAACAATTAGTAACA
>NW_026590607.1:0-708 GCF_907164565.1 Psammomys obesus | reverse complement strand
ACTCGATATTGATTCAAACAGTCTGTGGGGAATCAAATTCATTACAGTCTGGTCTAAGTGCAACATGCAGATCATGAAATAATTTAAAATTTGAAAATATTAGGTTGTAGGTTTTCAACATCAAGGGTTCCCTCTCTGAAAGTTTTTTCTTAGATATAAATGAGAGAAGGTGTCGCTCTGAGGGGAGAAAGGACTGTTTTCTGTTGCTTGTCAATATCCATTTCCAATGTCTAGGACAAGGTTTGCATATTAGAAATGGGTCAAGCGTCCTGGGTGGAGCCTTCCATCAGTCAACAGCAAATCTTCTGTACAGTAGACACCAGACTTTTCTCTTTGCTTGATTGATACTCCACAAAAAAAGTAACCATTTGCAATCTCTTACAGTCTGTCATTGGAACAGACAGATTTTGTGTCCCAATCTACAGTTATACAGTTAGCTTACAAACAGTTTTTGCCCTGTGTCTTTTCCCATGCCTTTTCTTGTGTGGTAATTCACGGTTCATCATCCTTGAAAGCTCTTATCATGGCAGGCCCTGCTGCAATGCAACACTTAGTAACTGTCAGAATTGTATGAGAGCAATTAAAAAATAGAGAAACAGAACCAGGTGAATCCCACATAGTCACGTGGGAAAGCGGGTAACTTGCCAGCTTTATCTTCTCCACCTACTCCAACCTCTGGCCTCATCAAATAAATCCTTTATTGACTCC
>NW_026590606.1:0-18497 GCF_907164565.1 Psammomys obesus | reverse complement strand
AAAAAAAAAGAGGGTTGCTAATGAATGACATAAGAATATACCTCAAGGATAGACCTTCACTAAAAATTACAGTGGTTGTTTCTATAAAGTATTTACCGTTTGAACTTACCTTATGCTCATATAAGGATAGGTAAAAAAAAACTGTAATGTTTTCTCAGAAAAGTGAATGAATATGATAATCATTTTATTGTCTTTATCCTATGGATTACTTTTGAAACAAATTATATCTTTAGATTATTTATTCTTCCTACACAGGAATATGCTTAAAGACAACTACAAGCAGATTTTTTTAATCTTGGGGCTGCTGCTGAATGATCTGCAAAGCTTCTGGATTGCATATACTTGAAAATCAACAATGACTTCCAAAAGACAATACAACTTGTATCCAAATAGGTCTTTGCAAAGGGAAAGCCACATTATCAACCTTAAATCAAGAAGAAGGGTCACCTTTTCATCCTCAGTTTGCCACTCGGAGAATAATATCACTAACAGGAAGCAAGAAAACCAAGAAGTAGCTCAAAACTGGACTCTCTCAATGCATAAAAATGCAGCCCAAATGTCTGAAGTGGAAATTTCTATTCCCCTTAGTCTACACAAATCCCTGACTGAATCTAAAGAGTCTTTGATTGGTTCAATCATAGAAGAATGTGGCAACGTCAACTTTCATTTTCCAAGTAACAAACAAGGCCCTCAAAAAGTCATTATAGAAGGCCCTGCAGAAAGTGTAGAAAAAGCCAAGAAAAAGCTTCTGCAACTTGCACAAGAAGAACAGCAACGAGCCAAAAGTTACTCTGTGGCTGTTCCTGTCCAGTCAAAATATCACCAATTTCTTATGAGTAAAAATGGAGGCAATCTTCATAAAATCTGTGAGAGAACTGGGGCACATATCATTTTTCCTACCTTTAAGAAAAAAGATCAAGAATCAATAACCATCATAGGGACAGAAGAGGCTGTTAAATATGTGAAAAGAAAGGTAGAGGTTTTATTGAAAGACTTGAAGGATGTGGTGGAGGATAGCATACTGATAAATCCTAAATTCCACAATTACTTTGTCATGCAAAGGGGACAGCTTTTACGAGAATTAATTAATGAATATGGTGGTGTGTTTATTACCTTTTCATACACAGGAAATCAGAGTACAAAAGTCACAATAAAAGGAGCAAAAGCTTGTGTTGAAGCAGCAAAGAAACATATTCAGGAGTTATTTGAGCCCTTAGGTTCCCGAGTCACAACACGGTACCATTTTCCCCGGAAACTCAATCCTTTTATCATGGGACCAATATGTTCTCAAATTCAACAGATTGCAAAAGACTGTAGGGTTCAAATCAAACTTCCAGACACAGAAAAGCCAGCTAGGAAGATACATACAGATGTTCAGGAAACTGGGAAAGCAAAGGGAGTAAAGAATACTAACAATCCTGCTTCAATTTCTCCAAAGAAAAGTGATTCCATGTATATCTCCAGCAAAGCAGAAAATTGTAAGGCCACCCAACCTCTGGAGCCCCTCATTCCTGTCACTGCTGAAGTCCATGTACCTTTTCATCTACATCATTACGTCATTGGGCACAAAGGAAGTGGCTTACGCAAGCTAATAAGGGAATTTGAAGTTCGTATTCAAGTATCACAACCTGGAGGAAAATTTCACATCATATCCATTATGGGCCTTGAAGCAAATGTAGAACAAGCCAAGATGAAATTGCAAAATCAAGTAAAAGCATTACAAAAGGAACTAGATGGTCAGACATTAAAAAATTGCAGGCAAACTTTCAGTTTAGATCCCAAATTTCATTCCAAGATCTTTGGTAATAAAGGCATATTTATTTCCCAGATTTGCACAGAATATAATGTCATTGTCCGTATTCCAAAGAAAGGAAACAATCCTATACAAGACCAAATTACCATTTGTGGCTCAAAAGATAACATCCTCGGTGCTCGAGATGCAATAATGAAAATGCTGCGTAAGATCGAAAAATCAGTTTCCAAAGAAATCCCATTGAACCATAAGGTTTGTGCCAATATTATTAGATTTGGTGGCAAATCTATTCATAAGATCATGGAACAATTCCAAGTAGACATTCGTTTTCCTTCAAAAGGAGACTGTAATAATTCTAGCATCATTGTGAGTGGATCATCTTGTAATGTACAAGAAGCAATTGACTATATCCTGAGTCTTGAGAAACATTTCCTGTCTGTTGGAAAGTGTGAACCTCCAGTGCAACATCAGAAGCATGGTAGTCTTAACAACACAGCTTCAAGAACATTTAAGGATATTGGTAAAAGAAATCTTTGTAATGCAAAATCCACCACATATTCTGTACATGTGGACAATTCTCAAGATTTTCCCAAACTGAAACATCAAATGCTTCCTAAGCCTCACCCCTGGAGACCATAACAACAAAGGTTAAAACTAATAAATGGAAATATTCCTACCCTGATTACCTGAGACTACTGTCAAATTTTTATTACAAAACTGAAGTATATATTGAGGGCCTAGCACAATTCTAACATCTTTGCCATCAGTACATCACTGTTTAGATATTACACAATGCTGCAATGAAAGTGAGGTACTTGATATTGAGTGTTTGAAATATATAGCAACTTAGTTATAATTTCCACCCAGGACTAGATCCTGAAACTTTTACACCAGTTTTCTTAAGGTAGTCCATATATAACACAGGTTTCGTAACTTCCACTGTAATTAGTACATCATTTTTCACTTTTACTATGAAGTTTAGCAACTGCCCCAAGGAAGCTACCTCTATATCTTTACTAAGACATACCATCTTTGCTTCTCAAATACACAATCAAATTTGCTCTTTTGGTTCTTCCATTACTTCTTATTCACTTTCTTAATGGAAAGCTATCCTCTTCACACATGTAATGATTTACAACAAATCAAATAATTGTGATCATTATGCTGTTAATGTGCTCTTGTAGTTCTTGTACATCAAAAACAGCATATTGGTGGTACTCCAGAGGACCATAAATGCTAACGACCATAATATTTCATTAATGGGGATGTTTTCTCTGATAATGGTGACAACATTGTAGCATGATAATTTTATGATTTTTTTAATATTCTAGAAACACCCTCTATAATTGAGAAAAAAATGAACCCAAGAACAGACTATGTTTTCATTTTTATTCCAGTGAAATCTCAGGCCTGGTAAGCTTTATATTAATTGTGGCAAATTTGTTTGGCTATTTTCTTTCAGTCTTTTTATGTCTTATTGTCAGTCATAACTAAAAGGGCTACTGCTATAGCTACAGCTGAAGTTTGATATCCAAATCCACATTCTCCAGTATTTTCCCTATTTCAATTGAGCTGATACCCCAAGTCTTGTTTTCTCAGGAATAACTTTAACCCACTGACTGTAGTTCTTCTTGTAGCATTCTTGTCCTCTCCAGATCCTTCTGTCCTTCCCACCCCCTCATTCTTCCATAGGACATCCCAAGCCCTGCCTAATGCTTGGCTGTGAGTCTCAGCATCTGATTCAATCAGCTGCTAGGTGGGGGCCTCTCAGAGGACAATTATGCTATTCCCAATCCCTTCCTCTCTCCTTCTTCTTGCTCTATGCATTTTTCCTGGTCCAATGAAAAGGGAGGTACTTCTCCCCTTGTATCTGACACTTGCCTATCAGGTCTAATCAGGACCGGTACTATTGTCTTCCTCTGTGAACTAGCAAGACTGCACTCATGGTGGATGGGGGGGGTGATCAGAGAACCTGCCACAGACTTCATGTCGGAGAAAGCCCCTGATCCCCTTACTAGGGACCCACTTGGAGACTGAGCTGCCATGAGCTACATCTGTGCAGGGGTTCTAGGTTATCTCCATGTATAGTCCCCACACCTGAGCATGGGTTTTTAGGTACTCTCCATATGTTGTCCTTGGTTGATGTACCATTCTCTGCAGGTCCCCCAGAGCTCAGTTTTTTGACTCTCTTGGTCTCCTTTTGGAGCTCCTGTTCCCTCCAGGTCTTTCTAATTTCCCACTTATTTCATAAAATTCCATGCACTTTGCCCAAAGTTTGGTTTTGAGTCTCAGCCTCTGCTTTGATACCTCGATCAGTAGAGTCAGAGGCCCTCTATGGAAGGCTATTGTCCTGGTCCCAGTCTTCTACTTCTGATGTCTAGGGAGTTTGCCATTCTGAATGAGGATTCAGCATCTTCCCTTGGGTTGCTTCCTGCTCCCACTTTCTTTTAGCTAGTCTTTTGTAAACTTTGGCCATAACATCCTTGATCACCCCTGAGTGGTCTACATAAAAACAGCATTCCTCCTTAAGGGCTGCACATAATTCACCCTGCTGTAAGAACAGCAAGTCGAGTCCCCACCTGTTCTGTAGAACAACTTCAGACAGGGAAGTTAGAGATTTCTGTAACTTGGTAATAGAATTTTCTATATTTTAATATCTTCATCAATAGCTACTCTAAGGCCATGGTAGCTCTTGTTCTGAAGTACCAGGGAGGATGCTCTGGATGTGCCAGCTATGCCTAGTTCCATCCTTAGGAACAAGGATATGGTGATTCCAGAAATAATTTCTCTCTTTTGTCTGTATAGACCATCATCCCAAATGTCTAATAATTCATTAGCAGGATGGTAGGTGATACGAGGAATTAGTTGGACCAGTACACAAGAGTCTTCCTTCAATACTTGAGAGTGTACACATGGAGTAAGCCCCGAGGAACAAGCCCACCAACCATTATCTGGTAGTAAATGGTACATAGATGTGCTTTCAGTGGTTTCCCAATTAGTAGAACATAGCCCAGCATGTGTTGGGGGAATTTTTCCCATACCTAGCCCAGACCCTGAAATGGACTGAAGAGTGAGTTTTGCTCCAGTCTGTTGCCAGCAACGTTGAGATGCCTCAGTGGTACTGGTTACCTTAGAACCAGAGGCATTAAAGGCTAGCCCTTCATAATAAGGGGAACATATCATAGCAAAGCCAGCAGGATCGAGTAACATTAGGGTCAGTTTGGTTCAGAACTGGAAAGGTATTTTGCATAACAGTCCAAAGCAGGTCTTTTGATTCTAGGAGACTTAACTCTGAGAAAGACCCTTTAGTGGGGATAGTGCCGGAAGCGGTATCAATAGGGGGAATAATGCTAGTTCATAACATCGGAGGAGCTGCCAGGACCTGGTTAGGGCCTATGGCCTTTGCCTTGATGGGCTGGAGAAGGAGCTTAACTTTAAATAATCCTCCATAATCACAAACAGTTGGATCATATAGTCTCAATCCCCATTGTTTTCCTCTTTCCCATCCCTCAGCAACCATTCCAGCCTCTGTGAATTTCAAGATCAGAGGGTCTTTACATCTCTTAACTGACTTGTCCCCACAATAACCATTCTGACACATGACCTGGGAGAAGGTCAAAAGATCTTTCCGACAGCCAGGGGACCAACATGGTTTTTTTTTTTTTTCCTTTCCATAGAAGGAAGGAAGACTGGGGGCTTCCATAGAAGGGAGCCCCCAGTCTCTATTGATGTCTTAGACAAGCTTATTTGCAGCCTCAAGATTTACTAATGTAGTCTTTAGCTCCTTCGTTTGGAGCTATCTGCAGGGCATAGGTAGAAAGTTCTGTAGATCCATCCTTTACCCAGCTGGTGTTCTTCCCAGAGGTCCTGGGAACCAAGTTCCAGGAGGAGTAATCTTGGAGAGAGAGCCTATAATATCCACATAATCGTTGTAGACCACCCAGGTAAGGTTAAGGGGGTGATGGGAGCTTAGGATAATTAAACCTGCCCCAAAGTAAATTAGCAAGATTTTAAAGAAATGTCCCATCATGATTTCTTTGTTTCTGTCCGATGGTCCCCGTCTGACCAACTTGACTTTCAGTGGATTACTGGTGAATTCCATCTTCCATGAGAGAGGGTCTGGGGATAGGTGGGCTGGCTTGGCTTGTGAGGCATGGACCCAGGAAGCAATGACATCCACTTTAATGGCTGTAGGTGTGGTCAGCAACACAATATATGGTCCTTTCCAGCAGGGCTCTAATGATTGAGCCCGATGTCAGCGGATGTACACAACATCGCCGATCTGGAAATGATGTGGAGTCTCAGGGGTTCCTAGGGCATAGAGAGCAGATAACTGAGACCAGATATCCCATTGTACAGTTTTCAAGGCCACAAGTAGAGCTACCACATCCCTGTCATGGAACTGGGATGGTTCCAGATATGGGCCAGAGGCCACCAGGGGTGTGGGGGAACTAAATAGAATTTCAAAGGGGATCAATCAGAGCTTATAGGGGGAGTTTCTAACTCTAAACAGGGCTAAGGGAAGGAGCACCACCCAGTCTGCTCCAGTCTCCGAGGTCAATTTAGTAAAGGTCTCTTTTAGGATTCTATTCATTCTTTCTACCTGTCCTGACCTCTGGGGACGATGAGCCCAATGAAGTTTCCACCCGGTCCCCAGTACTGTAGCCAAGCCCTGACTTACCTGAGAGATGAAAGCAGGGCCGTTGTCTGACCCAATTACCTGAGGGACTTCAATATCTAGGAAATATCTCTTTTAAAATCTTCTTAACTACAATTGCAGTGGTCTCCTGTTTGGTGGGTAAAGCTTCCACCCATCCAGCGAAAGTATCTATAAAGATTAGCAAATACTTGTAACCATATTTTCCTGGCTTTATCTCAGTAAAATCTACTTCCCAGATGACTCCTGACAGTGTTCCTCTGAGCTTTCTTCCTATCTTATTTCTAGTGTTACATGCATTGACTTGTTGACATACTTTACATTGTCCTATAACTGTATCTACCAGTCTTCTTAAATCCAAGACATATATCTGAGACCCTTTAACTGCTTCTGTTAGTTTCTGTTAGTTAGTTAGATGAGTCCATTGATGCATTTGCTGGATTAAGGCCATGGCTTGCCTTTTAGGGAGAATAGTTTCTCCTTTTGGGGTTTTCCAATGTCTGTCAGTTTGCAGGTAGTAGTTAGTGGGATAGTCCTTAATTTGGGCTTCCTCTTAAGCCACGTAGCTGAGGGGTGGCCAGCCCTTAGTCCAGTCCCAAGTGAAGGACGAAATTACTTTGGTTTGGACCAGAACAGTTCCCTGTAAGGCCACCTCTTTGGCCACCCAATCTGCCATGTTGTTCCCTATGGTGACTAGATTATCTGACTTTTGGTGGCCCAGACAATGTATAATACTAATTTTCTTAGGTAAATGGAGGGCTGATAGGAGGGCCAGGATTTCAGGCTTATTTTTAATGTCCTTCCCGTTAGAGGTTAAGAGGCCTCTCTGTTGGTAGATTGCCCCATGTACATGAGCAGTGGCAAGGCGTACCTGCTATCTGTGTAGACACTGATCTTTTTACCAGCTCTCAGTGTCAAGGCCTTCATGAGAGCAGTCAATTCAGCCTCTGTGCCAACATACTTGGGGGTAGTGCTTCTGCCCACCTGATGACTTGTGCATCCAAGATTGCTGCACTGGGTCAACGTTGTTCTTCAGCCAAAAAGCTGCTCCCATCTGTGTACCAAGTCATCTGTGCATCTGGCAGTGGCTGGTCTGATAGGTCCTTTTACCACCCCTGGAACTCAGCCAGTATTTGCAGGCAGTCATGCAGAGAGGTCTCCAGATAGGGGTCCAGTAGCAGGGTAGCCAGATTTAGGGTCACTGGGGGTACAAAGTTAATCCTGTCTGAGTTTAGTAACAGAGTCTGATAATGAGTCATTAGGGTGTTAGTTAGCCAATGGTCCAGAGACTTTCTGACAACATTTTCTAGAGCATGAGGAGCTATTATTTTAAGATTTTGTTCCAAAGTCAGTTTGTCAGCATCCTTGACCAAAGTGGCTGTGGCAGCTACTATTTGGAGGCATGTGACCATCCACCTGCCACAGGATCCAACCTTTTAGACAAGTGGGCCAACGGTCATTTCCATGGCCCCAGTTTCTGAATCAACACACCCTTGGCTATGCCCTTGTTTTCAGCCACAAACAAATAGAACGGTTTGGTAACATTAAGCAGTCCCATAGCTGGGGCACTCAGAAGTGCACGTTTAATGGCATCAAAGGCATGTTGTTCTTTGTCTCCCCAAATAAATGGTTACCCGGTGCTGCTAGCTCTGCAAACCTTGGAATCCAGAGACAACAGAAGTCTGCCATTCTCAAGAATTCTCTCATATTTTAGGGCTCTTGGGTGTTGGCAGACTGAGGATAGTCTCCTTTTTCTCTTTAGAGAGCCAGCATTGACTGTCCCCTAGTATGTAGCCAAGGTAGCTTCCTGTTCCTGGCAGATTTGCGCCTTTTTAGCAGAGGCTCCATATGCCAATTTTCCCAGTTCCTTTAAAAGTCTCTTGGTACCTTTCAGACATTGTTGCTCTGATAAGGAGCCATGATAAGGAGGTCATCCACGTACTGCAAAAGAGTCACTTGGGGATTGGTGACAAGGTACCTTTTGAAATCCTGGTGAAGCATTTCATCAAAGATAGTGGGTGAATTTTTGAATCCTTGAGGTAGCCAGGTCCAGGTCAACTGTCCATTGAAACTAGTTTCAGGATCCTTCCATTCGAAGGCAAAGAAGTCCTGGCTCTAGGGTGCCAATTCCAGGCAGAAGAAGGCATCCCTTAAATCCAGGATGGTATGCCAGGTCCTAGAGGGAGCTAGGGAACTCAGCAAGGTGTAAAGGTTGGGCACTGTGGGATGTAGGTCTACAACCTTTCGATTGATCTTCCTTAGGTCTTGGACTGGCCTATAATTCTGGGTTCCAGGCTTTTTAACTGGTAACAGGGGAGTGTTCTAGGCAGATTGACACTTTCTGAGAATTCCAAAATTTAGAAGTCTGTTAATGTGAGGCCTAATCCCTTCCTGGGCTTCCTGGAACATAGGATATTGTCATACCAACACAGGGGTGGCCTGAGCCTTTAGTTCCACTATAACTGTAAGCTGATGAACTGCCTTTCCCATTCCTGCCATTTCTGCACAAGCCTGTGGAAATTCTGCCAGCCAGACCTCCACCTTGAGTTCCTTCTTTGCCCCCTTTCGACCTGGCTTAAAAAGTTTGTATTCATCCTCCAGTGTGAGGGTCAGGATGTGCCAAGGTTCTCCATCTGGCCTTTTGAGTTGTAGCCCTTCTGGGAGAAAGTGAATTTGGGCCCCCATTTTGGTTAGGAGGTCTCATCCTAACAATGGGTAGAGACATTAAGTGATAACCATGAAGGAGTGGGATACCTGGTCCTTTTCGAGATCTACTGATCTTCAGGTAGTCCATGCACACTGCTTGGCCCCAGTTGCCTCCTGCACCCATGATCTTTTATTTGATATGGGCTCATCTGCCTGCAGGAGCACAGAATGTTGGGTCCTTGTGTCTATTAAGAATTGGTTTGGCTTCCCCTCCACTAGTAGAGATACCCTAGGATTGGGGAAGGGTTCCAAACCCTGCCCCCCCCATCACTGCTTTCTTCCAAGGCCAGTACATTTGGGTGAGGAGTGTGCTTTTCCCAATCCTTAGCCCCTTGTTGTCTCTTGTTCAGGCATTCCCTGGCCCAATGACCTTTTCCCTTGCAATAAGCACATTGATCCTTACTCAATTCAATTTCATTTTATATCAGGCATTTCTTCAATGTTTATCTCCTTACAAACAAGACTTCCTGATATACCATTTCTTATCAAATTGTACATTTTGTAACTTTTGTATCTCACCTTATTCCTTTTTATTATAGATATGTATAAATGAACACTATTAATGACATGTCAAAGTCAATATTGGGAACTTTTGAAATTTCCCATCCCAAGGCAATTCCTTCAAAACTTTTCATTTAACCCCAGGAATTTTTTTTAGACAAGGGTAGAAAGCAGTCACATTTTTCATCAAAATAAGACAAGAGTCTTCTCTAGGCCAAATTGACATAGTTCTACTCTATGAAACCTCTGTCTATAGGCCCCCACAGTTTAAATCATTCTGAGTACCATTGTCTACCATGTTCCTCCTAGTGTGGTTCATTAAGTCACACTTAAAGCATTCAACTGCTTTTCTAATACAAGGTCTGAAAGTCCACATTCCTTCAAACAAAAACATGGTCAGGCATATTGCAGCAATATCCTAATCTTTGGTACCAATTTCTGTCCTAGTTAAGGTTTCTACTGTTATGTAGAGATGCCATGATCATGGCAACTCTAATTTAAAAAATATTAAATGGTGCTGTTCAGGTGTTTAGTCCTTTATAATCATGGCAGAAAGCATAATGGCATTAAGGCAGATAAGTTGCTGGAGAAAGGACTGAGAGTTCTACATCTGGATCCAAAGGCAGCAGAAAAAGAATGTAAGCCACTAGACCTGACTTGAACTTCTGAAATCTCAAAGCCTATTCCTTAGTGATGTACTTCAATACATCAAAGCCATTCTTACTTAAACAAGGTCACATCTACTCCACCAAGACCATACCTCTTAATAATCCCACTCCATTTGAGACTGAGGGGTAATTTTTACTAGAGGTACTGTGTAAATTTGACTTGGGCATGTAATATCTTGTTTTCTTTCTCTATGGTGATTGAATGTTTTGCTGGATATAGTAGTCTTGGCTCACATATGTGGTCTTTTAAAGCCTGCAGAGTATTTGTCCAGGTCTTTCTGGCTTTTAGAACCTCTTTTGACAAATTATGTATAATTTTTATATGTCTACCTTTATATTTTATTTGGCCATTTTACCCTAATAGCTTTTAATAGTCTATATTTGTTCTGTATGCTTAGTGTTTTGCTTATTATGTGGTGACAGAACTTTCTTTTCTGGCCATATCTATTTGCTGTTCTGTGAGCTTCTTGCTATTGACATGTTTTATTATTATTATTATTTTTTGAGGTTAAGAATACTTTCTTCTATAATTTTGTTAAAAAATATTTTCTGGGCCTTTGTGGTATGGTCTTTTCATAGTGTCCCAGATTTACTGGATGTTTTGTGTCAGGAATTTTTTAGATTTAACATTTTCTATGACAGAGTTATGTATTTCTTCCATCATGTCTTCAACACCTGGGATTCTTTCTTCTCTCTCTTGTATTCTGTTTCGACATTTGCATCTGTAGTTATTGCTTACATACTTAAATTTTCTGTTTCCAGAATTCCCAAACTTTGTGTTTTCTTAATTGTTTCTACTTTTATTTTCAGGTGTTGAACAGTTTCTTTCAACTGTTTGTTTTTTCTTGGCTTTCTTTGAGGGATTGACTTTTGTTAATTTTATTGTTTTTGATTTCCTGGATTTATTTGATGGATTTATTCATTTACTACAACTGTTTATATTTTTCGTGGTTTTCTTGGCTTTCTTTCTAATCTCCCCTTTGATTTCTTAGAGGAATTTCTTTAAAGGATCTCAATCCTTTCCATAAAGTTGTTTTTAATTTTGTTTTCTTGTGCTTCAGGTGTGTTGAAATATTCAGGGACTGCTGTTCTATATTTGGAGTTCTATAAAATGGTACCATATTTCCCTTGCTGTGTTGATTGTGTTCTTAGATTGGCATCTAGGCATCTGAGTTTGGGGTGATTATAGATCAGGTGCTGAATTCTGAGTTTGTCTTTGTTGGATGGATGTTTTGTTCTTTGATTTGTGTTTCCTCTTTGTTTTTCTGGTGTTTGTGTCCTGGAGTTCTGGTGACTGGCATAATCTCTGGTCCAGCATGGTGTCTCTACTAAAGTTGGGGGATGGATTTCAACTGGCTATCATGGTCTTTGGTCGAGAAGAAGGTCTTTTCCTTAATTGGAGGATGGGGCATGGTTATGAGAAAAAGAGTAAGAATTGGTGTTAGTGTGGGGTGTCTGGGAGGAGAGGGCTGAGAGAGAATTGTAATTACAAAAGTATGTCACTTATCTGGGATAGTAGGGGCCAGTGTGTTCTCTGGTCCACCAGGAAGTTTCTGTTCGAGTTGGGGGCTGGAGTTCTGGCAGGTGGCTTGGCCACTGTTCCATTAGTGAGTTCCTAAGTGTGTTCCCCTGTTTTGATTGTTTGTTTGTTTTGATATGTTTGAGTATTTTTGTTGTTTTTTTGCAGGGGGGGGAGTTTTATTGTTGTTATTGTTTGTTTTTTTTGTTGTTGTTTTGTTTTTTTTTTTGTTTGTATTTTGGCTGTTGTGACCTACAATTATTCTTCAGATTAGTGTGGCCTGCACCAGAGCAAGAGATACTTGCTCATGTAGGGTTGGGGGCATATCAACAGGGGCAGGAAGGAGTGCCAGGCACTTTGGTCATTCAGGTCTGGGGGTATAGGAGTGTTCTCTAGACAGGTGGACCTCTTACCTGTTTTTCTGCCTGGAATGGTCTGCAACTGATCAGCAGATATCTGCCCTTGTAGGGATGGGGTCATGGGAGCAAGGGCTGGTGGTGAGTAAGATAGGCCTGTCAGTGTCTTGGGTCTTTTTGTTTATAAATCTAAACTGATGGTGTAGAGTATGTGGTCAGCTTTGGAGAACATCCTATGAAGTGTAGAGAGTAAAGCATAATATTTTGCCATTGGGTGAAATGTTCTGGGTTAAATACCTGTTAAGTTCATTTGGTTTATAATGTGTCAACTTCAGTACTTCTCTGTATAGTTTTTGTCTGGATAACCTGACCTCTGGTGAGAGTGTGGAGCTGAAGTTTCACCCTACCACTGTGTGAAGGTCAATGTGTGAATTAAAATATAGTAGGTGTTTCTTTTTACAAATGTGGGTGCCCTTGCATTTGTAGCATAGATGTTACAAACTGAAATGTCACCAGGCACAGTGGCTCTCACCTGTAATACCAGCACTTAGGGAGACAGAAGCAGGCTCACAGAACTCACAGATCTCTGTGAGTTCTAGGCGAGCCTGGTCTCTAAAGTAGGTCCAGGACAGCCAAGAATACACAGAGAAATACTGTCAAGAAAGAAAGAAAGAGAAAAAAAGAAAAGAAAAAAATGAAATAATTGAAATGTGATTTTGGTAGATTTTTTCCTTTGCTGTGAGTACAGTATCCTTGCTTATCTCTTTTGATTAATTTTGGTTGAAAATTTACTTTGTTAGATATTAAAATGACATAAGCTTGCTTGTTGAGGCCATTGCTTAGATTTTTTTCTGGTTGGAGTGCAGTTACTATGAAAATCCATGTAAAGGTTTCTCAAGAAGTAAGGAAGAGGAGTCTGTAGAGATAATACAGTGGTTAAAAGCACTGACTTCTCTTACAGAGAATCCAAGTTTGATTGATTCCCAGGTCTCATATGATGGCTTACAACGATCCATAAGTCTAGGTTTGGATACAAGGCCATCCACAAGCACTAGTCATGCAAGTTGTACACAGATAAAATGTAGACAAAAATGGCCATAAACATAAAATAAAATATACTTTTTAAAAAGCACCAAACAGATATACCATAGCAGCTACTAGTATACACTCCTGGGCATACAGCAAAGGACTCTATATCTTATTACAGTGCTACATTCTTATTCATGTTCATTACTTCTTTATTCATAACAGTTAAGAAATGGAAACATCCTAGATATACATCAACTAAAGAATTAATAAAGAAAATACAATATGTTTACAAAATGGAATATTAACTTTTATGAAAACTGAAATTGCATGTAAATAGAATGAGCTAGAAATAGTCAAAAGGAGGTAACATAGACCCAGAGAGAAAAAAAAATCACATGTTCTCTATTATATGTAGATGCCAGATTTTAATCTTTACACATGTACAGTTAAATTGGAGTGCCAATAGAAGCTTGAAAGCCAGTAAAGATATTTGGGTTATGCGGGGCTTTTAAGACAGGGAGATAGAATGCATGTGATATGAAAGAAGGATAGATAGTGACACAGGAAGAGAGTTAAGTGGATGTTGGAGGGCAGAGTAAAAGAAAAGTTATGAGGAGGAATAACATAAACTAGTATAAAAGTTTTTTTAAAGGAAAATGAAAACCAACCATGTAAGACAGACACTTCTTAATACACACATGTGGAGCAGCCTTGCCAAGCCACAGAGAAGGACAATGCAGCCAATTGCAATGAGACTGGATAAGCTAGAGTCAAATGGAAAGGGAAGAGGACCTCTCCTATCTGTGGACTTGGAAAGGGGCATAGGAGGAGATTAGGAAAGGAGGGTGGGATTGGGAGGGGAGGAGGGAGTGGGCTACAGCTAGGATACAAAATGAATAAACTGTAATTAATATAAAAATTATAGAAAATACACACGTTCACTTTTTGGGTTCGTTATTTATTATTTTTGAATTTTTTGTTGTTCTTTTTTCTTGTATTTCTCTGTGGCTGTCCCCACTATATACACCAGGCTGACCTCAAACTTCCAGGGATCTGCCTAGGTGCTAGGATTAAAGGCATCACCAACTTGACTTCATGTATATTTATTATAACAAGCTTACAATCCTTTTAGATAACATAGCTTACCAAATATAACTCAGTGTTAGCAATGGGTTACCTCTTTTGGAAATGTTGATCAGTGGAGTCCCATAGATTCCATAGCATTATAGGTTACTGGCATTTTTCTTAGTCATTCTTCAGAACTGATGACAAGACCGTGTTCCTGCACACACCACATTCTTGTGTTGGTCTAAAATATTCACGCCTATTGAATAACTTCAATAGTGCTAGAAGGTCTTCCTCAGCTGTAAAGCATGTGGCCAAAAAATTACTAGCCTGGAAAAATATTCCCACTACTATAATAAGGACACAAATTATATAGGAATAATCAGATACTTTCCTATTAGATTTAAAGCTCACTTTATAAGATAGAATTCATGACTGGCACTTTAAATGTGGACAAGAACAGTTGGGGAGATCATAAGAACTATGGAAGAATCTAATACTATTATTAGGCTAAATGGACATAGTATTAATCGCACCATCAATGTCTTATTACACTCATAGATAAGTACATCTCTTGACTTTCATTAGAAAAGCTTCTCCTTACAGTAGAGTGATTAATAAAGAGACCTATAAGTTAACATAAAAAGAATATAAAATTTCAGAGTGCTCAACTCCAAATGGGACATCTATATCATACTCTCTCTTCCTAAAGCTCCAGAATCATTGCAGAAAATGGGGCAGTAAGGTTCTTAAAACTAGCAGTAGTGGATAACTAAAGAAAACCTGTTTTCCAGACAGAACAGCCAAGTTTCAACTGAGTCAAAAGAAGCTGAGACTGCATATATTCAGAAGATCTGTACATAAATCAAACCAGCCCCTTCCAGTTGTTTTTTTTTTTTTTTTTTTTTTTTTTTTTTTTTTTTTTTTTTTTTTTTGTTCAATCTCATCCTTATTGCTTTTTAAGACTTGAAAACCTGATTGGCCTGCTCATTGATCACTTCCCCCTGAGGGGGGAGCAGCCTTACCAGGCCACAGTAGAGGACAATGCAGCCACTTTTGATGAGAACTGATAGACTAAGATCAGAAAGAAGAGGAGAACCTCCCCTATCAGTGAACTTGGGGAGTGGCATGCATGCAGAAAGGGGAGGGAGGGTGGGATCGGGAGGGGAGGAGGGAGGGGCTTATGGGGGGATACAAAATGAATAAAGTGTAATTAATAAAAAATTAAAAAAAGAGAAAACCCTCACACACATTTTCTACCTGGAGCTATCAAGTATTACACTAGACTGGGCTCAGGAGACAGAATTTGTTTTCCTTCCAGTCATTCATTGTGCTTTTTCCAGACTTACCCTTATTCCTGCTCCAGCCTGTCAATAGGAGCCTCTTCTCCCTTCTCACCTTGATGTCCTTGGGACTTAGCCTCTGGAGTAAATCCAGGGTCCTCATAGTACTTTAAAAGTACCCATCAACCTTTCCATTTAGCCAGTCTCCATTCCTTTCTGACACCTGCTGATTATTCATAAAAACACTCTCTACCAGCCCCCCCCCCCAAAAAAAAAATCACCACACATGGCTAGGGTACAGAGTGGACCACATCAATCAAAGAATAGAACACAAATATAATAAAGACAAAACAAGATATCTATGCCAAGAAAGACCTTATAGATCATATCTCTATTATCATAAAGTTCAAAAACAAACTCATGGATAGCTTAGACAATATGCTGCCTCCAGAAGCCATAAACCCTATTGGAAATAGGCCTTGTGAAGAAATATTTAACTGAAACTCAATGCAAGGTCTTTAAAATATCAATTATGAATATGTTCAAGGACCTTAAAAATTATATAGTAATTGTGTTATTGAAGACTGAGAAAACAGAAATGAATGTTGAATGAAATAAGGTCCTCTGTGGCCTGGTAAGGCTGTCCACCCCTGAGGGGGTGGTTACCAAAGAGCCAGCTACTGAGATCTGTCTCTGACATGAACTCAGTGCCTCTGTTTCTTGTTCATATTCTTAGAACTCTTTATCTTTTGTTGGGTTGCCTTATCAAACTTTGATATGATGGCTTTTGCATTATTGTATTACATTCTATTTTGTTATGCTTGATTTAAATCTTTTAGAAACCTGTTATTCTATAGTGAGAGACAAAAGGGAATAGATCCAGAAGGGAGGAAAGGAACTGGTAAACTTAGAGAAAAGGGAAATAATAATCAGGCTATACTGTATGAGAAAAAAAACCCTATTTTTCACAAAAGAGAAAAATATTGATAAAATTTCCAGTTAGTGAATATAAAAGCCTTCCTTATTTTTCTTTTATTTTCTTTTCATTTTCTTAAAAAGTATTTTTTAATTTTCATTTTATAAGTGTTTCACATCTTGGTTAAATTTATTCCTGGGTATTTTTTTGTAACTCTTGTAAATGGTATTATTTTCATGTCTGTTTGTCAGCAATTTCATTATTGATGTATAAAATGTTGATTTCTGTTCTTTTTTTTTATCTTGCAATGTAATTGGTTTTACTAGAGTTTGTTTTTCTCTCAAGAAATTCCTATAAACTGTCATCTGGAAAAAAAACAAAAACAAAACAACAGAATCACTAAAGAAATCCCAAAGTGAGGAATCCAAGATGGAAGCACATAAAGGACACTGTATCTGAAGAGCAGGACAGCAGTAACTGCACAGCAACCAACAGACTGATCTCTGGACCCTAAAACACCAGTGATTGTGTTTCCCAGGTGAGAATAAACCTCACAGTGTGGGAAGCAATACTGTCCATTTTTAGGTTACACAGAGAAACCCGAGAAGAGTTCCCAGGTCCCTGCAGGCGCTCCATCACAAGGTCAGAGCCACATGCCTACTTAATCTGATCACCATCCCAGACTGAAATGGTGGCCCCACAACACCAGAGAATGGGATTTTCAGTCAAGAGAAAACTGCACAGTGAAGGAAGCTATCGGGACCAACCTCAGGTCACCTAGACAATCCCTAGAAGGTACCGGGCTCTAGCCCCCAGCCCAGAGTCTCATGCCATCCTCATTGTCCCAGATAGACCTGTGGGCCCCAAAGCACCAGAGACTGGGTTTCTCTGTTGGGAGGAACCCCCAGGGTGAAGGAAACATCAAGTCTGACCTTGGAGCATCTAGCAGAATGGCTCCCCCCTTCTCCCATTGAAAAGGTCACAGGAAAATTTTATGGGTTCTTGAAGATGCCCACTTGCCAGCTCAGAGCCACTCTCCTGTTCCTGAATGCCCTACTCACCATCCCAGACTGAACTGTAGACTCCCAAACACCGCAGACTGGGTCTCCCTGTTGGGAGAAAACCACACTATGGGGGAAATATCAGATCTGACCTCAGGACACCCACCTCCAAAGAAGTTTCTGGGTTCCCACAGGCTCTAGCTTCCTTCCCAATGCATGAGTGCTAGGCTCACATCACTGACTAATGCTTGGGTACTGGGACGCAGAGCTCCAACTTCAGAATATAGAAGCCTGGAATCCACAGGAACAGCCCCAGACACTGCTACAAGGTGTAACCTGTCTCCCTAGCCAAACTGACCAAACTGCCGGGCTCCTTAGTTTTTCAAGATGGCTGCTCCCAGCAAACATAGAGTAAGAGCAGCAGCAACAGCTTATTAAATTCAGAGTGAGAAACCCAGCAGCAGGGTAGCTGTCTGCAGGACTTCTGTTGGTAAGAGGAGAGCTCCCCTAACTACCAACGAGCACAGCTAAGACTCAGGTCAATACACCTGAGGTAAGCTGTGGCAATTCCTGAGAAGCACCAACCACTTGGTAACCATACCCAAAAAGCTCTGAAGTCCTTCTTCAGGAAAAATCATCTTCCTGCCAAGGAGATTCTCCCCACCTCAGGGTTCTAGCAGGCACCAGAAACTAACAGGCAGCACCTGAGACAGATAAATGGGTAGAGACCAGTGTAAAAGCACAACCAACGAAAGCTAGAGCAATATGACATTGCCAAAACACAGTTATCCTGGGGCAAGCAGCCCTGAACATACTATCATAACTGTAATTCAAGAATATTATCTTACATCTATGCTTATGAAGAAGATAATAGAGGAAACAAATAAAATGGTTAAGAAATTAAGGAAGGTAAAGTCAAACAGATTATTGCCATCTATAAAGAAATAGAGGAAGATAAAAACAATCAGATTATGGCCATTCTTAAAGAAATAGAGGAAGGTAAAGTCAAACAGAGTATGGCCATGTGTAAAGAAATACAGGAA
>NW_026590605.1:3287-6799 GCF_907164565.1 Psammomys obesus | reverse complement strand
AAAGGTAGTTTTAAATTCTATGCATTCAAAAAAATAAAGCCTTTAGAAACATAAGTAAATAAATAAACAAATGAACAAATAAATGACTTTCCCATCTTGGTTCTAACCTCTCTATTTCAGGGGTCCTGGTGCTTTGGATCAAAGTGACTTACCTGTTCTGAGCACTGATGAGCACAGGGTCTCTGGATCCCAGCAGAGCCAGGCTGTCACTACAAGTCTTCAGGTCACTGAAGGAATGACTCTTGTGCCTCTCCTGAAGCCTTTATATACCACCCTGCTCAGCCCCTCCCTTTTGCAGCCCCACTCCCCAACCACAAACTGCCATCTGATTGCATATTTGAGTCCAGACACTTAATCCCACCTTGAATCTAGACTGAATCTTTAGATTGAATCAGGATTTATGTGTCAATGCAAAAACACAACCAAAACAGAATAGAATGAAAATAATGAGTCCATTTATTGACTAATTCCCTACCTTAAATTTTTATGGTTTGCTTACTTATTTATTTATTCTTCTATTTGCCCTTGTTATTCTTGCTTTTGGATTGTGTTCTGACAACATTGTTCTGTAGGTAAGGTAAATTTGGAATTCCAGTTCACAGGGATCCTCTTGCCTCAGGGTTCCTGCTGGGAGAATTACTAAGTGAGCTGTCCTGGCCTCAGGCTGGCCTCTAACTCACAGATCTGCCTGCCTCTGTATCCCTGAGTGCTGGGGTTACAGAAGAGTACCACCTGGCCACCTCCTCATGCTTTATCTTTGGATCATTTCCTGTATTGTTTTGTTTATTTTCTCCTATTCTGAATTGTTTCTTTTGTTTTATTATAATTCTATTTCTGGTGGTGTGGTTTTTTGTTTGTAGTTTAGTTTTTTGAGACAGGATTTCTCTATATAACTCTGGCAGTCCTGGAACTCACTTTGTAGACCATGTTGGACTCAACTCACAGAGATCTCCTGACTCTGCCTCCTGTTTTCTGAAATTAAAGGCGTGTACCACCACACCTGGCTCCCTCTCCCTCAATTTTTAAAGATTTAATTATTTTTTTGTATGTGAGTGCTCCTCTGCATGTACATCTGCACGATAGAAGAGGACATCAGATCACATTATAGACATTTGTGAGCCACCATGATGTTGCTGGGAATTGAACCCAGGACCTCTGGAAGAACAAACAGTTTTCTTAACCACTGAGAGACATCTCTCCAACCCCCTGGCTCCTTCTTACTATTCTTAAGTTGTCTGTTTGTCTTCTTAGGGAAGAGAAAAGAGTATGGATTGGGATGGAAGAGAATGTAGGGAGGGTCACAGAATTCTGGTGGACAAAAAGCCATAACCAAAATGTACTGTATATAAAAAAATATATATCTATTTTCAATAAATGAAGCACAGTGAAAAAGGCCTGGATCAATGACTAAGCAGTCAAGAGCACTGACAGCTCTTACAGAGGAGTCAGTTCCATTTCCCAGCATCCACATGGTGTTATGCCAGGTTCACGGGACCCTCAGAGACCACCAGGAGTTGACTCGATGCAATTGCAAGAGAGCTTTATTACGAGAGCGATCGAACTCGGGACCCAAGTCTCACTGGCACAGCAGTAGAGAAGTGGGGACCTGGAGCTCTGAGTGAACAGGATTTTTAAAGGGAAAGTCTGTGAGCCGGGGGTTTCCATGGCAGCAAGCAGGGGGGCACAAGCCTTGGCGTTACAGAATTGGGTGAAGTTTAGCAGGGTGGGGTGACCTTTTCTGAGGCACATAATCACAATGGCTAAGGCATATAATCACAATGGCTATTTTTCTAAACCATATCTGAAACATTGGGGAGAATTTTCCCACCCGATTCTCAACCGATTCCCATTGATTGTTGCCAGGGAGTTTGTCTCTATTTTCTATGAAGCATTTATTCTGTTATATTTCCTGGAGGCTGTTGCTAGGAGAGTTAACTTTGTTTTCTGCCAGGTGTACATTCTGTGATATTTCCTGGTAACTGAATTCAGTTCCCAGTCAAGATCTTTATTTCAAAATGGAGTTATATTTAGGCTATCTTAAGCTCTTCAATGGCAGCTCGCAAATGACTGCAACCCCATTTTCTGAAGCTAAGTTCTCACCTCCAAAAGACACAGGTAATACTCCATGCTGCACAGACAATAATTATTTGTTTTACTTTGTTTTGTTTTCTTTTTTGACACAAGGTCTCTCTGTGTAGCCTCTGTAGACCAATCTAGGCTCAATATCACAGAGATCGACCTGCCTTTGCCTCCCCCAGTGCTGGGATAAAAGGCATGTGCCATCATGCCTAGCTTAAAATTGTTAAAAAGAAATAGTGTAAACATTACATAAATCCCTTTTTTAATTTTTACATAATCCATTACCTTGTATTTAATGTGCATTGATGTTTTGTCTGCATCTTTGTCTGTGTGAAAGTTTTGGATCCCCTGGAACCAGAGTCACAGACAGTTGGAGGCTGTAAATGTTTGTGAGGAACCCAGATCATTTGTAAGAGCAGCTAGTGCTCTTAAGGGCCATATCTCCAGCCTCTAGTATGTAAATCTTAAGAAGGAAAGCAGGAAGGATCAGCTTATGTAGAGGCACATTATGTAGAGATGATGCCACCAAGAATGAGCTAGACAGGGAGAAGCTTCATACTACTGAAAGGGTTAGACTAACTTTGTAACCTGTATGTCTACTAAAGCCTATAGTTTTCAGTTTCAGGTTCAGGTTAAGCTAAAGCCTCTTAGTATCTTTCCAGAGAATGAAAAAAAATGTGACCTATCTTTGAGGACAGATAGAAAACAAAGCAAGCAAGCAATGACCTTCACTCAGCAAAAAGATGGACCAGACCCTTGTCTTTGAGATAGCGTTTCTTAGCAACCAACCCAGACTACTTCTGAGTAGCTCCTGACCTCCAGCCAAAAGTCCACAGCCCCTAATCTTCAAGGATGAGCTAACCACCCCCACCTTCAATTGCAGCTGCATCCACACTTGGCAGGACTGGCCAAGCTTGAGCACCTAAGACTAAACAATTATTTTACTTTATAGCTTCCTTCCTCATCCAATCCTAAATTGCCAAAACTGCAACTTCAAATTTCCTGCTATTTTTCTTTTAAAAACCTAAAGCCTTTGTTTTGCTGACTGGCAGGGGTGACCCCATTGTGCAATGGTTAATAAATTTCTTGCTTTTGCAACGAGTCCATGATCTGTGGGAGTTTCTGGGGAGGGTGTGATCTTGAACTCCTGAGCTGTGAGACCCCATGTCTAACACTACAAATGGAGGCAGAGGGCTGGAGAGATGACTCAGTGGTTGAGAGCACCTCATGCTTTTGCAGAAAACCCATGTTCTAGTCACTGCACCCACAGGGCAGCTCACAACTGTCTGTAACTCCTGTTCCAGAATCCAACACCCTCACACAGACATACATGCAATCAAAACCTCAAAGTGCACAAAATAAAAATAAATAACTTCTTTTAAAACATGAAAACATAGAACAGGATTAACATAGTAAAAAAATTGGTTTCCCAT
>NW_026590605.1:0-3187 GCF_907164565.1 Psammomys obesus | reverse complement strand
CTTTGCAGCCAGTCCTGAAAATACCTGACAAAACGAAGTCATATGAACTGGGAGGAGGTCCTCCCCTATCAGTGGACTTGGAAAGGGACAGGGAGGAGATGAGGGAGGGAGGGTGGGATTGGGGAGGGAATGAGAGATACAGCTGGGATACAGAATTAACAAAATATAACTAATGAGAAAAATAAAATTAAAAAAAAGACAAACACAAGTCAATTAAAATTTCAACAAGAAAAAAAAAACAGAGTAAAAATGGACATGTTACCAAAAGCAATCTACAGTTTCAATGCAATTCCCATCAAATTACTATACAATTCTTTACAGACCTTGAAAGAATAATTTTCAACTGCGTATGGTATAAGAAATCCAGAAGTTCTAAACCAATCCTCTACAATAAAAGATTTTCTGGAGGTAACTCCATCCCTGATATCAAGCTGTACTATAGAGCAACAGTAATAAAAACTGCATGGTACTGGAAAAGAAACAGACTGGAAAATGGAATTGAAAAGAAGACCCTGAAATAAACCCACACACCTACAGACACTTGATTTTTTTATAAAGAAGGAAAAACTATACAATGGAAAAAAAGATAGCATCTTCAACAAATGGTGCTGTTCTAACTGAATGTCTCCATGTAAAAAAAATAGAAATAGATCCATATATATCACCCTACACAAAACTCAAGTCCAAGTGGATCAAAGCTCTCAACATAAAACCAGACACAGTAAACCTGTTAGAAGAAAAAGTGGGGAAGAGCCTTAAACTCATTGGCACAGGAGACAACTTTCTGAACAGAAAACCAACAGCACAGGCTCTAAGATCAACAATCATAAATGGGACCTCATGAAACTGAAAAGCTTCTCTAAAGCAAAGGATACTGTCATAATAACAAAATGACAGCCTACAGTCCGGGAAAGGATCTTCACCAACCCTATATCTGAAAGAAGGCTAATGTCCAGAATATATGAAGAACTCAACAAGTTAAAAAGCAACAAATCAAGTAATCTAATTAAAAAATGAGGTGTAGAGCTGAACAGAGAATTCTCTATAGAGGAATATAAAATGGGAGAGAAACACTTAAAGAAATGCTCAATGTCCTTAGTCAACAGGGAAATCAAAATGACCCTGAGATTTCACTTTACACCCATCAGAATGGCTAAGATCAAAAACTCAAGTGACAGCACATGCTGGAGAGGATGTGGAGAAAAGGAAACCTTCCTACAATTGCTAGTGGAAATGTAAACTTGTACAACCAATTTGGAAATCAATGTGGTGCTTTCTCAGACAATTAGGAATAGTCCTACCTCAAGATCCAGATGTACCACTCCCAGGCATATATCTGAAAGATGCTCAAGCACACAAGGACATTTGCTCAATCATGTTCATAGCAGCTTTTTTTGTAATAGCCAAGAGCTGGAAATAACCCAGATGTTCCTCAGTTCAGGAATGGATACAGAAATCGTGGTACATTTACACAATGGAAAAAAAAAAAAAACCTCAGCAATTAAAAACAAGGAAGTCATGAAATATGCAGGCAAATGATGGGAACTAAAAAAGATCATCTTGAGTGAGGTATCCCAGAGCAGAAAGACACACAGGTATATATTCACTCATAAGTTTATATTAGACATATAATATAGGACAAACATACTAAAATCTGTACACCTAAAGAAGCCAATCAAGAAGGAGAACTCTAGGAGCGATGCTCAATCCTCATTCAGAAAGGCAAAGAGGATGGATATCAGAAGAGGAGGAAACAAGGAACAGGACAGGAGCCTACCACAAAGAACCTCTGATAGATTCTCACCTGCACAGTATCAAAGCAGATGCTGAGACACATAGCCAAACTTTGGGAAGAGTGCAGGGAATCTTATGAAAGAAGGGGAAGATAGAAAGACCTGGAGAGGACAGGAACACCACAAGGAGAACAACAGAACCAAAAAATCTTGGTATTTTCTGAGAATTATACTCCAACCAAGTACCATACATGGAGATAACCTAGAACCCCTGAACAAATGTAACCCGTGGCAGCTCAGTATCCCAGTGGGTTCCCTAGTAATGGGATCAGGGATTGTCTCTGACATAAACTGATTGGCCTGCTCTTTAATCACCTCACCCTCAGTTGGAAGAGGGGGGTGCAGCCTTGCCAGGCCACAGAGGAAGACAATGCAGCCACTCCTGATGAGACCTGATAGACTAGGATCAGATGGAAAGGGAGGAGGACATCCCCTGTTAGTGGACTGAGGGAGGGGAATGAATGGAGAAGAGGAAGAGAGGGTGGGATTCGGGGGAAACAGTGATGAACATACATGTGGGATGACTACAAAGAGAATAAACAGAAGAAATACAGCCACTAGAAGTGGGCTATGTACTTCCATGGTCAGACTTCTGGAGTTTATAAAAAAAAAGAAGGCAGTGGGGTCAGTGACACACTCCTGTGATCCCAGCACACAAGGAGGCAGAAAAAGGCAGGTGCATCTCTGTGAGTTCGAGGCCAGCCTGGCTTACAAAGGGAACTCAGGACAATGAAGGCTACACAGAGAAATCCTGTCTCTAAAAACCAAGAGAGAAAGAGAGGGCTAGCTTATTACTTGGTTTGGGTTCCAAGTCAGCAGGTTCTGGCTCTGCCTATAGGGCAGACTGCCAAGCAAGTAAGGAAGCGGCTGTTCCTGGCTAGGGAAGTAATGAGCTATTGCTCTGAGGCTCACAAGTTCATACTATAGCTGCTCAGAACTGACAACAGGAAGGATAAGTGGGAGGTCGGGAAAATGACAGTGGTCAACTATTAAGGATACAACTGAGAAGCCTGTGTCACAGCTGCACAAGCAGTAGAGGGCAGAAGAGGACACTGAAAAAAAGCTAGGACCACTGGACCAGCACAAGGGCTGGAGGTTTCATGCCCAGAAATGGAGCAGGTCATCAGCAGAGCCTCAGCCTCAAAGTCAAAGGCCAAAGGAATGCCTCAATTGCCATCCAGGAAGCCAGAAGAGACACAATGCCAGGCTCTCCACCCCACCTCTATGAAGTCTGAGAAACCTGACATCAAAGTCACTGGGACAGGGCTTATAGCACCTTGGTCAATCCAAGCCTCCCAAACAACAGAACTCTCCAGGTTCCACCCGAGTCATGTGATTCACCAAGGATGCCCCTCAGAGGCACACAGGACAATCACAGAAAAGTTCAAGAAAAA
>NW_026590604.1:0-16331 GCF_907164565.1 Psammomys obesus | reverse complement strand
TTTTTTTTTTTGGGTTAATTTTGTATCTGGCCACTTTGCTGAAGGTTTTTATCAGCTGTAGGTGTTCCCTGGTAGAGTTTTTGGGGTCACTCACATATACTGTCATATCATCTGCAAATAGTGATAATTTGACTTCTTCCATTCCAATTTGTATTCCCTTGATCTCCTTCAACTGTCTTATTTCTTTAGCAACGAGTTGCAGAACTATGTTGAAGAGATATGGAGAGTGGGCAGCCTTGTATTGTCACTGATTTCAGTGGGATTGCTTTAAATTTCTTTCTGTTCAGTTTGATGTTGGTATAGGCTTGCTGTATAGAGCCTTTACTATGACTAGATAGGTGCTTTGTATCACTGATCTTTCCAATACTGTAAACATGAATTGGTGTTGGATTTTGTCAAATGCTTTTTAAGCATCTAGGGAGATTATCATGTGGGTTTTTTCTTTCTGTTTGTTAATATGGTGGAACACATTGATGGATTTCCATATATTGGACTGCCTCTGCATACCTGGGATGAAGCTTACTTGGTCATAGTGGATGATAGCTTTGATGTGATCTTGTATTCGGTTTGCAAGTATTTTGTTAAGTATTTTTGCATCAATGTTCATAAGGGAGATTGGCCTGAAAGTCTCTTTCTTTGTTGGCTTTTTGTGAGGTTTAGGTACCAAGGTGACTTGGCTTCATGAGTTTGTAACATTCCTTCTGTTTCTATTTTGTGGAATAGTTTGAAGAGAACTCGAGTTAAATCTTCTTTGAAGGTCTGCTAGAATTCTGCACTGAAACCATCTGGTCCTGGGCTTTTTTTTGGGGGGGGGATCGGAGATATTTGATGGCCTCTTCTATTTCCTTGGGGGATATAGGACTATTTAATTGATTTACCTGGTCCTAATTCAGCATTGGTAAGTTGAATCAATCAAGAAAATTGTCCATTTCATTTAGATTTTCAAATTTTGTGGCATATAGACTTTTGGAGTAAGTCCTAATGATTGTTCGGATTTCCTCAGTGTCTGTAGTTATGTCCCCCTTTTCATTTCTGATTTTGTTGATTTCAATGGTGTCTCTCTACCTTTTAGTTAGTTTGGCTAAGGGTATGTCTATATTGTTGATTTTCTCACATAACCAAATTTTGGTTTCATTGATTCTTTGAATTGTTTTATTTGTTTCTAATTAATTGATTTCAGCCCTGAGTTTGATTATTTCCAGCCATCTTCTCCTTTTTTGGTTTGTCTGCTTCTTCTTTTTCTAAGGTTTTAAAGTCAGCCATTAAGTTGCTTGAATGAGCTGTCTCGAATTTCTTCTTGAAGGCACTTAGTGCTATGAACTTTCCTATTAACACTGCCTTCATTGTGTCCCACAAGTTTGTGTATGTTGTGTCTTCATTTTCATTGAGTTCTAGGAAGACTTTAATTTCTTTCTTTATTTCTTCCCTAACCCATCTGTCATTTAGCAGCAAGTAGTTCAGTTTCCATGTGTGCATAGGCATTTTGCTATTTCTGTTGTTGTTGAGGTCCAACTTTATTCCATGGTGATCAGACAGGATACAAGGGATTACTTCAATCTTCTTGTATCTGTTGAGGCTCGCTTTGTGACCAACTATATGATTTATTTTGGAGAAGGTTCCATGAGGTGCTGAGAACTAGGTAAATTCTTTTGTGTTTGGGTTTAAGGTTCTGTAAATGTCTGTTAGGTCCATTTGATACATGACCTCTGTTAGAGACACTGTTTCTTTGTTTAATTTCTGTTTTGTTGACCTGTCCTTTGTTGAGAGTGGGGTGTTGAAGTCTCCCACTAATAATGTGTGGGGATCTATGTGTGGTTTAAATTTTATCAATGTTTCTTTTACAAATGTGGGTGCCCTTGTGTTTTGGGCATAGATGTTCAGGATTGTGATGTCTTCTTGGTGGAATTTTCCCTTGATGAGTATGAAGTGACCTTCCCCATCTCTTTTTATTAATTTTGGTTGAAAGACTATTTTATCAGATGTTAGAGTGGCTACTCCTGCTTGCTTCTTGGGTTCATTTGCTTGGAAAGCTGTCTTCCAACCCTTTACCCTCAGGTAATGTCTATCTTTCTGAATTACATGTGTTTCTTGTATGCAAAACATTGCTGGGTTTTGTTTACATATCCATTCTGTTAGTCTGTGTCTTTGTATTGGAGAGTTGAGTCCATTGATGTTGAGAGAGATTAATGATGAGTGGCTGTTAGATCCTTTGATTTTGATGTTGGCTGTGGTAATAAGTTTGTGTGCTTGGTTGCTTTTTGTTTTACTGTAGTGAGTTTAATTATTTCCTATGTTTTCTTGAAAGTAACTAGTTTTTATGGGTTGTATTTTTCCTTCTGTTGTCTTCTGTAACGCTGTATTTGTGTGTAGATATTGCTGAAATTTGTTTTTATCATTGAATATCTTTTTTCTCCTTTTATGAAGACTGAGAATTTTGCTGGGTATAGTAGCCTAGGCTGACATCTATGTTCTTTTAGGGTCTGCATGATATCTGTCCAAGCCCTTATGGCTTTCATAGTCTTTGTTGAAAAGTCAGGTGTAATTCTAATGGGTTTGTCATTATATGTTACTTGGCCTTTTTTTTCTTTTCCCTTGCAGCTTTTAGGTTTTTTATTTTGTTTTGTTTTGTTTTTTGTTGTTGTTCTATATACTTACTGCTTTGATTATTATGTGGCAACGGGATTTTCTTTTCTGGTCTAATTTATTGGGTGTTCTGTAGGCCTCTTGTATTCTTATTGACCTCTCCTTTAAATTGGGGAAATTTTCTTCAATGATTTTGTTAAAAATATTTTCTGGGCCTTGGAGCAGGGAATCTTATTTTTCCTCTATTCCTATTATTCTTAGATGTTGTCTTTATATGTTTTCTTGGATTTCTTGGATGGTTTGTGTCAGGAATATTTTAGATTTAACATTTTCTTTTACAGATACATCTATTTCTTCCATTGTATCTTCCACACCTGAGATTCTTTCTTCCATCTATTGTAGTCTATTGGTTATGCTAACCTCTGTAGTTCCTGTTTTCTTCCCTAAGTTCTTTTCACCACAATTTCCCTTTGTGTTTTCTTTAATTTTCCAATTCTATCTTCAGATCTTGAGCCATTTTGTTGATTTCCTTCACGTGTCTGACTGTATTTTCCTGTTTTTCCGTCAGTTCCTTTAGCTGTTTGTTTGAACAATCCTGTTTCTTTTATTTCATGCCCTGATTTAAGCATTTCCTCTCTAAAGCCAACAAACTGTTTGGCTGCAACTTCCTGTTTTCTTTTAAGGATGGCCTTAATCTGTTTGTTTTTTATCTTCCTCTATTCCTTTATTTGTTTCCTTTCTTATCCTCTTCATGGTCATAGATGTTAGGTCATCATCTTGAATTTCAATTATGCTGGGATGTCTAGGGCTACTTGTCTCTGGATAACTGGGTTCTGGAGATACCTTATTGCTCTGACTTTTGTTGCTTGAATTTTATGCTGGCCTATTGGGCTATCTTAGGTGTTTGGAGTTAGTTTCTGGTGGTTCCTGGAATCCTGTAGCGGAGAGAATCCCCTTAGCAGGAAGCCAGTTTTTCCTGAAGGAAAAAGCCTTCTCAGCTTTTTGGTTATAGACCCTGTATGGCCGGTGTTTTTCAGGAGTTGCTGCAACTCATCTCAGGCATAGAGACCTGAGTGGTAGCTGTGGTTCTTGTTAATCGAGAAGACTCTCCTCTTACTGGCAGAAGTCCTGAAGACCACTGCTCTGTTTCTTGCTGTGAATTTAGTGATCTTCTGTTGTAACCTGTGTGTCCCGTGGTTTGGTTGGTTTTTTTAGGGATAACTGGTTGCCTCTTGGAGCAGTATCTGGGGGTTGATCTCAGGGATCACGGGCTTTTGTAGGTCTGAGGTTGAGGCTCTGTGCTCCAGTACCCAAGCTGTAATCTGTGGCGGGTGAGTACTGCTTTACTAGTTACAGCAGGCTATCTGGTGCACAGCAGGTCCCTGGGTTGGGCCAGTCTGCGGGACCTTTTCTGGAGATATCCTGGGTGGCCTAAGTCCGTCCCCTTTTCCTTCATTCCCTGTGAGGATTTCTCCTGACAGTGACTCCAAGTCTCTGGTGTCCTGGATGTACAGTTCTGACTGTGAGGAATAGTTTGTACAAAGCAGGACTCTGGGCAGGCGGTGTGCCCCCACCCACTATTGTGTGGGAGCGGGGTGCCCAACAACTCTCTGTGCTCCCAGCTTGGGCCCAGATCATCGATGGCGGCTAGTACCTGTAAGTCTGCGTGACCTTCCCCAGGCAAAGCCTGGGTGACCCAAGTCAGCACTGTTTTCTTCCTTCCCTGTGAAGCCCTCTCCCAACAGGGACTCCCAGTTTCTGTTGCACTGGAGAGCACAGCTCCATCTGTACCAAAGAGCTGGGCATGTAGCCTCTCTCTATGCTGGCGGCTGGAGCCCAGTTCAGTGATGGCTGCCTGTACCAGCTGGTCTGCGAGACTTTTCCAAGATAAAGACTGGGTGACCCGTGCCCAGTCCTGCTACTTTCCTTCCTCGTGTGTTTTTCTCAAAACTAGGACTCTCAGTCTCTGGTGTTTTTGTGCCCACCATTCAGCCTGGGAAGGTGATCAGGACACGCAGGCATGTGGCTCTGGTCCAGTGCCCTAGTGCCTGCGCAACCCAGGATCTCTTCCGGGTTCTGGCTGGGTGGAATGAGTGTGGACCTGACTGATTCCCATGCCTTGGGGATTTCCTCTCACCTGGGAAACAGTATTGCTGTTGTTTTAGGGCCCAGAGTTCAGTCTCTTGGTTGCTGTATGGAAAGTGTTGTCCTGCTCCTCAGATGCAGTGTTCTCCTGGCGCCACCATCTTGGCCCCACAGACTAGTCTCTAAAAGTGTGTTTCTTGAATGCAGCAGAATGTTGGATCCTGTTTCCGCAAGCACTCTGTTAATTTGTGTCTTTTTATTGGAGAGTTGAGGCCCTTGATGTTGATAGATAATAGTGACCAATGAGTGTTAGTTCCTTTTATTGTGGAGTTGGTGGTGTCACTGTGTTTCAATGCTTTTTTCCTTTCATTTTTTGTTGTGAAGTTATCTATATCCTGTATTTTTTTGGTTGTGTTGATTTCATTGTACTGAAGGTATCCTTCATTTATCTTCTGTAGGGCTGGGTTGCTGTGTAGATATTGTTTAAGTTTAGTTTTATCACAGAATATTTTCTTTTCTTCAGCTATATTGATTAAAATCTTTCCTGTATATAATAGTCTAGGTTGTCATCTGTGGTTTCTTAAAGTCTGCATTACATCTGCCCAGACACTTCTGGCTTTCATAGATTCTGTTAAGAAATATGGTATGATTCTGATATGTCTACCTTCATATGTTACTTGGCCTTTTTCCCTTGTTGGTTTTTATATTTTTGTGTTTGTTCTGTAAGTTTAGTGTTTTGACTATGAAGTGACCTGAAGATTTTCTTTGGAGCCAGGAATCCTATTTTTTGTATATTCCTATTATTCTTAGATTTTGTCTTTTCATGGCATTCTTGATTTCTTGGATGTGTTGTGATTGGAACTTTTCTGATTTTAATGGTTTGCCTGCATTCCATTGGTAGACCCATGGAACAGGGGCTTCAATGTTGAGAATGCTGTCTCAAGGATCGCTATGTTGCCCACAATGAGTGTGTGGGTGTGAGGGATCAGATGTCTGGCTGCTATCATAGAGGGACCCTGGATCTGGGGTTCTGCAATCACTCACTTAAAGATGCACTCACTTGCTAGCCGGCCTAATCAGAAAGCACAGAGAATCCCTGTTGTCAGAACAAAAAGTCTGCCTACACACTAGGAAAGGATCTTCACCAACCAAATGTCTGACAGAGGGCTAATATCCAGAATAGAAAAAAAAAAAGAATTTAAAAAGCAACAAACCCAAGTAATCCAAATAAAAAATGGCCTACAGTGCTAAACAGAATTCTCTGTAGAGGAATATAGAATGACAGAGAAACACTGAATGAAATGCTCAACATCCTTAGCCATCAGGAAGATGCAAATCAAAACAACTCTGAAATTTTGCCTTACATACATCAGAATGGCTAAGATAAAAAAAAAATCAAGTGACAATACATGCTGGAGAAGATGTAGAGAAAGAGGTACCCTCCTTCTTTGCTGGTGGGAATACAAATATGCTTAACCACTTTGGAAATCAATCTGGCATTTTCTCAGACAGTTACTTCTTCAAGGTCCAGCTCTAGCACTCCTAAGCATATATCCAAAATATGTGCAAGTACAAAACAAAGGACATTTGTTCAACCATGTTGGTAGCAGCTTTATTCATAATAGCCAGAACCTGGAAGCAACCCATATGTCCCTCAATGGAGGAATGGATAAAGAAATTGTGGTACATTTACACAATGGAATACTACTCAGCATTTATAACAAGGAAATCATGAAATTTGCAAGCAAATGGTGGGAGCAAGAAAAGATTGTCCTGAGTGAGATATCCCAGAAACAGAAAGACAGACACAAAATATACTAACTTATAAGTGGATACTAGATATATAATATAGAATAAATGTGCAAACATCTGTACCCCTAAAGAAGGTGTGGAAGAAGGAGGACCCTGGGTAAGATCATCAATCCTCACTCAGAAAGGCAAACAGGACAGACATTGGAAGAATGAGAAAACAAGAAACAGGGCAGGAGCCTACCAAGGAGGGATGCTGAAAGATTCTACCTAGCATTGTATCAAAGTAGATACTGAGACAAACTTTGGGCAGTGTTCAGGGAATCTCAGGAAAGAAGGAGTTGAGAGTAAGACCTGGAGAGGACAGGAGCTCCACAAGGAGAGCAAACAACACCAAATAATCTGGGTACAGGGGTATCTTCAGAGACTTATCCTCCAACCAAGGACCATTCATGGAGATAACCTAGAACCTCTGCCCATGGCAATTCAGTGTCCAAGTGAGTTCCATAGAAATGGAAACAGGGACTGTCTCTGACATGAACTAATTTGCCTGCACTTTGATCACCTACCTCTTAGGAAGGAACAGCCTTACCAGGCCATAGAGGAAGACAATGCAGCCACTACTGATAAAACCTGATAGACTAGAATCAGAAGGAAGTAGTGGAAGACCTACCCTATCAGTGGACTCAGGGAGGGTCTGGATGGAGAAGGGTGAGGGATGGCGGGATCAGGAGGGGAGGGGAGGGAGGAAGAGGTAGAATACAAAGTGAATAAACTCTAATTAATATACATAAAAATAAAAATAGATAAATAAAAATAAATATAAAAAATAAAAATAGAAAATAAGTAAAGGACAAAGAATTTTTGTTCTGTGTTGTTGTCCAAAGTAGTGTTGGCAAGGTCCATTGTGATCATGGTACTTGATCTTGAAGGAGTTAAGGTATCAGTCCTTGGGAACTAGGTATTTACTCTTGAAGGGCCATGGGTATCAGTCCTAGGGCAGTTGTGCCTGGCACATCCTGTGTTTTCTTTGCCAACAGTGGCTGATTAAGTTCTCCTCTCACCTTGATCCAGCACGTCTCTTTAAATAGTTTAGAAGATGTTACACTTCATAATAAACTTGCTAATCATAGTCATCAAGGTATGCAAGCCTTCCTGGTTACATCTTTTCCTTTTTTTCTTCTTAGTTCCTCTTTCTGTCCTTCTTCCACTTGACATAATTCCTGACCTTTATATCTTCAGTTATGTCACTGTAGAATGTTTTTCTTCCTCTGTCTATTGTTATTGATAGGTTTGTTGAGTATAATAATGTTGGTTGGAAATTGTGGTCTCTCAGAGTTTGTAGAACATCCTTACAGGACCTTTGTTTTAGGGGCTTCATTGAGAAATCAGGTGTTATTTTGATGGTTCTGCTGTATATGTGACTTTGTCTTTTCCCCTTGAATCCTGTAATAACCCCCTCATGTATGTTGAATATTTTGAATGCTATGTGTTGTGAAAAATTATTATTATTATTATTATTATTATTATTATTATTAATTTTTACATTCTGTGTGGGTTTGTACATCGCTTGACAGTCATCTCATTGTTTAGATTAAAGAAATATTCTATGATTTTGTTGAAAGTATTCTCTGTGCTTTTGACCAGATTTTTTATTTTTGTTTCCTCACAATGGAAAATAAACTGTGAAACAGTCGTCAACATATTACCATAGGAGATGTGTATGTATGTACGACATTCATCTCTTCCCAAGTGCATTTGCTTGTGGGACATTGATTTGGAAAAACAAAAACCCAGGATAGCTAAAACAATTGTGTATAATAAAAGAACTGGAGGTGTCACCATTCCTGATTTCAGGTAGTATTACAGAGTCATAGTAATAAAACTGCATGACATTTGCATAAAAGACACATTGATCAATGGAATAAAGCTGATTCCATAACATAAACATAAACATATGCAGGTATGGATATCATATTCTTGAAAAATAAACAGAAAATGCTTATTGGAAAACAACATGTTCAATAAATGGTGAAGGTCGTACTGGATGCCTGCACATAGAAGAATACAAATACATCCACACTTATCATCTTACACAGTACTCAAGTCCATGTGACTGAAAGATCTCAGCAGAAACCAAATACAATGAGCACAATAGAAGACACACTGGGATATAGCCTCCAAAACATTCCCATAGGAGATGATTGTCTGAAAAGAATAGCTATAGCACAGGCAGTAAGATCAACTATTGATAAATGGAACCTCAAGTAAGAAAAAATTTTTTTCTAAGGCAAAGAAACACTATCAATTTGTAAAGTAGCTGCCTATAGAATAAGAAAAGATCCATATCCAATAGAAGACTGATTGATATCCAACATACATAAAAAATTAAGAAATTAGACATCAACAAACCAAGCAGTCTAATTAAAAATGTGGTACAGACCTGAACAAAGAATACTCAATAGCTGAAACCCAAGAGATTGAGAAACACTAAAAGAAATGTTCAATGACCTTAGTCACTGGGAAAAAGCAAACCAAAACTACTTTGAGATTCTATCTTGCACCTGTTAGAATGGCTCAGATCAATAACACAAATCAGTTCATGCTGGTGAGGAAGGTATATCATGGGACACAATCTCCTGTTGCTGGTCGAGGTGAAAACTTATATAGCCACTGTGGAAATCACTATGGTGGTTCTTCAGAAAAATTGGAATTGATCCACCTCAAGAACCAGCTCTACCACTTTTGGGCATATACCCAAAGGACACTGAATCTAATCACAAGCACATTTGCAGAATCATGTTCTCTGTGGCTTCCTTCATAATAGCCAGACTCTGGAAACAATGTAGATGTCCTTAAACTGATGAATTAGAAATTGTGGTACATTTACAATCGAGTATGACTTAGTTATGAAAATAATGATTGCATGGAACTTGTGGAAGTAGCCAACCAATGTTTCGTTTGATTCAAGCCCCAATTCCCAAGAGGGGACCCATACTCAACACTGCTAGAGTAACCAAGAACTAGACTATACAGCTCAGACTATGAGGATAAAACCAAACCTTATTGGTCATAAAAAGTAACAATACAATGACTTTGAATGATATTCTGCTATAGTCATAGAGCCGTACATTTTCCACTAATCATCAGAGAGGCTTTTTCCAGCAATAGATGTGAACAGATGCAGAGAATCACAGCCAGCCATTATGCAGAGAGAGTGTAAATAGGAGGTCTCCATCAAACCCATTTATTCAGATATCAGAGATTTCTAAGAACAGTTTAAGAGCCAGAGTGGGTGCAGGACACCAGGAGAACATGGCCCTGTGAATCAACTATGCAATGCTTATATGAGTTTACAGAGATGAAAAAGGGCAAGCATTGGACCTCCAAAGGCCTGAAGAATGTCTTCTGTGTATATATTACAGCTTTTAGCTTAGAACTTTTATGTTACTCCTGCAGTGATAATGAGTGAGTCTTACTCTTGTGTCTATACTAGAGACTCTTTTCCTTCTCTTTTGTTCTGATATGCAACTTTGATATGATAGTTTTTGTTTCATTTTATTATATATGCATTTTTGTGATGTCTGGTTGTTACAACTTAGAAACTTGTTTTCCTTTATTTAATAAGAGTTAGAAAGGGAGTGGATCCTGAGGAGGAGCTGCGCAGAGGATCTGGAAGGAGTGGAGTGATGGGAAAATGTAATCAAGATATATTGTTTTGAAAGAGAATCTATTTAAAAACAAAAACAAACCTAAAAACACATAAATAAATAACACCCTCTAAGACAGTTAAATATACTTTAAATAGAGTATATGGTCGTCCCTGGAGGATTTCACTCCATAACAATTTCAGAATAAATCCTGGTCATCTCATAGTTGAACGGAAGCATGGAAAGCAACACAACCCCAGAGCATATACAATACCAGCTGTCCTTCCTCCTTGATCTCTCCTGGGATCAGCATTAGCACCCCAGGCTAGGTAGCAGGAACTTCATTTTGAGAAGGAATGGCAATAAGAGTGAATGCAAGAGCAGAACTGAGCTTACATTTAAACTATAAAGAGAAGAGAATGGAATATTACTTAGCAATAAAAAAAACAAGGATATCATGAAATTTGCAGGTAAATGGTGGTAACTGTAAGAGATCATCCTAAATGATGTATCCCAGAAGCAGAAAGACACACAGGATATATACTCACTCATAAGTGGATATTAGACATGTAATATAAGATAACCTTACTAAAATCTGTACACTTAAAGAAGCTAATCAAGAAGAAGGACTCTGGGTAAGATGCTCAATCTTCATTCAGAAAGGCAAATGGGATGAGCATCAGAAGAGCAAGAAAAGTGGAACAGGACAGGAGCCTACCACAGAGAGCCTCTGAAAGACTACCCTGCAGGGTACCAAAGCAGATGCTGAGACTCATAACCAAACTTTTGGCTGAGTGCAGGGAATCTTATGAAAGAAAGGGGAGATAGAAATACCTGGAATGGACAGGAGCTTCAAGGAGAACACAAGAAGCAACAAATCTGGACACAAAGGTTGTTTTCTGAGACTGATATTCTAACCAAGGACCATTCATGGAGATAACCTAGAACCCCTGCACAGATGTAGCCCATGGAAGTTCAGTGTCCAAGTTGGTTGCCTAGTCATGGGAACAGGGGCTGTCTATGAAATCAACTGTTTAGACTATTTTTTGATCACCCCTACCCTCAGGGATTTGCAGCCTTACCAGGCCATTGAGGAAGACAATGCAGCCTCTACTGATGAAACCTTATATAGTAGGAAAAGATGAGAGGGGAGGAGGACCTCTCCTAATAGTAGAGTGGGGGAGAGGCATGGGTGGAGAAGGGGGAAGAAGGATGGGATTGGGAGGGGAAGAGGGACTGAGCTACAGATGGGATACAAAGTGAATAAACTGTAATTAATAAAAATATATAAATAGGCACAGTCTTGCAGCCCTTGATTAGTGTCTGTTCTATATGTGGATTCTGTTTATTCGCCATGAACATCCCCAAGACTTGGGTGAGAGACATTCTCTTTAATATGACTACTCCACAGTTATATGTTCTCTGTACTTTGACTAATTAGAGCTTCTATCTTACCATCTTTGTACTGTAAGAAGAGGGTTTTAGGATGAATGCTAAGAATAGCACAATTCTATATGCTCAAATATAAGGGTTTGAAAGCAGTTTGATGAATGTCCATTTAGAAAACCATATAAAACAAACAATGGTAGGGTTTTTTTTTCTAAGTTCAAAGACCATCACCTACATAGTTTCTTGAAAATGTTTGCATTTCTAGTCATTACCATTAATTTCATTCCCTAAGTTTCATGTAAGGATGGGAAATTCTTCCTAAAAAGTTAATCTCTAGAGTCCTCCTAAGTGTGTCAGCCTGCCATACAACCCCCCTCTAGAGTTCAGCCTGTCAGCCAGTGTCTGAAGCAGCAGCTTTTCTGTCTCCACACAAAACTGACACCAGTCCCCACATTTTCTTCTCCTTTGTGTGTCAACACAACATTGACTAAAATGTATCAAGGGAAAACATGTCCTCACTGTGACCATTGTCTCACAGGCTCTCATTGCCTTTAGCATTAACTTCAAAATTACTGAGAGACTTCCCATGTCAGGCAGTCTCAGTTATATGCTGGCCTCTATGTATAGGCCATTTTATTTGTTTCTACAAGGATGAGCTTTTCCAGGCTCTGTGCATTTAAGACCTTCTGCCTTTCATGACCAAAAAGCTATGCATGGGTAAAGGGCTCCACTATGCAATTTGAACTGACAAATCTCTTCCATCAGGCCTGATCTCAAGTACCTGCTTCTGAAGATGGCATTCCTCTCCCTTTATTTCTGTTGCATCTCCCACCAGTTCATTCACCTTTCATCTTATCATCTATCACCTTAGTACTTTTTTTCTGACGAACAGTACCAACTACTCTCTCATCAATGTAAATGAATAGGAAATTTACATGTTAACTTCCTTTGAATGACAACATATGTACAGGCTAATGAAACTCTGTGCAATGGGAGACAGGAGATTGTGTACATACATACATTTGAAATGATGTCTAGCTGTGTTTCTGTGTCAATAAACTATTTATCATAGGTAGTTGGCATATGCCTGTTTCTCTTCTGCCAGAAACCTAAATTCTCAGATTATAAGCATTTGTCAACCAAACTTGGCACAGGTGTGACTCTCAAAGCCATCATATGTGGCAAATTAAGTCCAACAATGGTGTAGGGATAATATCTTAGGAAGATGGTTAGGAATGCCAACCTAAACATTTTTTAACATGTGTCACCACCACTACCAGCCATCTTTCCAGTAAACCCTAATAAGATTGGAAGTGATTGTAACTCACAGCCCCATCTACATACTACAAGTTTTGGAATTCTAGCCATACATAAATGAAAACACTGTAACAGAGCTTGGAGCTATCATAATTTCCACTGGTTAACTCTAGGAGGAGCTAGAAACTGTAGGCTTCTTCTGGGGGAGATTAGAGAGAAGTAGTTTGTGGAGGAACCTGGTCAAAGTAGTGATCCTCCCTGGCCATGTCTACAGCATAGAGGGTCATCACCAGCTGCAAGATCAGTGGTATCTTTGCAGCTCTCAGAACAAGCTGCTTAGCCTGATTCCAGCAAAAGCAGAGAAAGGCTTCTCATTTGTACACCTGGGTAACTCCCGGCATCTTGACTGCTCCTGGATCTAGGACAGAGTTCACTTTCATCACCATGAGCATTAAGATTGAAGAGGTGACAGGTTATTACCATGAAGATTGTTCCAATCTCCTCCTCAGTGCTTTAGCTTGTAATACAGACACCTTTAGAGCTCAGCCTGACATCCAGTGTCTGAAGCATCAATTTTTTTTTAATCTTTATATAGCTTAGTAATCTCTCTGCTATCAGTACAATGGTCAGTTAGACAGCCTTGCCTTAGTAAAATAGAAACTGAATGTCTAGGAGAGCATACAAAGGCAAATGTGTCCTTTAATCTTTTATGGGAGATACTACTTTGAATGAAGATTAAATAAATATTTTCCACTACTTTTGCCTATCTTGATAGCATGATTTTAAAGGTTATTTGAAAAAAAAAATTCTCATTTTTATGGCTGTGTTCATTAGCAGAATGAATATTTTAGAAAAAATTAAAATTTTTCTTTTCATATTAATCATCCATATATTTAAAATGGATACTCTTTAAATTCCAGTAATAACCTTATTTTTCTTTATTAAATTTCTGATATTATCTATGTATTAAATTAGTTTCTGTTCTAGTTATTTAGTAAATATGAAAGTACTTACAGAAACCATGAGGAATTATATTACATAAACACTCGAGTAAGAAAGGAATACATCAACTATCTGGCAGACACTGAATATGTAAACAATGAAAGCTATGTGCATTCACCTGTCTAAATTCCACAGTCTCCATGTGTTCTACGTATGGACAGAAAACACATGGGCAGCAGCAGAGACTCAGAGAGCATCTGAATTCCCACCCTGCTCCTTACCTTGTCGTTGTTGAAAAATTATTTGTATTGGAATATACACATCATGCATAAAGTTGTATTCTATAAAAGCAATCTACTTTCAAGATTATGTTATATAGTCATATTTATACAGAATACTGATGAAATTTTATGACAAATAGACACAAACTAAAATCATCTGAGAGGGACAAACTTCAATAGAGAAAAAGCCTTAGTAGTCCTGGGCATTGGGTAAGCCTGTAGGGAATTTTCTTAATTACTATTTGATGGGGGAGGATGAAGTCTATTGTAGGTGATGCCAGCCATTGATGGTGACCCTGGCTTCCCCAACAAAGCAAACTGAGCAAGCTATGTGGAAGAATCTAGTAAGTGTCTCTCCTCTATGGCCTGTGCTCAGCTGCTGCCTCTGGGTTCCTTCTCTGTTTGAATCCCAGCCCTGACTTCCCTCAGTGATAGACTGTTAACTGGAAGTATAAGAAAAATAAAATTTCCCATCCTTTTATGTCGCTTTTGGTCATGACCTTTTATCATAGTCATAATAATTCTTGTAAGACACACCCTTTACCCTCCTCTTTCTCTCTGTTCCATGTTTCTTTTACTACAAGTTTCTTTCCCTCACTTATTTCCCCTTCTATATATCCACTATAGGCGAATTCATGTTTAAATATTCATGTTTAAAATATAAGATTTGTAAATGAGATGGTACATGTAATAATATTGTTTCTAAGCTACATATCCACTTGTTTCTCTTCCTCATGAGTCACATACCACTCTGAATTCTCCCAAACTGCTCTCAAATATAGAGACCTGGAAACCTCATTCTATAGTAAAGAAGTATAACTGTGTCTTGATAGACTCTACCTTCCAGGGTTTTATCTCATATTTATGAGATAATTTAACATTATGAATTGGAAACCCATGACACCCATATAAACAATATGCTAACAAATATCATTTAAGAGCAATAATCAATAAATGGGACCTCATGAAACTGAAAAGCTTCTGTAAAGCAAAAGGTACTGTCTTCAGAACAAAACGACAGCCTACAGACTATAAAAGGATCTTCACCAATGCTATAGCTGACATAGGGCTAATATCCAGTATATATAAAGAATTAAAGAAGTTAAAAAAACAACAAATCAAGTAATCCAATTAAAATGTGGGGTACAGAGCTAAACAGAGAATTCTCAGTAAAGCAATACTGAATTGCAGAGAAACACTTAAAGAAATGCTCAACATTCTTAGTTATCAGGGAAATGCAAATCAAAACAACCTTCAGTTTTCACCTTGAAACTTTTAAAACTCAAGTGACAACACATGAGGCGTTTTCTCAGACACTTAAAACAAACAAACAAACAAACAAACAAAAAAACAACGCTTCCTCAAGATCTAGCTATAGCACTCCTAGGCATATATCCAAAAGTTTATAAAGTCCACAACAATGACATTTGTTCAACCATATTTGTAGCAGCATTATTTGTAATAGCCAGAACCTGGAAACAACCCAGGTGACCATCAGTGGAGGAATGGATACAGAAATTGTGGTACATTAACACAATACAATACTAGTCAGCAATTAAAAACAAGGAAATATACTCACTTATCAGTGGATACTAGACCTATGAGATAGGATAAACATAATAAGATCTGTACACCTAAAGAAGCAAAACAAGAAGGATACAGGGTAAGAGGATCAATCCTCACTTAGAAAGACAAATGGAATGGACATTGGAAGAAGGAAAAAAACAAGAGACAGGACAGGAGCCTACCACAGAGGTCCTCTGAAAGACTCTACATAGCAGTATATCAAAGCAGATGCTGAAACTCATAACCAAACTTTGGGCAGAGTACAGGGAATCATATGAAAGAAGAGGGAGTCAGTGAGACCTGTCCTGGAGAGGACAGGAACACCACAAGGAGAGCAACAGAACCAAATTATCTGGGCTCATGGCTATTTTCTGAGACTGAAAGTCCAACCAAGGTCCATTCATGGCTGTAACCTAGAACCCTTGCACAAATGCAGTCCATGGAAACTCAGTATCCTAAGAGGTTTCCTCGTAAGGGGAAGAGGTACTGTCTCTGACATGAACTGAGTGGCTGTGTCTTTGACTCGTCACCCACCTCGAGGGAGGAGCAGCCTTGACAGGCCAGAGAGAAGGACAATGGAGTCAGTCCTGATGAGACCTGATTAGCTAGGGTCAGATTGAAGGGGAGGTGGACCTCCCCTATTGGTGGGTTTAGAGAAGGGCATGGGAAAAGATGAAGGAGAGAGCAAGAGTGGGACTGGGACGGAATGAGGGAGAGGCTACAACTGGGAAACAAAGCAAATAAAATATAATTAATGTAAAAATATCAAAATTTAATTTAAGAAACATGACCAAAGCCACTTTTTAAGAAAGTGTTTATTGGGTCTTTA
>NW_026590603.1:0-10942 GCF_907164565.1 Psammomys obesus | reverse complement strand
TGATCTTAGTCTATCAGTTCTCGTCAAAAATGGCTGCATTGTCCTCTACTGTGGCCTGATAAGGCTGCTCCCCCCTCAGGGGGAGTTGATCAACGAGCAGGCCAATCAGATTATGTCAGAGGCAGTCCCTCTTCCCATTACTATGTAACCCACTTGGACACTGAACTGCCATGGGCTACACCTGTGCAGGGGTTCCAGGTCATCTCCAGGAATAGTCCTTGGTTGGAGTATGAGTCTCTGGGAAGTTCCCTGTGTTCAAATTATCTTGTTATGTTGCTCTCTTTGTGGAGTTCCCTGCCCCTCCAGCTCTTACTATTTCCCACTTCTTACATAGAATTCCATTCACTCTGCCCATCAGTTGGCCATCAGGCTCAGCATCTGCTTTGACAGTCTATACTGCAGAAGCTTTCAGATGCCCTCTGTGGCAGGTTTCAAGGTTGTTTCCTGTTTTCTTCTGACTTTCAGAAGCCCGCTGTAGCAGGTTCCAAGGTTGTTTCCTATTTTCTTTTTCTTCTGATGTCCATCCTCTTTGCTTTTCAGGATGGGGCTTGAACATTTTAGTTAGGGTCCTCTCTTTTGCTTAGTTTGTTTAGATGTACAGATTTTAGTGGGTTTATTCTATGGTGTATGTTTATATGAGTGAGTATATACCATGCGTGTCTTTTTGCTTCTGGGACAACTCACTCAGGATGATCCTTTCCAGGTCCCACCATTTACCTGCAAATTTCATGATTTCCTTATATTTCATTGCTGAGTAATACTCCATTGTATAGATGTACCACAGTTTCTGCATCCATTCTTCAGTTGAGGGGCATCTGGGTTGTTTCCAGCTTCTCCACTGCTGGGGGGAATGTAAACTGGTACAACCACTCTGGAAATCAATCTGGTGCTTTCTCAGACAACTAGGAATAGCGCTTCCTCAAGATCCAGCCATACCACTCCTAGGCATATACCCAAAAGAGGCGCAAGTACACAAAAAGGACATTTGCTCAACCATGTTTGTAGCAGCTTTATTTGTAATAGCCAGAAGCTGGTATGGACTTTTATAAAAATTCAATGTTATGTTTTAAAAAATATATGTCTTTATCAATTCTTATATTAATAAATACTGTTTCTCCTACCATAAGCTGCCTATGATCCAGATGCATCACTATGCTTTCTGGCTAAGGGATTTGGTATAATAGATTCAAGTATAATTTTAAAATTGCTTTATACTGTTCTAAACTATCTTGTTGGTTTTAAAACTCATAACTCAGGGCTCACTACGTACAAGTTTTCACCAATACTATAAGATATATTAATTTTAGAGCCATTTATTTATATTAAAACTTGGTCATTGCACTGTATCTTTACTATCAAAAGGTTAAAATATACTTGGTCTTGTTTTCTAAAAATGGTGTTATTATTAATCTATAGTATAGCCTTATACTTTTATAAGCTGTGAACTCTTTATGTACTAAACCGTACAAAAAAAACTGTTGTGCTTTATACTTATGGCTTTTAAGGCTCCAACTTAACAGGACAACTTAACAGGTTAATATTATAACCTAAAGGTATAATATTAAATGGTTAACAAATGCAAGTTAATAGTCAATCATCTCATAGATGATCAAGTTCTCTAACATGTTCAAAAGAACACTTATAGTCCTATAGAATCAAACATGGTGTCACTGCCATCTTTAATAAACAACTGAGGATGGTTTTTGAGTCACCATACAGGAGCTGGTACAAATAATAAGAGAAGAGCCTTCCCGACAGGCTCATCTAAAGCAAAAACTATGCTCCAGACCTTGGCTGCTGCTTTGAAGCTATTGGCATTCCCTCACAAAAAAAAAAAAAAGAGAGAGAGAGAGAGAGAGATCAGAGTGCCATAAACACTTCTAGCCTTCCAGCTCCTTGTCCTGGTGGAAGACAAATGGCTTCTTATTTCAGAGACCTCCACCGCCCTAGCCCAGCCCAGGGTAACATTGTAGGTCTGTTTTGGCCTCACACTGGGGTCTCATGGACATGTTGTCAACTTCTGTCTTTGGAGATTTCAGATGCCTTCTCAGTTCTCTTCATATGCAGGAACCAGGCCTTAAGTCTGAGTCCTAGAGTTGCTATTGTCAGGCCTAGACTCAATATGTCTTGTTGCCAGACTCAAGAAACAAGCCTGAATGGAACCTTTTGCCATCCCTTTATTCAGCTAAAGGACAATAAATGTTCATAGCAGTCTCACCTATGTCTCATGGTAAATAAGTAGATACAACGTTCCCCCTCAGAAAATGATTTTAGAGTGTCTAAGAAAGTGTTTTAAGATTGGTAAACACCAGTTAAATATATTTGAGAGTCTAGGAAAATGTTTTAAGGTTGGTAAATGCAAGTCATAAATGTTTGAGGGTTCAACAAAAAGTTTTAAGGCTGGTAAATGCAAGTAATAAAGATTGCAAGGACTAAGGTGATTTAAAGTATCACCTAAATAAGTAAAAATGCTTAATATTTCCTTTATTCTGAGATAGTGTTTATCTTTGTTGCATAGGTGTGTTTCTTGGATGCAGCAGAATGTTAGATCCTGTTTTACCACCCATTCTGTTAGTCTGTGTCTTTTTATTGGAGAGTTGAGTCCAATGATGTTGAGAAATAATAGTGACCATTGAATGTTATTTCCTATTATTGTGGAGTTGGTAGTGTTACTGTGATTCATTGCTTGTTTTCTTTTTATTTTTGTTGGGAAATTATCTGTAACCTATGTTTTCTTGGATGTAGTTGTTTTTGTTGGATACAGAAACTGTGGTACTTTTACACAATGGAATACTACTCAGCAATTAAAAACAAGGAAATCGGTCAGGGGGCAAGATGGCGGCACCAGGAGGACTCTCATTCTGAGCAGCAGCAGCAGCAGGATCAGCACAGTGACCAGCAATCAGAACTCGCGGCCATAAAACACAGTCATTGTGTTTCCCAGGTGAGAGGATACCCTACGGTGGGGGATTCAATCATTTTTAACTCACCCGGCTAAACCTTGGAAGGGATCCCGGTTCCACCAGACACTTGGCTGCTGGCCGCCAGCCCCAGCCCCAGCCCAGAGCCACAAGCCAGCGACTCTGGTCACAGTCCCAAACTGAACCGAGCACACCACACTATCAGAGACTAGAATTTTCAGTTGAGAGATAACCCCACGGTACAAGAAACGATTGGGACCGACCTTAGGTCACCCAGACATCCCCTGGAAAAGACTCAGGTTCCACGGAGTCTTCGGGCCCCAGGAGCCAGCCCGAAGCCAGAGCCAGGGACCCAGGCTCTGCATGCCTGTGTACCTGATTCACCGCCTGAAATAGAACTGGGGGCACCAGGGCACCAGCGAATGAGTTTCACTATCCAGTGCAAACACACAGGGAGAGAAACAGCTGGTCTGATCTCAGAGCACTCAGCCGACAACCCCACCCCGAAAAGGTCTCAGGAAAATTACCCAGTTTAGGCAGACACCCAGGCTCCCAAAGACTGGAAAGGCAGACACAGGCAGTTTCTGTGCACCAGACAGCTGGCAGAGACTGAGCCGCCATCACTCAGCTGTGCTCCAGACACAGGCAGTTTCTGCGGCCAGCCAGCTGGTGGAGACTGAGAAGTGTGCACCAGGGCAAAAAAAGAGACTGAGAGTCCCAGTATCCAGAGAATCCACAGGGAAGGAAGGAAACTGTACTGACTTAAATCACCCATTCCTTCCCTGGAAAAAGTCTAGAAAAGACCGGCGGGGCCGAGCCACCACCACTCAGCTGTGCTCCAGACACAGGCACAAACAGTTGCTGCGTGCCAGATGTCCAACTGGGACACAGCAGCTGACCATTAAATTTACAGCAAGAAACCCAGAAACAGGGTAGCTATCTTCAGGACTTCCCTGGGTGAGAGGAGAACCCTCTCGACTAACAAAGACCACAGTTGCAACTCAGGTCTCTATCACTGAGGTGAACAACAGCAACTCCTGAAAAAATGCCAGCCATCCAGGGACTATACCCAAAAAGCTGGGAAGACATCCTTCAGGAAAAACCAGCTTTCTGCAAAGGGGATTCTTTCCACCACAGGATCTCCATGAACCACCAGAAAATAACCCCAAACACCTAAGATAGCACAATGGGTAGAGGCCAGCGTAAAAGCTCAAGCAACAAAAGACAAAGTAATATGGCATCTCCAGAAACCAGATACCCAGGGGCAAGTAGCCCTGGACACTCCAGCATAACTGAAATCCAAGAAGAAGACCTAACAACTATGCTCATGAAGATGATAACAGAGGAAACAAAAAAGATACGTAAAGACATAGAGGAAGATAAACTCAAACAGAATATTGCCATCGGTAAAGAAATAGAGGAAGCTGCAGCCAAACAGTTTATGGCCTTTAGAAAGGAAATGATTAAAGCACTCAATGAAATAAAAGAAACACAGTTGAAGGAACTAAAAGAAAAACATGGAAGTACAATCAGACAGGTAAAGGGAGTAAACAAAACAACTAAAGACCAGAAGATAGAAGTGGAAAAATTAAAGAAAAAACAAATGGAGAAAATAATGGAGAGGAAGGATCTAGGGAAGAAAACAGGAACTACAGAGGTAAGCATAACCAAAAGACTGCAAGAGATGGAAGAAAGAATCTCAGGTGTAGAAGATACAATGGAAGAAATCGATGTATCTGTCAAAGAAAATGTTAAATCCAAAAAATTCCTGACACAGACCGTCCAAGAAATTCAAGACAATATGAAAAGACAAAACCTAAGAATAATAGGGATAGAGGAAAAAGAAAACTCCCTTCTCCAAGGCCCAGAAAATATTTTCAACAAAATCATTATAGAAAATTTCCCCAAGTTAAAGGAGAGACCAATAAGAATACATTAGGCCTACACAACACCCAACAACTTTGACCAGAAAAGAAATTCCTCCCGCCACATAATAATCAAAACAGTCAGTATACAGAACAAAGAAAAAATACTAAAAGCTGCAAGGGAAAAAGGCCAAGTAACATATAATGGCAAACCCATTAGAATCACACCTGACTTTTCAACAGAGACTATGAAAGCCAGAAGGGCCTGGATGGATATCATGCAGACCCTAAGAGAACACAGATGTCAGCCCAGGCTACTATACCCCGCAAAACTCTCAGTCCTCATAGACGGAGAAAACAAGATATTCAATGACAAAAACAAATTTTAACAATACCTACAAACAAATCCAGCATTACAGAAGACACTGGAAGGGAAAATACAACCCCAAAAATATAGCTTCTTTCAAGAAAACACAGGAAATAATTAACCTTACTACAGTAAAACAAAAAGCAACCAAGCACACAACCTGATGACCACAGCCAACATCAAAATCAAGGGATCTAACAACCACTGGTCATTAATCTCTCTCAACATCAATGAACTCAACTCTCCAATTAAAAGGCACAGACTAACAGAATGGATACATAAACAAAACCCAGCAATCTGTTACATACAAGAAACACACCTAAGACACAAAGATAAACATTACCTGAGGATAAAGGGTTGGAAGACGACTTTCTAAGCAAACGGACCCAAGAAACAAGCAGGATTAGCCATTCTAATATCTGATAAAATAGACTTTCAACCAAAATTAATAAAAAGAGCTGGGGAAGGACATTTCATACTCATCAAAGGAAAATGCCACCAGGAAGACATCACAATCCTGAACATCTATGCCCCAAATACAAGAGCACCCACATTTGTAAAAGAAACATTGATAAAATTTAAACCACATATAGATCCCCACACATAAATAGTGGGAGACTTCAACACCCCACTCTCAACAAAGGACAGGTCAACAAAACAGAAATTAAACAAGGAAACAATGTCTCTGACAGAGGTCATGAATCAAATGGACCTAAAAGACATTTGCAGAACTTTACACCCAAACACAAAAGAATTTACCTTCTTCTCAGCACCTCATGGAACCTTCTCCAAAATAGACCATATAGTTGGTCACAAAGCAAGCCTCAACAGATACAAGAAGACTGAAATAATCACTTGTATCCTATCTGATCACCATGGAATAAAGGTGTACCTCAACAATAACAGAAATAGCAAAAACCCTACACATACATGGAAACTGAACAACTTGTTACTAAATGACAGCTGGGTCAGAGAAGAAATAAAGAAAGAAATTAAAGTCTTTCTAGAAATCAATGAAAATGAAGACATGACATACCCAAACTTGTGGGACACAATGAAAGCCCTGCTAAGAGGAAAGTTCATAGCACTAAGTGCCTTCAAGAAGAAATTCGAGACAGCTCATTCAAGCAACTTAATGGCCCACTTAAAAACCCTAGAAAAAGAAGCAGACACACCAAAGAGGAATAGATGGTTGGAAATAATCAAATTCAGGGCTGAAATCAATCAATTAGAAACAAAGAAAACAATTCAAAGAATCAATGAAACCAAGAGCTGGTTCTTTGAGAAAATCAACAAGATCGACAAACCCTTAGCCAAGCTAACTAAAAGGCAGAGAGACACCACCCAAATCAACAAAATCAGAAATGAAAAGGGGGACATAACTACAGACACTGAGGAAATCCAAACAATCATTAGGACTTACTTCAAAAGTTTATATGCCACAAAATTTGAAAATCTAATTGAAATGGACAATTTTCTTGATCGATTTGACTTACCAAAGCTGAATCAGGACCAGGTAAATCAACTAAATAGTCCTATATCCCCCAAAGAAATAGAAACAGTCATCAAAAGTCTCCCATCCAAAAAAAAGCCCAGGACCAGATGGCTTCAGCGCAGAATTCTACCAGACCTTCAAAGAAGAGCTAACACCAGTTCTTTTCAAACTATTCCACAAAATAGAAACAGAAGGAACATTTCCAAACTCATTCTCTGAAGCCACAGTCACCTTGGTACCTAAACCTCACAAAGACTCAACAAAGAAAGAGAATTTCAGGCCAATCTCCCTTATGAATATTGATGCAAAAATACTTAACAAAATACTTGCAAACCGAATCCAAGAACACATCAAAGATATTATCCACTATGACCAAGTAGGCTTCATCCCAGGTATGCAGGAGTGGTTCAACATACGGAAATCCATCAATGTGATCAACCATATTAGCAAACTGAAAGAAAAAAAACACATGATAATCTCCCGAGATGCTGAAAAAGCATTTGACAAAATCCAACATCCATTCATGTTTAAAGTATTGGAGAGATCAGGGATACAAGGCACATATCTAAACATAGTAAAGGCGATATACAGCAAGCCTATAGCTAACATCAAAATAAATGGAGAGAAACTTAACGCAATCCCACTGAAATCAGGGACAAGACAAGGCTGCCCACTCTCTCCATATCTCTTCAACATGGTGCTGGAAGTCCTTGCTAGAGCAGTAAGACAGTTGAAGGAGATCAAGGGGATACAGATTGGAAAAGAAGAAGTCAAATTATCACTATTTGCAGATTATATGATAGCATACGTGAGTGAACCCAATAACTCCACCAGGGAACTCCTACAGCTGATAAACACCTTCAGCAAAGTGGCCGGATACAAAATTAACTCAAAAAAATCAGTAGCCCTCCTGTATACAAAAGACAAAGGGGCTGAGAAAGAAATTAGGGAAACAACACCCTTCACAATAGCCACAAATGACATAAGGTACCTAGGAGTAACCCAAATCAAGGAAGTCAAAGACTTGTATGAAAAAAAATTTCAACTCTCTGAAGAAAGAATTAGAAGAAGATATGAGAAGATGGAAAGATCTCCCATGCTCATGGCTTGGCAGGATTAACATAGTAAAAATGGCCATTTTACCAAAAGCAATCTGCAGATTCAATGCAATTCCCATCAAATTACCAACACAATTCTTTACAGACCTGGAAAGAAAAATTCTCTACTTCGTATGGAATAACAAGAAACCCAGAATTGCTAAAACAATCCTTTACAATAAAAGATCTTCTGGAGGAATCTCCATCCCTGATCTTAAGTTTTACTATAGAGCAAAAGTTTTAAAAACTGTATGATACTGGCATAGAAACAGACTGGTGGATCAATGGAACCGAACAGAGGACCCAGAAATAAACCTACACACTTATGGACAGCTGATTTTTGACAAAGATGCCAAAACAATACAATGGAAAAAAGATGGCATCTTCAACAAATGGTGCTGGTCCAACTGGATGTCTACATGTAGAAAAATGAAAATAGATCCATACTTATCACCCTGCACAAAACTGAAATCCAAGTGGATCAAAGACCTCAACATAAAACCAGACACATTAAATAGGCTAGAATAAAAGTGGGGAATACCCTAGAACTCATTGGTATAGGAGAAAACTTCCTGAACAGAACACCAACAGCACAGGCTCTAAGAGCAACAATCAATAAATGGGACCTCATGAAACTGAAAGGCTTCTGTAAAGCAAAGGACACCGTCATCAAAACAGAGCGACTGCCTACAGATTGGGAAAGAATCTTCACCAACCCTTTATCTGACACAGGACTCATATCCAGTATATATAAAGAACTAAACAAGCTGAAAAGCAGCAAACCAAGTAATCCACTTAAAAAATGGGGAACAGAGCTAAACAGAATTCTCAATAGAGCAATATCGAATGGCAGAGAAGCACTTAAAGAAATGCTCAACCTCATTAGCCATTAGGGAAATGCAAATCAAAACAACCCTGAGATTTCACCTTACACCCATCAGAATGGCCAAGATCAAAAACTCAAGTGACAACACATGCTGGAGAGGTTGTGGAGAAAGTGGAACCCTTCTCCACTGCTGGTGGGAATGCAAATGTGTACAACCACTCTGGAAATCAATCTGACACTTTCTCAGACAACTAGGAATAACACTTCCTCAAGATCCAGCCATATCACTCCTAGGCATATATCCAAAAGAGGCTCAAGTACACAAAAAGGACATTTTCTCAGCCATGTTTGTAGCAGCTTTATTTGTAATAGCCAGAAGCTGGAAACAACCCAGATGCCCCTCAACTGAAGAATGGATTCAGAAATTGTGGTACATCTATACAATGGAGTATTACTCAGCAATGAAAATAAAGAAATCATGAAATTTGCAGGTAAATGGTGGGACCTGGAAAGGATATCCTGAGTGAGTTGACCCTGAAGCAAAAAGACACACATGGTATATACTCACTCATATAGACATACAACATAGGAGAAACCCACTAAAATCTATGCATCTAAAGAAACCAAGCAAGAAAGAGGACCCTAACTAAAATGTTCAAACCCCATCCTGAAAGGCAAAGAGGATGGACATCAGAAGAAGAAGAAAACAGGAAACAACCTAGAAACCTGCTACAGAGGGCCTCTGAAAGCCAGAAGAAGAAAACAGGAAACAAACTAGGAACCTACCACAGAGGGCCTCTGAAAGCTTCTGCCCTGCAGACTATCAAAGCAGATGCTGAGCCTGTTGGCCAACTGTCGGGCAGAGTGAATGGAATTTTATGTAAGAAGTGGGAAATAGTAAGAGCTGGAGAGGACAGGAACTCCACAAGGAGAGCAACAGAACCAGAAAATTTGAACACAGTGAACTTCCCAGAGACTCATACTCCAACCAAGGACTATTCGTGGAGATAACCTAGAACCCCTGCACAGATGTAGCCCATGGCAGTTCAGTGTCCAAGTGACATAGTAATGGGAAGAGGGACTGCCTCTGACATAATCTGATTGGCCTGCTCTTTGATCACCTCCCCCTGAGGGGGGAGCAGCCCTACCAGGCCACAGAAGAGGACAATGCAGCCACATTTGAGGAGATCTGATAGACTAAGATCAGAAAGAAGAGGAGAACCTCGCCTATCAGTGGACTTGCAGAGGGGCATGCATGCATAAACAGGAGGGAGGGTGGGATCAGGAGGGGAGGAGGGAAGGCTTATGGATGGATACAAAATGTATAAAGTGTAATTAATTAAAAAAAGTTAAAAAAAAACAAGGAAATCATGAATTTTGCAGGCAAATTGTGGGATCTAGAAAAAAAAAATCATCGTGAGTGAGATATCCCAGGAGCAGAAAGACACACATGGTGTATACTCCCTTACAAGTGGGTACTAAACCTATAAGATAGAATAAACATGCTGAAGTCTGTACACCTAAAGAAGATAAACAAGAAAGAGTACCAGGGGTAAGATGATCAATACTCACCTAGAAAGACAAAGCAGATCGACATTAAAAGTAGAAGACAAGTAACAGGACAGGAACCTACCGCAGAGAGCACCCAAAAGACTCTACCTAGCAGTGTATCAAAGCAGATGCTGAGACTCATAACCAAACCTTTGGCAGAGTGCAGGGAATCATATGAAATAAAGGGGAGTTAATATGACCTAGAGGGGATAGGAGCCCCACAAGGTCCAAATATATCAGGGCACAGGGGTCTTCTATGAGACTGTTTTTTCAACCAAGGACCATGCATGGATATAACCTATAACCCTTCCTCAGACTTAGCCTATGGTAGCTCAATATCCAAGTGGGCTCCCTAGTAACAGAGACAAGAAATATTTCTGACATGAACTCAATGATTGGCTCATTGAGCTTCCCCCTCCTCTCCCTGAGAGAGGAGCAGCCTTACTAGGCCACAGATAAGGACATTGCAGCCATTCCAAAGATACCTGATAAGCTGGGGTCAGATGGAAGGAGAGGAGGACCTCCCCTATCAGTGGACTCTTAAGGGGGCAGGGAGATGAGTGAGGGAGGGGAGGATTGGGAGGGAAAGAGGGAGGTGATTACAGCTGGGATACAAGTGAATAACCTGTAATTAAAATGAAAAAAAAAATTCTTCCTGTTGTTATGCTACTGTTATATTGACTCTCCAGAGTTTTGACCTTTATCAATAGAGCTCTGATTTATTACTCTAACTCTAATACAAAAACACTCCACTCTACCACCCACTATCATGGTTCCAAGCTCAAGAATTTAAATTTCCATAATGTGTATTTACACTAAA
>NW_026590602.1:300-3967 GCF_907164565.1 Psammomys obesus | reverse complement strand
ACAGACTGACATAACTGCGGATTTGTTTTATATTCTGTACTTAGAGGCCTGGTCCTGCCAAGCAACCCTGGAACTCATATGAAACCTGCTGTGTAGTCCATGCAGATCTCCAACTTGCTTTTTCTGTTTTCCAACAGAAAACTTCCTGTTTCCAACCTCCTCAGTGCTGAGATCATAGGCAAGCACTGCCAAACCCAGTCAACCATTGAACAATTTTATTGTTTCAAAGATGTCAGTATCTAATTCAAATCCCTTGTTTATCCACAGATAACTCATAACTTATAAATAGATATGTTTGACTAACTTACAAAATCCGGAGGGATAGCAGGCCTTCAAATGTATCCTTACGTAATTCAGTCAGGTGATTTTCACTGAGAATGCTGGAAAATTAAAAGGTTACCTGGATCAAAAATCATCAAATAGATGGAGAACATTTGGTGGTGAATTGGAATGGAGAAATACATGTGTGCTGTCATGTGCTATTGCCTACAACATAAGCTCATACTACTTATTTTTAGGGCAATCAAAATTTCATACATACAATGAATGGTTTCCACCCTAGAGACCCCATTTCTATGTATCTAATCTACAGAAACTTGCACATATTCAGAAAGATATGTGAAGGATATTTATTACAGTCAGACATGTAACAGAAGAACTAGATAGTCTCCAAACACCAGTAGGGTTATATTACATTCTCACTGATGTGTACATACTATGAAATATGCAGGACTGGAAAGAAATAGAGTAACCCTTCATGTGTTAAAAAAAAAACTTTAAATATCATGAAGTGAAAACATCAAGTCGCAGGATGTGGTCATTTATGTAAAAAAAATGATACTCCGTGACAAATCTATTTTTCGGCATGCAAAATATGTCTGGAAAGATATATACCAAATTCACAGTAGTGGTTCCCTGACCTAGTTTAGGTTGTTTTTAACTTGATACAAACAAGGGTCATCTGTGAAGAGGGGATCTCAGTTGAGAAAATGTCTCTACCATGGGCAAATGGGCATTTTCTTTATTAATTATTGATTGAGGGCCCGACCCATTATGGGTGGGGCCATCACTGGGCAGGTGGTCCTGGGATGAGAAAGAAAACAAACTTGCTCAGTTAGAGGAAACAAGCCAGGAGGTAGTGCTCCTCCATGGCCTCTGCTTCAGTTCCTGAGTACTGTCTTAAGCTTCACGGATGTCCTTTCATGACAGTTTATGACTGTAAGATGAAATAAACTCTTCCTCTCCCAGGAGCTTTTGTTCATGGCCTTTATTGCAGCAAAGCAAAAATAACACACTGCTTCAGAGGTGAAAACTTGGAGCACAAGGAAAGTTTCTTTATACCTGATATTTAATTTATATCCATTAAAAATGGATTCATAGGCCAGGTGTGGTGGTACACACCTTTAAGTGAGCACTCAAGAAAAAGAGGCAGAGTTTGGGATTGGTGGTGCACGCCTTTAATCCCAAAACTCAGGGAGGCAGAGGCAGGAGAATTGCTGGGGGTTTGAGGCCAGCCTGATATACCAAGTGAATCCAGCCAGCCAAGGCTACACAGAAAAAAAAAGCCCTGTCTTGGTAAACAAAACAAAACAAAACAAACAAACAAAAAGAAGCAAAGGCAGGCAGATCTTTTTGCTTTTGAGGCCCATGTTGTATACTTAGTGAGTTTCAGGACAGCCAAGGTTATACAGAGAGATGCTGTCTCAAAAACAAACAAAGAAACAAACAGCCAAAAAATGTTGTCAGAGATGACTTTTACATTAAAGAAAAATTTAAATTGTCACTTCTTTCAAAGAAAGACCATAAAATTTAATTTAAAAAATTGAGCAGCAAAATGACCCCAAAGGAAAGGGGACTTACTGCCAAGACTGAAACCTGACTTCAATATCCTGGACCCATATGGTAGAAGGAGAAGAGCAAGTTCTGCAAGCTGTCCTCTGACCTCTGCATGCATACCCTGGCTTGCTGTGCTCACACAAATGCACACAAAATAAAATGTAAGACAATTTTTGGTTGAATTCATCATGTTTGAACCCAGGGCCTCATGCATGCTAGGTACCAGAGAAATTCGGTCAATAAAAGTTGATTTGTACCTTTTCTCAGGGGTATTTACCTCAAAATCGGGATCAAGAAGGATCTTACAGTGCAGTGATTTTATTTTTTATTTTGTTATTATTTGTGTGTGCGTGTGTTGTGTACTCCTATTTGAAGAAAACGTACTCACAGTTTCTCAGTCCAACGGTATGCTCTCCATACATGTTTGTCAATGTAAGAAATAGCATTTCCTCGGAAATTTCTGTGAAGAAACAATTCATATACTTGTATAAGTAGGAAAAGAATAAGCAGAATCAGTTAAAAGTATTACACCTTCATGGAGGTGTTCAATGCAGAACAAGGACACCAACTTTCTAATTCCCAGATCTACCAGCTTCCAAGGGAGAACAGTTCACACCGCAGGGCTGCTGATGCAAGCACGGAGTATTTCTTCAAAGGCTGAACTTCTAACCTGCGGGTTCACGTTCCACTTTTCTTTTTGTTGTACAGTCTAGAGCCCAACTCTAAATTCAGCCAGTCACTAAATCCTGTCTTCTCTTTCTCATGAGCCATCATGTTGGAGGGTCTGGTGCCATTATATATATGGATTCTAAAATGGTCCAAGATATGAGAATGGTGGAATATATCTATAATCCTAGCACTTAAGAGACTCAGGCAGGAGAATTGGAAACTCAAGGCCAAATTATACTACTGTTCTGTCTTTAAAAAAAAAAAAACTTCTCCTGTCTCACTAATTTTCCTCTATTTCCTGGAAACTTCTAATGGTTTTCCATGTCTCCCTCTGTCACTCTCTAAATTTTTAGAGTTGATATTCCAGATCTTATATAATATCTTCACTTGCTTTTAATCTGACAAGTCTAAATCCCCATCTTTCTTATTGCCATGCTTTTGCCCAGGCTGAACTCTGATTTTACTCTGTTCAACAAGTATAGATGTTCTCTGAGCTACAGTTAAGGGTTTAATTTCCCCCCTTTCTCCCAGATATCATTTTCATGTTCTAGAGACAACACCACAATATGACTCTCACAGTCCTTGGCCCCAAGTTGGCACAAAGATTATATATCCTAGGACAAAGATGAACTCTGAATCTAACTGAAAGAGTGCAAAGTATTAAGATAGCACTTATTTATGCTAAGAAGTAAGTTTTCCAGGTAGTCAACTAACCCTCACAACAATCCTATGAAAAAGTATCTGTAAGACTCACCCCCTCCCACCTTTTTTGTTCTTTTTTTTTTGAGACAGGGTTTCTCTGTGTAGCCTTGGCTGTCCTGAACTCCCTTTGTAGACCAGGCTGGCCTAGAACTCATTGAGACGCTCCTGTCTCTGCCTCCCTAGTGCTGGGATTAAAGGTGTGCGCCACCACATCCTGCCACACTCCCCATCTTATAGGATGGAAGTTCATTTACAATTAACTCTTCCTAGAGTTGCAGACCTACCACATGAAAGACTTGGGGTTGAGCCCCAGGCGTCCAGCTCTGGAATCTACTCTAATCACTCTGTTGCATCCTCACTAATAAAATAAAGTATAAAGAGGCTGGAGTGAAAAGAAGATCAAAGTTGAGCAATGATATAATGGGGCTAAATAATATGGGCAAAAGAGGAGAGGCCACCA
>NW_026590602.1:0-290 GCF_907164565.1 Psammomys obesus | reverse complement strand
AATCTCTGGGTGAAAAGTTGTTGGGAATTCAGAATGTGCAAGCTCTGGGTGAATAGTTGGGCCTTCAGAATGTGCAAGCTCTGGGTGAATAGTTGCTGGATCTATGTAATGTGTAATCTCTGGATAAGTAATTGCTGGGACTTCAGAATGTGCAGCCTCTGAGTTTGGAGGAAGAGACTGATAATAAATTATTGGCTGAAGTGTCCCTGAATGGTGTAGTGAATATTGAGCTAGCATCTCTGTAGGTGACTCTGTCGGCTGAACTGGTGCAGAACGTTTAACCATTGTAG
>NW_026590601.1:0-3969 GCF_907164565.1 Psammomys obesus | reverse complement strand
ACACACACACACACACACACACACACACACACACACACACACACACACAGTACTCTCAACCATTTAGAAGACAAAGTTTAGTGGATTATGCTTGTAATGACGGGAGGACAAAGTAGTCAAGTATCTGAGAGATGGTCCTAACTTTTTAAAAAGTTAACCAAACCATGTATGTTTGTATATATACTCCTTTAAAACAAAATAACAACAACAAAAACAAAAAACCTTAACCATCACCAACCTACAACTCGCCAAGAATGGCATGCTGTTTCCTACTTTTAAAAGACTTCTTTATTTAGGGAAAATGGGGTAAAAGTGGATTTCCCTTCCTGAATCCATTGTCAGTGATTTGAGCTCATGAGCTTTCACATGCAGATTCTTCAGTGGGTATAATTTAGGAGAAAACCCGAATAGTTTCTCATACCCATGAGGTACTGTTACTACATAGACTCAGAAAACCATGTTGCTGGAGAAAGGGCTCAGCAGTTAAAGAGTGAGGATCAGTTTTTCAGAGGACATGAGCTTGGTTCCTAGCACCCAGGTAAGATGTCATAATTGGGAAGAAAACTGGGAACAGGATACTAGCCTACCACAGAAGGCCTCTGAAAGATTCTAGCCTGCAGCATTTAAAAGCAGAGGCTTCCATGAGTCTTAATCCTCAGCTGTAATACAAAGTGGAAGCGGAGTGCCACCCTTTTAGAAGAGGGCACTGTTTATATTGTAACCACTTAATATTTGTCTTGCCTTACGTCATTTAGAAACAAGTTATTGCCTGACACATATCCTCCTTATGAGTGGAGGATTGGAAAGGACTAAGATCAGAGGCATTGAGCAGGAAAATGACTCCAGTTCTCTTCACCCAAAGCCCTCATGCACATATCACTGGCAGATAGCATTAAAGGATGCAATGTCCTGCATGTCCTGCATACTTTGTCACTTGTCATTAAATTCACGAGCACCATGCTGGACAGCCTCTTCTTTAAAGTTTTACAACTGAGTAGAAGCTGTGAATTATACAGATATTTATGTCTTACACTGAGAATGTATCATTTTGGAGTGTTGACTCGAAAGCATATGTTCTTTAGTTACATACAGGCCATGTGTATATATTGTATATAAGTACTGAAATACAAACACATACATAGAACACTTATTGCTATTACCAATTATTAAGAACATTATAAACCAAACAAATTTCATCATGATTTTGCTAGTTGTGATAATTAGCTCAGCTTTTCTGATGTTGTAAAAGTTATATACATTTTCTACTGTTTGATAAGCCATATTTTTCTTATTCTTTCACACTTTTAAAATGAAATTTTATAAAATAAGAAATTCATTTGTTTTTATCGCTTATTAACTTGTGTATCTCATAAGCTTTAGTAATTAAGATATATGTCATCTTAGACTTCTGACTATGATCAAGTATAGTGTCTGTTCTTATAAGTTTAATTGTTGAGCTACGGCAGGAAGTCCAGATAGGAAATTCAAACAATAAGTAAGCCCCAAATATTTTGTTTTTTATTCCTTTCTGTCCATTATTGTTGATAAGTCAAATAGATTTTTGAGGGGTCAGCACGCTTGTAAATAAAATGAAGGAGATGGTCTAAAAAAAAAAAAAAAAAAAAAAAAAAAAAAAAAAAAAAAAAAAAAAAAGATGTCATAATTGCCTGTATCTCTAGTTCCAGAGGTCCGACACTTGGACTTCAGATGTACATATCCACACAGACACAGACATAAATTCACATAATTTAAAGTAATCATAAAAGATGTTAAGAGACAAAATATTGTTAGATAATAATCACTTCCATATTTTGATTTCTTATTTTTCCCAGTGCTTTCATTTGTATCAACATCTTTGATACATAATGGATTATGTTTAGTAGTTTCCTATGTTCCTTTTGTCTTTTAATCAATTTCTTGACCATGTCTGTCTTTTTAAACCCTTATGTTCTCTCTTTTTTTGAAGGTGGGGGTATTCAAACAAGTTTTATCTTTATAACCTTGCCTGTCTTGGAACTCATTCTGTAGACCAGGCCAACCTTAGAGATCCATCGGCCTCTGCCTCCCAAGTGCTGGGATTAAAGGTGTGCACTACCAACCCACATAACAACCCTTGTGTTCTTAAATAGTATTTTTGTCTCACCAACAGTTTGGATTAATCTGATTGTTTTCTCATGATTCAATCCAAGTTATATACTACTGACAAGATCCATGATGTCTATATTCATCAGACCAGAGAATACTTGATGTCAGTTTGTTCTATCACTGGCATTAGATTACTTAGTTATAATGGTTGGTTGATAGGTTGGTTGGTTTTGTTTTTTTGTTTGTTTGTTTTGTTTTTGTATTTTGTTCTCTGGGTAGCCCTGGCTATCCTGCATTGGTCCCTTGTTTATTAGTTTACTGTGTCTCAGCATTAACATGTTATTTTATAAGAAAGTAAAATTTTGATATGAAATAGATAAAAATGAAATCAGGAAATATAACTCTTACAATGTATCTATTTTCTGAAGAAAATCTATATCATATGGATTTCCAAGTCATAAAATTTTATTTAGCCAAAATTGCTAAGAGCTGATAGAGATATAATTCTTATATTTGAATATATGATGCATGTTGTTGTTGTTTTGAAAATAATATTGTGAGAAAATTCTTTATATATACACAGAATATATAAAATCATACGTAAAAGTAGTATAAACAAAAAATGATTTTATGTGGATGAGTGTTCTTTATGCATGTGTATATGTATGTGCACCATTGTGCATGCCTGGTGCCAGAAGAGTCAGAAGACAGTGTCAGATCTCCTAGAACTGCAATTACTAATTGGTGGTTAATGAGCCCTCATTTGGGTGCTAGGAATTGAATCCAGATCTTCTGCAAGATTAACAAGTGACCTTAACCACTGAGCTCTCTCTCCAGCCCATATATCTATCAAGTTTTCTGTTCTCAAGTTACCTGTGTATATAATAAACTTACCACACCCATTTTATTAATATTCTCTCTCTCTCTCGCTCTCTCTCTCAAAAATATAAGCTAGGGCCAGGCATGGTGGCACTTGCCTTTAATCCCAGCACTCTGAGAGGCAGATGCAGGCAGATGGCTGTGAGTTCAAAGCCAGCTTGGTCTACAAAGCAAGTGTAGGACAGCCAAGACTATACAGAGAAACTCTGTCTAGAAAAAATATATATGAATGATACCTAGAGGCAGCAAGATCACACAAGTAAAAGCACATGCTGCCAAACTCAACAAGCTGAGTTCAGCCCCCATGATCTAAATGGTGGGAGAAGGAAACTGATTCCCACACAAATTGTTCTCTGGCCTCCACACTTGCTCCATGGCATACGTAATAAATTAAAAATTAATTTAAAAAGATAATTTTTGAAAATGTAACCTAATGGTAAAACTTAGGTATCACTTGTAATGGTGGCAAAATCATGATGGGCCAAAGTAACATTCTAAACTGGTAAATTGCTATTCTAAGATATTTTAAAAGTAAGTAAGTAAAGTAAGATATTTTAAAAGTTCTGCCTACTTATACATGGCTTCATGAACTCTTATTTAACCTATTTGTTGGTCCATTACTTACCATTTTAGCAAACTGTTTAGGTTTGTTTTTTAGGAACCTTATCAGACTACACTAGTACCTCTAAAGTTGTCCCCCAGATTTTGTAGTGCTTTCTTACATTGGTACCAGAGTTTCTGTACTTGGCTTTGACATCAGCCGTTCCTTAAGACACCAATTTTGGCGTGATATTTAGAGCCATGATCTGACCAGTTGTAGGTCTGTTCATTCCTGCTGTGGATTCCACTGATTATGAACTCAATCAAAATGATTCTGTGTTTGCATCACAAACTAATGCTGATAAATTTAAAGCCAATACTTGTGGTTCTTGGCTTTTCTGGGTTTCTTATACCTAGTTCCCTTCTTTCTTTCTGAGAATCTAGCTCCCAACAGACTCAGCATTC
>NW_026590600.1:0-10599 GCF_907164565.1 Psammomys obesus | reverse complement strand
TTTATTTCCCTATTTGGTGTCTGTCTGGTTGATCTGTCCCTTGATGAGAGTGGGGTGTTGAAGTCTCCCACTATTAAGGTATTAGGATCAATGTATGATTTAAGCTTTAATATTGTTTCATTTACGAATGTAGGTGCTCTTGTATTTGGGGCATAGATATTCAAAATTGTGATGTCCTCTTGTTGGATTTTTCCTTTGATGAGAATATAGTGGCTGTCCTTATCTTTTTTGATTAACTTGGGTTGAAAGTCTATTTTATTAGATATTAGGATGGCTACTCCAGCTTGTTTTCTGGAACCATTTGCTTGAAAAACATTTTTCCAGCCCTTTACTCTGAGGTAGTGTTTATCTTTGTTGCATAGGTGTGTTTCTTGGATGCAACAGAATGTTGGGTCCTGTTTCCGTAACCATTCTGTTAGCCTGTGTCTTTTTATTGGTGAGTTGAGTCCATTAATATTGATAGATAATATTGACCAATGCATGTTAGTTCCTTTTGTAATGGAGTCGATGATCTTACCTTGTTTCATTGCTTGTTTTCTTTTCATTTTTGTTGGGACATTATCTGTATGCCCTATTTTCTTGGGTGAATTCGTTTTCGTTGGATTGGAGTTTTCCTTCTAGTATCTTCTGTAGGGTTGGTTTGCTGTATAGATATTGCGTAAATTTAGTTTTGTCATGGAATATTTTGTTTTCTCCATCTATGTTGATTGAAAGCTTTGCAGGGTATAGTAGTCTCGGTTGACATTTGTGATCTCTTAGAGTCTCCATGATGCTTGCCCAGGCCCTTCTGGCTTTCATAGTTTCTGATGAGAAGTCTGGTGTGATTCTGATAGGTCTACCTTCATATGTTACTTGGCCTTTTTCCCTTGCTGCTTTTAATATCTTTTCTTTGTTCTGTAGATTTAGTGTTTTGACTATGATGTGACGTGATGTGTTTCTTTTCTGGTCTAGTCTATTTGGTGTTCTGTAGGCCTCTTGTATATTTATGGACATCTCTTTCTTTAAGTTGGGAAAATTTTCTTCTATGATTTTCTTGAAAATATTTTCTGGACCTTGGAGCCTGGAGTCTTCTTTTTCATCAATTCCTATTATTCTTAGATTTTGTCTTTTCATAGCATCCTTGATTTCTTGGATATTTTGTGATTGGAATTTTTCTGATTTTACTTTTTCTTTGAGAGAAGTATCAATTTCTGCAAGTGTGTCTTCAGCTCCAGAGATTCTCTCTTCCATCTCTTGTATTCTGTTGGTGATGCTTACTTTTGTGGTTCCTGATCTTTTCTCCAAGTTCTCCAGCTCAAGAGTTTTCTCATTTTGTGTTTTCTTTATTGAGTCTAATTCTGTTTTCATGCCTTGCACCATTTCTTTTATGTGTTTGAATTTGGATTCCTGTCTCTCTACGATGGACTCTATTTCTTTGTTCATTTCCTTTTTGTATGCCACTAATTTTTTCTCTACTTGTGCCTCTATTTGTTTGGCTATGTTTGCCTGTGTTTCTTTAAGGGTTTTGTCTATTTCTTCTTTCTTTACCTCCAATTGACTGGCCAACTCTTTGAAAGATTTGTTCATTTCCTCCTTATGAGCCTCAAATAATTGAGCAAGCATGGCTTTAAGGTCATTTTCCTATGCTTCTGATGAATTGGAGTATCCATCGATTTTGGGGTTTGCTGGTGAAGTCATGATGTCCTGATTTATGTTGGAGGTGTTCTTTCGCCTACCCCTGGCCATTGGCTTATTTGAGACCTTCCCTGTTTGTTTTTGGATTCTGCCGATCAGACTGGTACTGTCTCTCTCTCGAGTCTGGAGAATTCTTCAGGAAGTTGAGAGAGGTCCCGTGTCCTTAGCGTATGCTGAGGACTAGCTGTACCTGTGGGAGGAAAGTACACAGGCGCAAACAGAGGCAAATGCAAGCGTGCGTGCGTGCGTGTGTATATGTGTGTGTGTGTGTAAGTGGGTGTGGGCGTGTGTCTCGAGGGACAGAGTGATGGCTAATGTTGGACCCTTGATTGTGTGGGAGGGGCTCTGCAATGTATATGTCGCGGGCGCTAGTGATGATCGCAGCGCAATTTCTGGCATTAACTTCCTTAACTCCTCAATTAGACCCACAGAGCAGGAACTTCAATGTTCCAAGTGCTCCTCTGTTTCCCAAAGTGGGTATATGGGTGGGAGGGGGTTCGATGCCTGGCTTCTGTTTTAGAAGGACCCAGGATCAGTGGAGCTGCAGATTCTCAAGGGTGCACTCACTTACAGGCAGGACACTTGGCAGAGATCGGCGTATCTGGGCTCTCTGCTCTCTGGTTTGGCCCTGCTTCTTTGATGTGCTCCGCCAGTTCCGTGCTGCTGTCACTGCCAGGTTATGAGGTCTTGCTGCAGCTGGAGATTTCAGGGTGGTAACGTCAGTGGGAATCGGGGTAACCAGCCTTTCTGTTCTCTGGTTTGGCCCTGGTTAGTCTTAAACTGGAGGGCTGATGTGCCCCGCCAGCTCAGTGCTGCTCCGCCGCCAGGTTAGAAAGTCCCGCTGTAACTGGAGACTGGGTTGCTAGTCCAGATGCTTTCTGGGAAGTCCTGAGGTCTCTTTACTGTGCTCTCCAAGCTTCGGAGGCCCAGCGCCTGGTGTGTCTAGCTTGTATGGCGTTTCTGTCTGGTTTTGGTGAGTATATAGCGTATTCTCTGTCACTGTGGGACTGGGCAGGCCGTACCGTCAGTGATGGCGCTCCTGCGGAGCTAGTATGGCATCTAGCAGACTCGGGCCCTGGGAGGATGGTGCAGCCGCCGTGCGTGAATCTGGGGCTCCGAGACACAGTACTGCTGGCCTTTGCCGATAAAGGGCTTGGGGCTCCGCCTCAGTGGCTGCAGGCCCCAGGCAGTTAGGTCTGCGCTGAGAAAGGCGAGTCCGCTGTGCTGAGGAGGAGGGAGGTCTGGGGGAGGGGAGTGGAGTGCCGAGAGATCAAAGGATCGTTTCTCACCTTCCCCAAACAAGTCCCTGGGTGACCTGAGACCAAGGTTTTCACCTCCTGCGATGTTCCCTGTTGTTTAGAAAGTCTCTCCGTTGTTTCCCTGGCTTCAGAAGTTCTTCCACTCATCAACTCAGAACTTTATCTCTTCCACAGCTCGGAAACTGTGTGTGCTAGTCGCCATCTTGGCTCTGCCCCTCCTCCAAGCTCAATATTTTAAATCTCCATGTTTAACATCAAATGAGCTTTTGTCTCTTCTACTTCACAAAAGGTTTCTGCTTTTTCAGAGCTCACTTTAAATAATGCTTATGCTGTTAACACAAATGTGTATGTCTTTTCCATTTTTACAAGTTTTATTTCAGTGCAGATTACATTTGTGATGCTAACATGTCTAAAGTTTTATCTCCTTCATAAAACTTAAAAGTAATACTTGCAAACTGTAGGTTATCCACCTGAACCCACCTCTCAGGTCAATTGGGCTCCAGGTAATGACTGCACTTATTATCTATCTCAGAGGGTGGGATTCCTCCACTCTCCCTGGTTTTGGCACTTCCATTTCCTGGCTACCTGATTGCTGCATGTCTGCATCCAACACCAGCTGATTGGTGAGTCTTCATTTCTGCTTGAGGCAAATGATCTCTACCATTCTCACCAACCTACAACCAAACCCTTTACCTAGGACCTCCTTCTCCCTTTGTTTAAAGCTTTCCTTCTACTGGCACGATTTCTCTCCAACCCCCTCTTTCTTGTATATAAAAATCCTAGCTATGTAAACCATATCTGCTATGGGAAGCTGTGTCCTTGATCTCTGGCCACTGCTGACCAGCTGTTGGAACAGATTGTACATACTACTCCACTCAAACCTTGCTCTTTGCATGCCTTCAGAGCCACTGACTTCTACCTGCCCAATGGGAATAGTCCATTTGTCTGCTCCTCTGGAATCTCCTCTGGAATGTCTTCTGGAGAACTTAAGATTTCTACACCTAGTGCCCACTTTAATGGCCTCTAAGCTTACACACTTCTGTAACCAAACTTGGCTTCAATTTCCTTAGATGACAGATCCAAAGCAGAGCCTTCTTAATTACAGCCAATGATTTGGTAAATGGAGGTGTCCTAAATTTAATGGAGGTTCCCATGTTCAAGTCTCTTTGACCCAAAGTTTCCAACTCTGTTCTCTCTCTCAAAAGTTTTAAATGTACACCTGAATAAATTTTCTACATAACCTACTTAACTTTTTCTTTGGTATATATATATATTTCAGTATTCTGCCAGATGCAGGTGTTTCTTAGATCCACAACAGCACCAAGGCAGCTACCACAAGTTTTCCAGTCTGACCACACAGACTTCCTCAAGCTGGACTTGCAGTTTTTCTCCCAGCCATAGATGTTCTCACAGACCCTGAGAAGCATCAAAACAGCCTGTTCTTCCTGGACTTGACCAGAGTTTCAGCCTTTTGACCTACCTACAGAGACCCCAGTATCAGCAGGACATAGCCAGAAGAAAATCAACACCCGTTATTCACTTATTATTATCAAAAGCCTGCAATGAAGGTGACTGAGCAAGTATTTGTAGAGTGGGATGTGGAGTCATTTTTACATATGTCAACAAAAAGAGAGCAGAGTCAGGCAGCAGATTAATTTTTTCCTTTTAGAAAATTCTCTACTCTGATTTCTGGAATGACTCAACCTGTTTAAAAGACACCCCCCTTTCCAGAGATCGATTTTCATGTCTGTTCTGTAGAAGAATCTCATATACCACCCAAAACCCTGTTATAGTCCCAAAAATAACAAAGAGAACAAGTATTTAGTTCATGTACTATTTATATCAATTTCTATCATATAATTACATTTCAAATATATATATTGTGCACAAATTAATAAATAACATGCATAACTTACTAAAATATGTTTTTAACAGCAGCTCCTATTCTGAAATAAAATGTCTGATTGGGAAACAAAGTGAGGGGCTCTTATTTTTCTTTAAATACACATTTCATAAAAAGCTACTTTAAAGTAGGTAAATGATTTAATTTTACAATACTAATGGGTTTTATTAGAAAACTAATATATCAAAATCATCAATTTTTATTTGCTATATTTTGTTTTTCAAACATCTCAAAGAGTTTTTATCAGGTCTTAGGAGAATAACGTAGCATTTTGGGAAAAAGATGCACCCCAGCAGCCCTGCACTAGAGGCCAGGATGGAGAAGACCTCCACAGCCACCATGGCCTTGCCCTTGGTACTCTGGTAGACAGGGATGAAGGTGACCCAGACACTGCAGAACACCAGCATGCTGAATGTCAGGAACTTGGCCTCATTGAATGTGTCAGGCAGGTTCCTCACCAGGAAAGCCACAGTGAAGCTCCCTAGGGCCAGGGTTCCTAAGTATGCCAGCACAGAGTAGAAAGCAGTAACTGAGCCCTTGTTGCATAAAATGATGACATGAGCATGTTCAGAATGTACATCTGTGTCAATATAGGGAGGTGAGGTTCCCAGCCAGACTCCAGAGAGAATAAGTTGAATCAGGACGCAGACGGGGATGACAGCTTTATAGATGCCTAAGAGAAATATCCTTCTCATTGTTCTCCCTGGTTTCATGACTCTAAAGGCCAGAATTACAGTTATAGTTTTTGCCAGAACAGTGGAAATAGCCAAGGTGAACACAAGTGCAAATGTTATTTGTTGAAGTATGCAGGAGATAGTGTTTGGGCGTCCAATGAAGAAAAAGGAGCAAAAGAAGCAGAGGAGGATGGAGATGAGCAGGATATAGCTGAGAGTCTTGTTATTGGCCTTAACAATGGCTGATTCTCGGTGTTTCAGGAAGATCCCCAAAACTATAAATGTGCTGACAGATAAGCACAGAGCTGTGCAGGCCAGAGCCATGCCCAGAGGATCCTCAAAGGATAGGAAGGTCACTGCCTTGGGTACACACTGGTTTCTCTCAGGGTTTGGGTAGTCTTGACTTAGGCAAGGAATGCACTCCTGCTGATCTGTGTGGAGGAAGTGAATCAATATTTCAGCTTATACATGTATTTGCACATTGCACCTTTAATTTATAAGAGTTCTTTTCAATGATTTGTATAGCCTGGCATATTCTGCTTCATGATAGTGCCAAGATCATGAACTGTTTATAAATTCCAACTCTATTGTTTTCCTTGATACTTAATAATAAGTTTTGTTTAAGTGTTTATAACTGTTTGTCTAAGGCAATTAAAGTGAAATCTACATTACTCATATTCAGAGAGAGTAAAACTGTCAAGTAATCCAAGTTTTTTTAAATGAAGTGATTTAAATTACTAAGTATAGTGTTTTGATCACATCAGTGTATCCAAATGCACTTCCCTGATTCATCTATCATGCATTCTTCTCATTTTTTTCTTGTTACCCACAGTTTCCATAGATATTTATTACCTTAATTCTATATATTTTCCCAAAGTAACATGCGAATAAGTTAGATAACACATCCATGGCCTATGAAACAACTCTGATTTGGAGGTAAGCATACAACACTTGCAACAACAAATTTCAGCTCTAAGTTCAGATCAACCAGTACCTATCTCCGCTGTAGAAGTTGCAAATAAATTTCTACAGTCTTTGGCATTAGTTGACTCAGGACAGGATTCTTTGTCCTTTCATTATAATTATGAAGAAATACTAGGAAGTGTTCTAATTTTCACAGTTGTTCTTCTAGTCATCCTCTGAAGACTAAAAAAAATGCCCTAACTGTCACAAAAGAAGTCAATAAATATTTAAATCATTACATCAGAAAAGGGAAAATTGCACAGTAATATTCACTGGAGTTGGTGAGAGTCATCCACTTTGCTTGATGGAATTCCAGCAAAGCTGAGCAGATTGTTAAAATCACTTGTTCTAACTTTTCCTGTGTGTTTCCTTACTAGGGACTTTCTGCACTACCCTTCCATTTGTTTTTTTTTTTTTTATTTTTTCTACAAAAATTTATGTCTGAGTCTTTTTATCAAAATCCAAAACTTAACTTTATGTGTCCATTGTTTGGAAATCTTCTTTCTGCCTGGGACATCATTAAACACAGATAAGCAGATTAGAGATGAGGCCGTTATTTCAGAAGTTTTCTTGGGGTATCTCTCCCTAAACAGTACTTTGGTGTGGAGTAAACAAGGCATTATGCAAACCCTGAGAGGCCAGGAGATTCAAGATTTAAGATGTCCTTTCATTATATGTTTAGAGCTCCCTGAAAAATGTAGTATAAAGATAGGAGGTCATAGGATACACTCTTGATGGAATAAAACTCAGTAAATAGGATAGATTGACTAAAATAAACTTTTTCTACTTAATAGCATAGATGATGATATATATAGTAAAAGGAGTTATTTATTAGTATTTCCTATTCATACAAAGAACTATTAAAGTATTTTCTGTTTTTCTGGACTGCAACCATACTACAAACACTGTCAGTCTAAAAGTAAACTGTCATACATTAAAGATGTTTTCTTTGCAGGAGACATTTTTAGATTCCTTAAAGTAGAGTCATAAGGCTAATAATATCTTTTTCGTTTGTATTTTTTAATTGTTGCTGTACTTGTAACCCTGGATGAGTAATGAAAAAAATCAAACACCCACTCTGTACCACTTATATAATCATTAGTCTGTGTTTGAACTGTGAAACTTGTATAAATAAAGAAGCACGTTGTTAATAGTAAACCAGAGCTACAGAAATGTCTGAATTTTAAATGTCAACTGAGAGATTCCCCTGACCACTGCACCTGACTCACTGCCTTCCCTTACTGACCCCTCATCTACTCTGTGGAGCACCCTGTTTGCAAACATACTCCAACTCTCTTTTCTATGCTGAAGATGGCCCCACAGAAAGGCTCCTGGTGCAGGCTCACAGAGAATGAACTGCCAACAAGAAAGCATGCATGGGACAGATCTGTGCTCTCTGCACATATGTAATAGTTGTGCAACTTGGTCCTCATGTGGGACTTCTAAGAGCACATGTATAACAATTGTGCAGCTTGGTCTTCATGAGGGCACCTATCAGCAAGATCAAAACTGTCTCTGACCCTTTTGCCTGCCATTGGATTCCTTTTCCATAATTAGACTGCCTTGTATAGCCTCAATAGCAGAATTTGTGCATAGTCTTATTGCAACTTTATATGCCAAGGCTGGTTGATATCCAAGGGAGGCTTCTTTTTTCTGAAAAGAAAGAGAAGAAGGGCACATGGGTTGGCAGGTGAGGTGACAGAGGGGGACTAGGAGGAAAAGTGTGATTAGATGCTGCAGTAGTACATAAACAAATTAGTTAATAATCCATTAAAAAGAAATAGTAAAATTGTAATAGAAATGAATGAAACAGAAACAAAGAAAATGTATAGAGTTAACTAAAGGAAGAGCTGGTTCTTTCTGAAGAGAAAATTGACAGACCCTTGTCTCAAGTAAATCAAAGAAAGAAATAGAGGACTCAAATTAGTAGAATCAGAAGTGACAGAAAAATGGAATCCAAAGAAATTCAGAATATTTTAAGGGAAGATTTAAAAAATATATATATATAGGAGAGTGCTTAAAATGCACATGAAATGGGTAAGTTTTAGATTTGCCCAAGCAACCATGATTTAAACATGTATTCAACTTTTATTCAACAGCCTAAATAGACCTAAACAGTCCCATGAGGAAATTCAAATGCTCACAAAAGCATCTTACCAAAAAAAGAAAAAAAAAAAGAAAAAAAAAAGAAAGAAAGAAAAAGAAATTAAAGAAGGCTGAAAGATTACAAAAGGAGACTTCAATATGTTGGAGATCAGAGTGCACCATAACCGAAGGGTAGAGGATCAGAGTCCCAAAGTCCATTGAGCAGGTCCAGGGGTAGCAAACTATGGGCAGCCTGCTCTTCCACATACTCCAGTGAGTTTGGACCCCCAGGGTCTCTTAGCTATAGCAACCAGACCTCAGATCCCTTCTGCTCCCCTGAGGTCAACATCAGGATTACTGGGACAGCATCCCAGCCACCAAGCCACAGTTTCTCTGGTTAACCTATGGACACCATAAGAACAAGAGAAATACAGGGATACCAGATCCAATATGGCAGAGCAGAGAGGAATCTGTATACACAGTTTTAGGCAGGCCTATAAGCTGCAGCCCAACTTTCTTCTGATTAACCCCCACTGTTGTCACCTTGGTCTGGAGCCCTTTGGGCACTTGCATATGCTCAGTGTTCATGACCAGCAGCAGCACCTGCACCCCAAACATCGGGGCTCTCATGCATGCACACTCCATGACCTTCAATTCACTTGCCCCCATCTGTTTTTTTTTTTTGCTCAGTACCTGGCCTGTTCACTGCCTTTCAAGACACTGGCATCTGAATTGCCAGCACCCATTCTTGAGCCACTGCACATTCCTCATCTTTCTGAATGCTACACTAGACTCCAAAGACAGGCTGGTCCAGTCTTTGGTGCAGGTTCCAGGAACAAACAGCTAAGGCTACAGAAAACCACATGGCAAAAGTCTAACATAAAATAACAGCCAACAAAAATCAGGACACCATGGCTCCACCAAAACAATGGATATACTAATGTAGGTGTAACACAAGAAAATGACCTTAAATCTCTGCTTATTCAACTATTTGTGGCATATGAAGAGGAAAACAACTAATCTCTCAAAGAAATACAGGCAAATACAACAAAAGAGAGGCCATCATAGACAGGAAACCACAATCAAACAGGTGAAGGAAATACAATTATTCATGACCTTAGAAAATTAGAATTAATAAAGAAACCACAAAGAAAACTGGGGATGGAACACTTAGAAAAGTACCATAGAGATAAGCATCACCAACAAAATACAAAAAATTGGGGAGAGAATCCCAGGCATTGAGGATGTAGTTGAAGTAACTGGTAAATCTCTCAAAGGAAAGAAAAAGTATAGTTTCTGATGCAAAACATTCAAGACATCCAGGACACCATGAAAAGATGAAACCTAAGAATAATAGCAAAAAATAAACAGATATTGCAGGCTCCAAGGCCCAGAATCTATTTTCAATAAAATCATAGAAGTTTCACCAACCTTAAGAAAGAGATAGCCTTAAGCATAAAAGCGGCTTACAGAATACCACATATTCTAGACCAGACAAGAAAATACTTGTGCAACATAATAATCAAAACACTAAATCTCCCCAATGAAAAAAATAAATAAAAGCAGCAAGGAAAAAGGCCAACTAAGATATAAAGGCAGGCCTATCAGAATCACACCAGACTTCCCAACAGAGACTATGAAAGCCAGAAGAGCCTCAGTGGATGTCATGCAGACACTAAGAGACCACAGATGCCAGCAAAATTGACCCAGAAAAAGTTACAGTCAACACAGATGGAGGAAACAAGATATTCCATGACAAAACTAAATTGAAACAATATCTTTGCAGCATCCAGACCTAGAGAAGCTACTAGAAGGAAAATTCCAACCAATGAGATAATCTAAACCCAAGAAGCATAGGATGTAGATGACATCACAAAAAATCTGAGAGAACACAAGCACACAAACATACTATCAGCACCAACTCCACAATAACAAGAACTAACATTCCTTGGTTTTTAATATCTACCAACATCAATGGACTCAACAATATAAGGAAAAGACACATTCTAACAGAATGGTTACACAAACAGGATCCAACATT
>NW_026590599.1:0-13463 GCF_907164565.1 Psammomys obesus | reverse complement strand
CTGTTCATCTCTGTTCACTCACACTGATACTCACCTTTCCTCCTTGATCTACTCGACCCTTGTACATTCTTAATCCCTTCTTAGTATATATCTAGTTAAGGAACCCTTGCACGACATAAGAGCTGCCATGATTCCTCCATAGGGTAGCTTCTTAACTTGCCCTACACCTGGCATAAACTAAACCTGAATGCTACCCTGAGTGCCAGTACATACCCTGTAACCCTCCCATCCACATACAACCTAGAGCACCTACAAGGATATACACAGCCTCCTACTAGAGTGAGTTAAACAAAGGCCCAAAGTGATCATGTAGGAGATAATAGTTTTTCCTAGTCGCACCCAGCAACTGCTAGACATTGTTCAAAATACTGCTCTCCCAGATGCAGAGACCCACAGCTAAACCATAGATTCAGTTTCAGCATAAATTGTAAGTCTCCATCGGGTTACTCTGCTCAGAGTTCAAGGAAACAACTTCAAGGGGGAGAGTAAGGAACCTAGGAGAAGGAGGAGTCAAGGACATTTGGAGAACATGTCCCACACAATCAAATAAGCAGGGATCACAGGGGTTCACAGAGGCTGAATCAGCAATCAGGGTGTCTGTATGGGTCTGCTTTGGGTCTTCAGCCTATCTTGTTATAAGCTTGTTGTTTCTGTGGAACTCCTAACAAGGGGATATTTCTCACTCTTTCCTCATTTGCGGGATCCCTTCCCTCACATTGGTTGCCTGGCCAACCCTTGACATAAGGGTTTGGGCCTTGTGTTTGTATATCGTGCCTTGTTTAGCTGATGTCCCAGGAAGGTCTGTTATTTTTTGAAAGGAAACAGAGGAGTGGATTTTCAGGAGACAGGGGCGAGGGGAATTGGGAAGAGCAGAGGAAGGGTTAACATAGGTCCAGATATACTGTATGAGAGTAGAAATAAAAAAATAAAAAAAAAACCTTTTAAGGAAAACTAAAAGAAAAAAAAATACTGTTCGCCAATGCTGTATATCTTTCTTAATTCCTTTTTAATTTTTTTCATCATTAATAACTAGGTGATAAAGCCAAGGAAATCTGGGAAAAGCTGAAATGTCACTTGGATTTCTAATACCATTGTAATTCTAGTTGCCTTCACTCATATCGCTGCAGGAATCTGGTTATCCAAGGTGTGGCACTCACTAGATATCCAGGACAAGCTTGGTTAAACAATAACCAGTGCAGGAATGCTTTTGCTTTGTAAATAGTCTACTAACACCTTAAGCCTTCCAGGGAAAGGGGTCTCTGATTGCTTCCTTCCAGGGAAATAAATCTTTCCCAACCCAGTCCTTTTTCAGTCACTGCTATGGCAAACAGACACCATTGATGTGGCTTCAGGTGTCTGACATTTATTTTATAATCTTTCCTAAGATTCAGAAGGCCATGTGGGATAGGCCATATTACCTGCCTTGGGGTTAACAGATCACAAGTAAGATGGAGCTAGTGCTGTTCTCAGTATAGGACGTCCTGAATGCAATGACATGTCCAGTCTCACAATTTGTGCTGTGGAGAATTAGCTCCTCCTCCACCTGGGCCTCAGGACTTTTGTACCCTTGTTGCTCAGCAGCTGCACAGCCAGGTGCTACTGGAGAGGCTGCCCAGTTCTGTCCTGTGCTCTCCCTTCAGCCTCATCCTGCATCCCACCCACAGCAATGCCTCTATGCTGTTCCCAATGTCCAATAGAAGTGCCTAGGTAGTGCTCTTTGTACTCCCAGGAGGGGTAGTGGGTATGCCCTTCTGCTGACCAGAAAGCTCCAGTGTGTTGATCTCTCCAGTGATCTGCATCAGCTATTCACTCTTCACACTGCATTATACCTCAGAAGAATTTCACAACAACCAAAATCAAGGCATGAGTTATATCATGTTCTAATTAGTACTGTCATCAGTCATCTACATTTCCACCATTGACTGTTGCAAAGACTCATCAACAAACAGTTTATATGAACATTTGTGTTCATCTTAAGTAGTCTCATCCATATACATCTATGGCAGTTCTGGTTGTTTTTGGTGGGCTCTTTTCTTGCTTTCCTTACTTTTTTTTTGAGTGAGGGTCTCCACTCTATATCCATGTTTCTCCCCAAGACTCGCTGAATTGACCTCACTGTCCATGAACTCATATATAATGGCTTGCCTCTGCAGATTGATACCTTAGAGGGGATACCATGTCCTGTTGATTCTGGCAATCTTTTGGTGAGAGATGTATTTCATGTGGCCCAGAGCCTACAAACGAAGTCTCCTCTGACAAAGACTCTAGTCTAATTGCCTCCCAAATGACAGACAACCTGTGGAGGTCTAGTTTCTCCAACCGGAGAAGGACCAAATATTGTTCAGAGTTTTATTTCTTTAGATCATAGCCAAGACAGTAGAGTCAGGGCTAAACTCTTCACTTGGGAAGCCCATGTGTGGCCAATAAGCAAAGACCAAACATGTGCCTGGTCTCCTGAAATCCCTCAACTCACCTCTTCGAAAGAGACCACCTTTTTGTCCTCCTGGACCCCGTTCTAGCTGCCTGGATACTGAATGCTGCTTCGGTTCTTCCTGCTACCAGATGCTGTAAAATGGAGCGTGGCCCCTGGAAGAGATGGGAACCGGAGCTCTCAGGGCTGAAGGCTTACAGACAGTGCTGAGAAGCTGGGTCCCCCTGCACAGGTATCTCAGGAATTGGTTGCTGGATCTGGCCAGCCCCTCTGGGGAGAAGCAGGATTCTAAGGAAGATTGGATCTTTTTCAGCAAGTAGAAGGCAAGTTAGGGAAAGGAGTTGAAACTAGGGTCCCAATGGCAATCAGCTTGTTACACTGTTGAGACCCTAGATTTCTTTTCACCTGAAATCAAGTTTCACTTGCTGACTGAGGTCCCAGAGGCCAGCCATTTACCCCAACCCAGTGGACAGGCTGTCACTACTGGAGGGACTTTGCCCGAGGCTCTGGTGCCTTGCAGGGAGGGACTCATTGTGGCATAAGTCTTTGCAGGATACAGAGAGTGACCTAACAATGGAGGGATGGAGAAACATCTCCTAAACTCTGTCCTCAGGGTGGTACCTTAGGGGAGATTTGTTCATGGTTAAGGGCATTAAAAAGAAGGGAGAACCTCTGTGTAACTGGCTGGGATTACATTTTGTTGGTGTCCATCACAGAGCACTCATTTTCAATTATTTCTTTGTCTTCTTCTAAGAGGAACACACTGAAATTTCTCAGTGTGTCTTATATGCATGTTGATGATTATTAATATTTAATATTTAATTATCTTTAGTGTTTATTCCTAAACCAGCTATATAACAAAATGAACACATAGAGACTACAATCTATTTAATTAACTTAGTGCACAATGCTGGACAATTATTACTCCATCCTAAACCTCCAAGCCCACATAACTTCCTCCCATTCAGATTTCCCACATTATACTTACTTTTTAGTCATATTTTATGTTCAGTTCATTTCTCATGATGGCTCCAGGTCCTCTCAGATCTCTCCTCCCACTCACCTCATTCTCCTAGCCTCTGGACAAGTATGTCCCACCATGTTCTCTGCCTTGCTCAGCATTGGCTGGTTGTTTGAATTGTCAACACAGAGAACAAATGGTGGCATGTTTACACAAACTTGAGACAGGTGATGTGCATCGCAATTGCAGTGTCCTGACTGAAACCAGATAGTCGGGGAGAGAAATTGGCATTTGAATGAACAAGGGTAAATTGTATACATTCCACAAGAACAGACATCATCAAGCAGATTCAAGGTGTCCCTTGCTTCTCAAGAAGAGGTGTCTGTCAATGTGAACACCTCTGTAATCATTTAAATGTATGAATTTATTCCTATATCTGGTGTGTGTGTGTACACCTGTGTGTACACATGTGTGTACGAATGTGCGTCCAGGTCTCATGTAACTCAGGCTGCTCTTAAATTCCCTTTCTAACCAGGATGGCCTTGAGATTCTGATGCTCCATCTTCTACTTCCCAAATGCAATACCATAGGCATGTGACATGATGCCCATTTATATGGTGTCATAGATCAAACCAAAGGCTTCCTGCATGCAGCATAGGCATCAGTGCATGAAAAGAACTGCAGTTCCTGGCCCCAAACAACTTTGTAGTAATAGAAATAAAGGGCTTCCTCACAACAGGGGCACACAGGAATGCCACTGAATGTATTTACCCTATTCTCAGGGTTCCCAGGGTCCTCACTCATTCCCCTTTGCCCTATAGCTTATCCCCTCCATTGTCAAACAGAGCCTCTGAAGAACCCGTCATCATGTAGAAGGGCAACATTATCTTTCATTAAGTGAATGCAGCAGCATTGAGTGGTATGGTCATCTGCTTGTCACAAATGCTGTCCTCGGTATTATGAAGAGGAGACACAGCAGGCTTAGGATGCTGTGGACAGTGAAGGATGTAACAGTCTCTGAATCCTCCATGAAATCCTTGGCATGTTGTGTCTTAACAGCAGTGTTTCACAACCAATAAACCAATGACTCACACCTGCACATCTGCACATCCATCTTGGTTTTGTTCCTCAGTTTCTAGTCCTCTCCCAGACTACTCTGCCTGATAGTCCCAGGGATTCTGGACACTCTTTGTGCAACAACTTGTTGCTAGCCAAGCACTTATGAAAGGAGTCTAGTCTCAGTAATTTTTGAAAGCATCCATTAGATTGACCCTAATGACTCCCAAACCTCCACTGCTCTCACTACCCCTATGGTATCCAGACTGTTACCAAGACCTACCAATTCTTCATAGCCACACCTTGTCTTTTTCTCTTGCTTTACTCATAGTCATACAGTGAGTGAGCCAGAACACACACACACACACACACACAAATTGCCTGTTATACAGAGACTTCTTCTTGGGTTGTTCTGCTCATGTGCTACTTACAGTCAGGTTTCTAAGCATGTGTGGTGTGTGTGCATATGTGAGTGGGTGTATATGTGTACAAGGGCTTTCTTCAAGAGCCTGGTAGCTGCGTGTGCAGAGTAACTTGGAATTCCTAAAGAGCAGATGAATGCTGAATAAGTTTCATCTCAGTTGAAAATCAGATGCTGAGAAGCAGCAGCATAGTGTGGACATAGGGAAACAAAAAACACGGTCACACTGTCCATGAAGGTGACCAATACTAATCAAAGGACAGAGAGGAAGGATGGAGTAGGTTGAGGATGAAGCTCTGCCTTCTCTCCACTGGACCGAAGTCAGGACTCCATCTCAGAAGCAGCTTGGTGCCAGCAGTGCCTGCTGCTTTCTGGGAATGCATTCCCTGCTTTCAGTGTGAAATGCACTATGAAAAAGCAGTTCCACTTGTTCCAAGTCACAATATCTACTTCTGTCATACAATAAGAATCAGGTGGCAAGGAAATTGGTGAAGAGATAAGACCAGCACCAGATACGACTCAAATGACCAAAGAAACACTGTGCTTCTTTCTGGCACCATATAGTGGTTGGCCATTAAGGTTTTCACTGGCTGACATAGGGTTTGGGGCATAAGAAAAAACACACATGTGAGAATTTTCACTCTGCTGGAGGAACCTGGTGACTATTTAAGTGAGTTCCAAAAAGGAAAGGGAAATATTGTCTGAAAGCTTCTGGAGGGCCATTCAAAGACAAGAGGCAGCCTCACATATTTCATTGTTATGCTCAGAAATAAAACACATACTCATGACAGAGAATGTCTTAGATTGAATGGTAGACATATAAAGACTGGCTATAACATCTTCACTCACAGTCTGTCATTTTAAAACCACTTAACATAGGGTACCAAATAGTGGGGAGGTAATACTCAAAAGTCTTGGAAATCGTATAGAACCTGTACTTACACTTATGCTCTTTCAACGCATCAAAGTTAATCATAAATCCATGCGAGCCAACATCATTGTCCTCCTCAGGCACACTGTGTGCCACAGGGACTGGTGGCACCAAGAGGCTCCTTTGAATTCTAAAGTAATGATAAAAGCACCAAGTCTCCACTTGGGCCCAGAAGTCAACTTCAAGAAAACGTGAACCTTTGGTGTCTCAACATTCCTTTCTTGTCTAAATCCTTTCAGTTTTTTTTAGATCTTTACTTCATACTGTTTACCTGTGATAGTCACTCAAGGACTGTCTGTCTAAAGGGGCCATTTGTACCTAAGCCTATCTTTGCTCTCACTGAGGCTGCAGGCCCAGGTGGAGTCATTGTCCTAAACCTGAAGTCACCTTGGGTTCTTTGAAGAGCAGAGCCTTACAGCACAGGCACCCACGTACTCCTTAGAGACCAGTGGCCCATGATGACTAGGCTACACATCCAGTAAGAGACAGACACCTGTCCTGTAGTGGTAGCAGTATAAAGACTTCTACAGGAAGACTGGCATATTGAGGACTGAGCAAGTAAACCTCTATCTCTACCTTTGCTCAGGGTGATTTCATTACAAATGTTCTTTGGCTGTTTTCCCCAGTTATTCCTCTCTTTACACTTAAACCTCATGTCAGTATCAGGAGAATGACCTTGGTAACACAAACCCCTGTTTCTATTTCTCTTCCCAACATGGACTGTATTAGCTCTATCTGTTCAAGTGGTACTGCCCTGGGTAGCCGAGGCAAGAATTTTGAAGTGGTTGTGACTGGTGGGTTTACTCTAAACTGCTTAGCTATACAGGGATGATTGTATCTTCATTTCTCCCATGGAGGCTATAGGATGAGGAATGAAATCAGTTTTTAGAGTCTCAATGAGTCCTGAGAGACGGACTGCATGTATTGGAAGCACAGGGCTATACTAAGTGTGTCCTCTCAAACTCCACATTTTTTAAAGCTCCCTACCCCTGCCCCAACCCAAAGCTCTCTGAAGTAGGAAGGCTGGAAGTATGTTTAATGGATTTGGACAATTCACATTACATTTAACTGAAGAACTTGCGACATAAAAGAAAACCAGGTAGGTGGCTTGCAGGCAATATTCTCCTCTCTGTGTGTCTCCCCAGATGCAACCTTTCAGTCTCCTCCCTAGTGCTGGGATCAAACACCACCTGCATCTTTCTTTCCCCTGCCCACAACTCTGGTATATATAACAGACCTTCTCCTTCTAACTTCCCTCCTTTCACTGGTTGCTATATCCCACCCCCAACTCTAGTAGCTAACCCCTCCTAAACCACAGATCCCACCTGCCAGAAAACCAGGTAACAGGTAGGCTGCCCACAGACCATCTCCACTCTCTCTGCTCCATCTTTCCCCCAGTCTCATCCCCAGCTATGCAGCACAACACATTAATTAGTATTCCCTGCCCCCACTCCTGCTCCTATCTCCTGGGGATCTTACAGAAAACCCTCTCTTAGCCACTCCTAGCCCCCTCCCCCAACTTGTTCCTTGATCCCAGACATCAACTCCAGCTGACACCCACTCCTAACCAAAGGCCTACTTCTCCCATGGAACCAAGTAGGATTAAGGTAGACCTACACCTCCACTACATCCCCTGAGAGCCCATACCCCAGTCTCATCCCCATCTCTGTAGCAGGAAACCTGCTGTGGTCTTACTTTTCTCTCTGACCCCATCCCCAATGTACCACAAAGCCTTTCTCCTCCAACCTTATCTTCCTTCAACTCATCTCAGTATCCCAGTTTCCAACACCAGCAGGCATTCCCTGTGAACACCCCAGCTGAACAGGCTAGGAAAACAGGCAACACACAGTCACCACATTCTCTGAAAGCCAGAGAGGGAACAGGAACCAAGGGGGAAAAAAAACAGCACCCAATGAAGACAAGACCAGATAACAGCATCTATAATTGCAGTTTCCAAATCCTAGATACCTAGATACCGGTAAAATCTGTCAGTAATAGCCAGAACAGCATTCTCCACTGGAGCCCTGCTTTCCTACCACAGCAGGCCTTTAGTATTGCAACATTAAAAGAATTAAAAGAAAAGACCTTAAAATACACTTTATTAACATTATAGAGATAAGTAAGAAGAGATGAATAAATCCCTGTAAGTAAACCAGGAAAACACAAACACTGGAAGAAACATGAAAAACACTGCCCAATAACTGAACAGAAAATAGATTCAATAAAGAAAACCCACTCAGAAAATTCTGAATGTGAAAAATTTAGGAATTCCAAGATGAACTATAGAGGCAAGCTTCAACAATACAATACAAGAGAAGGGAGGGAGGATCTCAAATGTTGGAGATACAACAGAAGAAATGCATGCACCAGTCAAAAAAAAGTTATTCTAGAAACTTCTGACAGAAAACATCCAGGAAATCTGGGATACTATATGAAAAGACCAAACCCATGAATAGTAAGTGTAGAGGAAGGAGAAGCCCAGCTAAAAGGCCCAGAAAATGTTTTCATCAAAATCATAGAACAAAACTTTCCTAACTCAAAGGAGATACCTATAAAATAACAAGATGAATACAGATACCAAATGGATTGGACCAGAAAATAAAGTACCCTTGCTACGTAATAATCCAAACACTAAATATACACAAAAGAAAGAATAGTAAAAGATGCATGCAGGATCTTAAGCTTGTTTGAGGGTTCTAGCACAGGAGCACAACTACTTGTATACCCTTAAACAAAGACTGGCCTTCCTCTATGCAGAAAAGTTTATCCTCTTCCACAGAGCACACAGTTTCAAGAGGGATGCACATGGATCAGTGAGGGAGGAAGGGGACACCTGCCTAGCCTGCCAGATCAGCAGAATCAACCCTGGAGTTCAATGGATAGGGAGGGGCATGGGAAGAGAACAGGGAGGGAAGGCAGGATTGAGATGGCACTAGTGAAGGAGCTACAGCTGGGATACAAAGTGAATAAATTGCAAAACATTAAAAAATGCATTAAAAAAGGAAAAAAGAAAAGGCATTCAGGAGGGAAAAGTTCAAGTAACATATAAAGGCAGAGCTGTTAGAATTACACAGGCTTTCTCAAAAGAGACTCTAAAACCAGAAGGACATCCACAGCTGTGTGGAGGGCTCTAGGAGATCACAGATGCCAGCCAAGACCAAGAGACCCTAGCAAAACTTCCACGTACTACATGTGGAGAAAATAAGATATTCCACAATAATCTCAAATTTAAACAATACTTATCTACAAATCCGGCGATATAAAAGTTTCTAGAAGAAAAACTCCAATCTATTGTGGTTAACTACATTCATGAAAACCCAGGAAATAATATTATGCCAAAAAATGAAAATAAATAAGGCACACAAAGATGCACACATGCATGCGCATCCTGGTCAGCACATACATTCACACACACACACACACACACACACACACACACACAAACACACAACATCACAAACAAATGACAATAAAACCAATAACAACAACTAAATAACAGGAATCAACAATCATTGGTTATTGATATCTCGCCATGTCAATGGTCTCAGTTCTCCAATAAAAAGACACAGAGCAGCTCCTACAGCCGTTACAGGCTGTTGAGATGATCATGCATGTGACTCTTAAGTTTTGCAGCAACCAGTTCCAGATGAAGCAATGTGTTGCCTAACCACAGAATAAAAGAATGCTTGCTTATGATTATACTGACACGACCTCTTCCAAATCTCAAGGGAACTCATTAATCTACTTCCTCTACATCGAATTTTGGATTCTCGTGTCACTTGTATGAAGTAGGCACTCAGCCCCTCTCTGTTGTAGAGGAGGATGGTGGCAGGAAGGTGAAGGAAGCTGCTGAAGGACATTAACTGGGGAAGGAAGAGCCAGAATTCAATGTAAACAGGGTGAAGTGAAGCCTTGGCTTGGAGTCACAATATACTGTTTCCTGTTGGAGGAAAAAGCACAAGAGACAGGTGGATGGGATGACAGTTGAATGTCAAGTTACTGAGCTCTAGTGTTAGCTTTTCACAGGAGGACAAGCTAGAGGTTGCTTCTGCCTGGGTCCCCCTCCACGCAGAGTCCCAGGATGTGCTCCCCACTCAACTGTATCATGTGGAGAAGAAGCTTTTCCTTTTTTGTCAGCTTGGTGAGATAACAGGAACCTGACAAGTTTCTTTGTCTTCAGTTCAACTACATTCGGTTTGGTATAATATTTTAATTAATTTATTTATTTATTAGAATTTATTCACTTTTGTATCCCTGCTGTAGCGCCCGCGATTGTCTCCTCCTAGTCACACCCACCTTCCCTCTCCTCCTCTTATGTCCTTTCTCTAGTCCCCTGATAAGGGAGAACCTCCTTCCCTTCCCTCTGACCCTAGCCTGTAAGGGCTCATCAAGGCTGGATGCAATGTCTTCCTCTGTGGCCTGGCCAGATTGTACACACACACACCCCCCCCCAGGGGGAAGTGATCAAAGAGCACTGAGTTCATGTCAGACAGCCTCTCCCCCCTTACTTGGAAAACCACTTTGAATCTGGACAGCATATGAGCTTCCTACAAGCAGGGGATCTAGGTCCTCCCCATCTAGGTCCTCTACAAGCAAGGTCCTAGGTATCTGTATCTGTCACTGAAGGATACCTGGGTCCGGTTATTTTGTCTCTGTTGCTCTCCTTGCGGAATTCCTGTCCCCTCCAGGTCTTTCTATGTCCTTATTCTTCCATAACATTTCTGGCACTCAGCCCAAACTTTCGCTATGGGTCTCAGTGTCTCCTTCAATACCCTGGAAGGTAGTCTTTCAGAGGTCCCCTATGGAAGGCTTTTGTCCTGTTCCTTGTCTTCTGATATTTCCGATGTCTGTCCTGTTTGCCCTTCTGAATGAGGATTTCAGCCTCTTCCTTAGGGTCCTCGTTATTGTTTAGCATCTTTAGGGCTACAGTATGTTTATCCTATAATATATGGCTAATATCTACATATAAGTGAGTATAAGTCTCTTTCTGCTTCTGAGTTACCTCAATCAAGATGATCTTTTCGACTGCCCAGCATTGCCTGTAAATTTAATAATTTCCTTGTTTTTAATTGCTGAGTAGTATTCCATTGTGTAAATGTATCACAATTTCTGTATCCATTCCCCTGTTGAGGGACCTCTAGGTTGTTTCCAGATTCTGGCTATTACAAATAAAGCTGATATGAACATATTGGAGCAAATGTCCTTATTGAATGGTGGGGCATCTTTTCCATATTAGTCTAGGAGTGGTATAGCTGGATTTGAGGTAGCACTAGTCTTAATTTCCTGAAACAGCACCAGATTGATTTTCAAAGTGATTGTACATATTTACATTCCCACCAGCAATGAAGGAGGGTTCTTTAAATGTCTGTAAAAAGTTGTGTTGGTATTTTGATGGGAATTGCATTGAATCTATAGATTGATTTTGATAGGATAGTCTTTTTCACTGTTAATCTTACCAATCTATGAACATGGGAGATCTTTCCATCATCTGACATCTTCTTCAATTTCTTTCTTCAGAGACTTGAAGTATTTTTTTTTCATTCAGGTCTTTCACTTGCTTGGTTAGAGTCACACCAAGATAATTTATGTTATTTGTGGCTATTGTGAAGGTTATTGTTTCCTGAATTTTTTTCTCAGCCATTTTTGTCTTCCATATGCAGGACGGCAACTGATTTTTTTTAATTAATTTTGTATCCAGGCACTTTACTGAAGGTGGTTATCAGTTGAAGGAGTTCTCTGGTAGAATTTTTGGGGTCACTCAGGTATACTATCATCTGTGAACAGTGATATTTTGAATTCTTCCTTTCTGATTTGTATCCCCTTGATCTCCTTTTGTTGTCTTATTGCTCTAGCTAAGACTTCAAGTACTATGTTGAAGACATATGGAAAATAGGAAGCCTTGCCTTGTCCCTGATTTCAGTGGGATTGATTTAAGTTTCTCTCCATTTAGTTTGATGTTGGCTATAGGCTTGCTGTATATTCTTTTTACTATGTTTAGGCATGTGCTTTCTACCCTTGACCTCTCCAAAACTTTAAACATGAATGTGTGTTGAATTTTTTCAAATGCTTTTTCAGCTTCTAAGGAGATTATCATGTGCTTATGTTCCCTCACTTTGTTAATATGGTGGATTACATTGATGGATTTTCATATGTTGAACCCTCCTGCATGCCTGGGATGAAGCCTACTTGGTCATGGTAGAAGATATCTTTTATGTGTTCTTGGACTCTGTGAGTATTTTATTGAGTATTTTTTATTGTTTAAGTTCTTTTCTAATTTTCATTTTTATTAATTATAGTTTATAAATTATAGTTAACAATTATAGTTCCCTTTGTATCCCAGCTGTAGCCCTTCCCTGATCCCCTTCCAATCCCACTCTCCCTCCCTCTTCTTCTCCTAGCCCCTCCCCCATTCCAATGATAGGGTAGGTCCACTTCCCCTTCCATCTGATCTTAGTCTATCAGGTCTCATCAGGACTGGCTTCTTTCTCCTCTGTGGACTGGTAAGGCTACTCCACCCTCAGGTGGAGGTGATCCAAGAGCCAGCCCATGAGTTCATGTTAGAGATGGTCCCTGTTCCTATTATTGAGGAACCATCTTGGACACTGAGCTGCCATGGGCTACTTCTGTGCAGGGCATATATCCAAAAGAAGCTCAAGTATACAACAAGGACATTTGCTCAACCATGTTTGTTGAGAATTTTTTCATCAGTGTTCATAACTGAGATTGGTCTGAAGTTCTCTTTCTTTGTAGGTCTTTGTGCAGTTTAGTTATCTATGTGACTGTGGCCTCATAGAATGAGGTTGGTAATTTTCCTTCTGTTTCTATTTTGTGGAATAATTTGAAGAGTATTTGTGTTAGCTCTTCTTTGAAGGTCTGGTAGAATTCTGCACTGAAACCATCTGGCCCTAGATATTTTTTGGAAGGGAGAATTTGATGACAGCTTCTATTTCCTTAGGGGATACAGGACTATTTAATTTATTTACGTAATCTTGATTCAGCTTTGGTAAATGGAATCTATCAAAAAATTGTTCATTTCCTTTACATTTTCAAATTTTATTGTATATAGGCTTTTGAAGTGGGACATAATGATTCTTTGGCTTTCCTCATTGTCTGTGTTATGGCCCCCTTTTCATTTCTGATTTTGTGATTTGGACAGTGTCCTTCTGACTTTTAGTTAGTTTAGCTAAGGGATTGTCTAGCTTGTTGGTTTTCTCAAAGAACCAGCTCTTGGTTTCTTTGATTCTTTGAATTGTTCTCTTTGTTTCTAATGTATTGATTTCAGCCCTGAGTTTGATTATTTCCAGCCATCCACTCCTCTTGGGTGTGTCTGCTTCTTTTTTTTAATTTTTTTTATTTTTTTATTAATTACACTTTATTCATTTTGTATCCCCCCATAAGCCCCTCCCTCCTCCCCTGTCGATCCCACCCTCCCTCCCCTTTCTGCATGCATGCCACTCCCCAAGTCCACTGATAGGGGAGGTTCTCCTCTTCTTTTTGATCTTAGTCTATCAGTTCTCATCAAAAGTGGCTGCATTGTCCTCTACTGTGGCCTGGTAAGGCTGCTCCCCCCTCAGGGGGAAGTGATCAACGAGCAGGCCAATCAGATTATGTCAGTTTTTTTTTTTTTTTTTTTTTTAGTGCTTTCAGGTGTTCCATTAAGTTG
>NW_026590598.1:1581036-1590927 GCF_907164565.1 Psammomys obesus | reverse complement strand
CCACCACCTCCACCACCACCTCCACCACCACCTCCACCACCACCTCCACCACCACCTCCACCACCACCTCCACCACTATGTTGACCTCCATCTTACCCACAACTTCCTCTGTGCCTTGCACACAGCACCCTGTTCCCCCACTGAAAGAGCCAAGCCAAGAAGTTTTGGTCAGCAACATGGTGCTGAGCCTGATGATGATCCCTGTGTTGCTATGGTGGGTCTGGTGGCTGAGCTGTAGAAAAGTGAGTACCCTCTACCCTGCCAGGGACATGGATATGGGATAACAGCATGATATTTTCAGACTGCTGATGCTGAAGCTGAGCATTCTTGAGGGACTTCCTTGGAGCACTCTAGAACACACCGTGTGTGCTTACACATGTGCTCCTGGGACCGTTTTCTATCCTTACTCCAGATGAAGGTCATCTGTAGGACCAAGTTACCACAGAACCGTTTTAGTAGCCTCCTGTACTATGACAAAATACATGAAATCATCAACTTTAAAAGAAGAAAGTTTTATTTTGACGCACAGAACTTGGAAGTTTTAGGTCATAGGCCCCTTTCCTTTAAGCCTGGGGCAAAGCAGCATATTGTGATGAGATTGGGGGACAGGAAAGTCCACACCCCGTCTCCACTCTAGAAGAGAAAGAGCTATTCTAGGAACCACTGTCAATGATTAACTTCCTCCCATGAATTCCCTGGTGTGCACCATAGGCTGCAAAACCTCCACATAGCAACATAGGCTGGAACCAAGACTTTAGCATACAGGGAATCTAGGAAATAGTTGTTCAAACCATAATAGTACATCCCATTCCTGTCTTGTTTTATCCTTTAGCCTCCCAAACCGTTGCCAGCATGTGCACCAGAGCCAAAGGTGAGTCATTCTTTGTATCCTGCTATGGTCACATGAGAGAGGTGAGTGACCAGCACAATGAAACATTGTGCAGCCTGTACCCAGGACCTCCCATCCCTCAGCAGAGACTAGAGGCGAGAGGTCTGCAAAGTTGTGGGACTCTCAAGATACCAGATATCAAACATTACAAGAACCTTCTGATCTAGACCCTGATCAAACAATCAGTATGAACAGCTGCTCCTATTGCCTGGGGGGCTTTCAGGAGTCTTCAGTGGACTCTGGTTGATGCTGAGGTTGCAGCTGGGATTCTGGAGTAGAGCCTTCAACAAGGCCTGATTCTCATCTCTGAGCTGAGGGTGGGGAGGGGGGAAAGGTGGAGTCTCCTGGCTCCTGTGGATCTGTCTTCATGCCTGGACCCTGGCAGGGTAGAAGGGGTGTCTGGGATCAGCCTAGGGACCTGAGGGATAAGGAGTGTAAAAGGGTCCAGGCTGGCCCTGACCTGTGATGGACGTCCCCAGGGAAGCACAGGAACAAGATGGGGAAGCATCTGTGGCTTACATCTGGTGAGGACCAGAAGTCAGAGAGAGCCTGGGGCAGGTGCAGCCTACTTTAGGCTGAAGTAGGAGCAGCCTCCCTGTCCTGATGGTTGCATATTGGCCTGGATGAGGATGACTCTGCAAGACAAGAGACAGATGGAAGGGACAGTTGCCTGCTAGTGCTGGCCCACTGTACAGCCACCAGGCCAGAGTTCTGCCAGCAAGGCTGGACTCGGGAGAGCCAAGGGCTCAGAAGGGGGCAGTTATTGTTTCATGGAGCTCCATATCTGAAAACTGTGGGGAGGAGGCTCCCTGGTTTTCTCCCCATGGGAAAGTCTCCCCACAGTGTAGGATACATCCTTCCATTTAACCCAAAACAATTGCTGCGTGGACCCACAGTGCCAGGTGCTGTACAGGGCACAACAGTGCCCTGTTCCAGGAGGAGCAGACAAAGCTCACACAGGCTATCCTTCCTTTTACCAGCCCAGAGAGGAGGAAACTCCTCCTGTGTCTCCCCCACCACCTGCACCACCGGTGGACACCTCCCCCATTGTGGTCATCTGCTCTTGCGGCTGCTGCCATGACGTATCTGTGAGCGAATGCCCAGAGGTAAGAGGACCCTTTGTGGGCTATGACTCCAGGCTCAGTTCAGCAGTACAGGCACACTTAGGTCTAATACCAGAGATCTAGTGGTAGGAGAGAATATGGCTTGTGGGACCAGCCTGGATTGACTTGTTCAAGATGACATCCAGTGTCTGTCTTCCACAGCTGGAAGGGCAGAACACAGGCCTCCCCCACCGTACCTGAACTCTACAAAAGCTTTGAGTCTCCCTTTGACACTATTGAAGGCTTAGGACAGTAACCACTGAGTGCTCTAACTGGCCAGACCCTGGCCCTCTGAGTCATTGCTCCAGCCAATGTCTCTGGACAATGTCCCAGCCACCGTTAAGTATCTCTGATGCCACCCTTAGAATGTGGGTAACTCAAGACACACTGAGTGACACCAGGCTCAGAGACAATAAAAACGGGAACTGCAGACTCTGTAAACCATTGCCCACTCTGAAAACTGCTAAAAAGACAGGAGCCTTGGTCCCTGGAACTTTTTATGCATAAGGAGGAAAAAAATGGCCCCCATATTTGTGCTTCCTGCTGAAGGAGGCCCTGAAGAGTGAGGAGGAGGGCTCTAACACAGAACCCCTACAAAAGCATTGCAGATACCTTCTGTGGAGTCAAGTCCTGGAAAGTAGTCATTCAAGCCTGAGTTCCTCTTCTTTTAGCTGAAGGGTCTAAGTCCATCTTGGGAAGAGAGAAGTTAGCACAGCACCAACCCTGGACAAAAGGGACCCACAAGGGCAGCATTTAGGAAGAAAGAGCCCTGGTTTCTATTGGGCTTCATTCTTCTCCTCACTGTTCTCTCTCAGGGAGGGACCTATCACTTCATTTTGAGAACTTTGGTTGTCCGTAGTTGTTCAGGCCATCTGAGAGGGAAGTTTGTTCCTCTAATGCCCTTGTATGGCCACAAAAAGTAAATCCACACCTTCCAGAGAGGGAGGAAGTCTCTGACAGTTACATGACCTAGCTTGAAAAGCCTGGCTCCACCCACTCAGGGCCTTTGGCATACAGCTGCAGGACCTATCCATAGGGGGCCCACTTCAAGAGCCAGGGATCTTTGGCCTCTCTGGCCTGTCCCGGGACACCTGCTTCTGAACAGGACAGAGACCTCTCCTGTGTGGCCCCAGGTGCAGGCCCTCTCATTCTCAGGTACCCCTCTCCAGGTCAGTGCCCACATCATGTCTCTCCTAAAAGCATCTGCTCATCATTGCATGCCCTAGAGCCTCCAAACATCTCCACAGCCCGCTACTGGCTTCTCTTTTCACAGAAGCACTGTCTTGTCTTCTCAAACTGTCCCACAGTCACAATCCCAGACATTCAAGCTTATGAGCTCCTCAGAAAGAATGCTGGGGATTTCTTCACCACCCCCTAGGGACAGAATCATGGGACACAGGAATCCTTGTGCATTCTGAGACAGAGCCCAAGCCCTGCTTTTGGCTCATGACTGCCCCTGCATTTCAAGTTCACTATGTGCAACTTCAATCCCCTAAGCTGCCACCAGTTGCCACTGATATGGTCTCAATCTAGTGATTAGGTGAGAGGAAGCCAGGGCCACTTCTAGAGGGCAGAATGCCAGGTGCTTTGTTTTTGTTGTTGTTGTTGTTGTTTCCCTGTGCTGGTTGCACTCTGGTTTGATTTGTGCCTGAGAGCATGGGCACACAGAGCCATGTTCCCAGCATGAACTGAGGAAAGCCCAAGACTTGAGACCTGATGCTAATGAGCCCTCTGAGGTGGCTTCTGGATGTGGGCTTTGTGCAATCCATAGCTGATAACTGGGCCAGGAGGACTTGCTGCCAGGCATGATTGATGCTGCTGGGTCGCCATCGCTGATATGCTTACCAGATCATAGAAGTCCCCAGCCATGGCCTAACCTTGCACTCGCCTCCAGTGTCTGTGCCAGAATACATGCAGCCCTCAACATCTGTGCCTGTCCTGAAATTTTTGCATTTGGGAGTCTGGAACAGAAATCACTTTGGTTTCTAGAACTGAAGCCTCAGCCTGCTTTGGCATGTAGCTCCTCCTTTTTCTGCAAAGTGAGTAGGGCAGAGCCTTCCAGGGACCCACTCTCTGTCTCACAGGGAAGCCCCTGGCATTCCTTTGTGCTCCTCTCACATAACCCCTTGGTTTCAACAGGATCTCTCACCTGTGTCTCCAGCATGTTTTTCCATCCCCAAATTCCTGACTGAGCCACAGAGTCCTTTCTGCCAGGTAAGGAGCAAGAGCCACTGGTCCCAAGAGTTGAGGCTGCAAATCTTCAGGCCTCCACAGCAAGCCTGCTTCAGCCTCCAGCAGTGGGTCTGAAGGACAGCTCCCAGGGGAGAGAAACTTCCTCCAGGCCCAGCCTGTGATCCTGCTAGAGCAGACCCCACCCCCTAAGCAGGCAGTGCAGCCTCCTGGGCTACTTGCAATGACACTTTTGTGCTCTCAACTTTCTTCCCTTCCTGCAGGAGCAGTGCCCCAACCTCGACCTCCCAAGCTTCCTCTCTTCTCAAGTTTCCACCTCGCCCCCAGGCCCTGAGTACCTGTTTGTGCACTCCTGTTCTCAGTGCTCTCATCACCCAAACAGTGGTTCCAGGACACTACCCTAGTTCCCTCCCTCTGCCCAGGTGTCTCCCAAACCCCACTGTCACTCCCTCCTCTTCAGCTGATCTCTCAGACCCTACAGAGCCAAGATGAGAGGTCTTTGCTGCTGATTTGAACCCATGTCTCTGTTCTTGGATTTCATTTTTAAAAGAATTGGAATGTGCTGCTTATTAAGAAGTTTGGCATCCAAAGGTAAACTTCAGATCTGTTTCTGTGGCACCTGAAAGGACTAAACTTCGTGGAGTCACGTGGCTAGGCATGGACAAGTTCCACCGCTTTGTCACCAGATCTGTGACACACAGGTCCTTAAGTCAAACACTCCATGCAGAGCAGTTCCAATGCTGCTGAAGCTCACCTGGGACTACAGGTGTGGACCATTGCAGCTGGCTTTTTAGGTTAATGCAGGCCCCAACTGAGCCTCATATTTGCATGCCAAATGCTTTACTAAGGGAGCCACTTAATAGCCCCCTGGTTCTCTCTGGAGGCACACCCCCTTTGGGGTCCCATATCAGATTTCCTGCATATCCCATGTTTATAACACCATTCATAGCAATAGCAAATTTAGTGACAAAGTAGCAAAGAAACAGTTTTATGGTTGGGAGTCACCACAACATCAGGAACTGTATTAAGGGTGGCAGCATTAGGAAGGATGAGAGCCACTGTTCTAAACACTTGCTTAACCTTTTTATTTTGTATCTGTGTATCTGTGTGTATGTGTGTGTGTGTGTGTGTGTGTGTGTGTGTGTGTGTGTTGTTTTGCAAAGAAGTTTTAAGTCATATATATACAGAGATGTTTAACAAAGGCCAGAGTGTTCCTACTGCACTGTCAGACAGGAAAGCGTGTGGGGGTCCTGACTGGCATGTGGCAGGGCCCCATATGCAGTCCCATTAGGCAGGGTCCAGACAGAAATGACAACATATATCCCTGAGCAGATCACTCAAGGTGACATGTGTATGTCTTCAGAGACACTACCTGCAAGCACTGGACACACAGAGAATAAACGTTTATGGTATTTATGATACCGAGAAAAGTGTATGTATACAAAAAATTTTTGTCTATTCCCTAGAAGCAGGATGTTTGTGGCTGCCTCTACCTAGTTGCTGCTGTGTCTGAATAGGGCTCAGTCCACACTTCTGAGCTCTCATGTAGGTATCACATGGAGACTGCCCTTCTAGGGAGCCTGGGAACCCACCTAGCATATGTCAGTCCAGCTTGCTACCTCACTGAAAATGAAAGGCTGGTTTGTGAGCATTTTGGGGGTCTTTGTGCTCTAGCTGCCATGAACTAGACTTGCACCCTGGCTGGAGGAGAAGAGCATTGCTCAGGAGCTGTAGGACTTGTGAACCAAGTCCCCTTCACTCCTGCCATCCTGGTGAGAGCCCTCACCAGGCTCTCAGTGGTGGTCAGTGTCAGAGAGAGCAAAGGCAAAGGGCCCACATCATCAAGTCCCCTTGTCACTCAGTCACTCACTTGTTCAGCCAGTCTGGCATCAGTCAGAGAGCTCCTACCCAAGTGAAAAAAGAAGAGAGGGCACAGCCCTCAGTTACCTGACTTAAAAGGAGGCTGCATTTTGTTCTACTGACCACTGAGTCTCTGCTCTCATGTTTTGGGGATAAGCAGGATATTTTCAGACAAGTGTCGCTTTGGAGCATCACAAAACCGAAGTAGACAGAGGCAATTCTTAGCCTAGGCCAGGATGGTAGAGAGACTCCTTGACTGAATATTATGCAAATCACATGACACATCCATAGAAGAGTCAAAATGAGCCAGGGTGGGCAAGAGAATGAGTGGTCCCAACAGAGACCACCAAGCACTCTTCCTATAAAAGAAGGCACCGGTGGCACATGACCAGGTGGAGAGGAAGTTCTGCTACCTTCTATACTGACCTCTCTGAGAGCAGCTTGCATGCCAGGCAGTATCACAAACAGCTAGTGGGCTGAGCCTACCAGGACTCCTCTTGGTGTGTGAGACCCCTCAATGATTCAGTAATGGAAGGTTTTCATTGGTACCTATTGAGAACAACCTGACTCCAGCAGATGTCTGAGAGAATCTAGTCTTTTCTGTGATCCAAAGACAAAAGCAGAACTGAATCCCCAATGGCAAGACCCCTACCTTTCTGTCTGTCTGACCCCTCCTTCCCTGGTCCCTGGCTGCCTCTCTGTGGGATGAAAAGCATGGCCACAAAGGATCCCAAGGTCTTGCCAAATGTGCTTTAGGGAAGAAAATTCCTTTCGAGTCTGACTTCAGTTTCCCATTTCCCCTTCTGGGCTCAGAGAGGACAGAAGTGCAACTCTGCCCTCGGTCAAGGGTAACTCTGTGCACCGATGAGATCCAGGTCTCTCACTGACCTCAGCCGAGTCAAAAGACAAGGAGGATGCTTTGCCCTCTCCAGCAGAAGACATGTCTGTTGTACCAGTGATACTCTCAGGAGACGTCTTCCTGAACTGGGTACTGGGTAGCGGGTGGCTCTTGAATGCTGAGGAGAGCAGGTTCACCATTTGTTTCAAATAGTCTGTGAATTTCACAAGGGTCACAGGTGTGGCTAACTGGACACTTGAATTGCAGGACCCACAAACTAATATTCAGAAAAGCCACCAGTCATATCCTTACCCCTGTCCTCCACATGTCTAGGCTCCAGAAAGGAATGAACACATCCCAATGTAAGGTCATCTGTGTGATGGGGACAGTTTCTTCATCCCATTGGGTACGTTTCTCCATCCGGTTTAAGTTGATTTGAATGAATCATGGCATGAAAGTGCTAAAGTACTTGCCTTCATCTGCTATTAGAAATGTTTTTATTGCTTCATTTCCTTTCTCCTTTCTTTCCTTTCTGCAGTATGTCTTGTTTGGTTGGTTGGTTGGTTGAATTTTTGGTTTTTGAGACAGGGTTTCTCTGTGTAGTCCTTGCTGTCCTAGAACTCACTCTGTAGGCCATGCTGACCTCTTACTCAGAGATCTCCCTGTCTCTGCCTCCTGAGCAATGGGATTGAAGCCTGGTGCCACCATCATCTGGCCATTACATCATTTTAAATAAAATATTTTGCTTAATTTTTTAAATTACTATAAAAATTGATGACATAAGTTAATTATTTTTGTTTTGAGATATGGTGTCCTTTATTAGCTTGAGCTGATCTCAAATTCTACTTAGTGTTAGGCATATGGAAATATAATATAAAGTTATAATTTTACTCATGAAAGTGATTTTCATAAGTAACCTGTCTTTACAGCTAAGGAAATTCTTGCCTGCAGCCTCTCAAATTCAAACCCTGAGCACACACCTAGAAAGTCCCCAGCATTCTTTGATATGACATGGCAATTATTTCACTAAGCACGCTGCAACACCCTCTGCCAGATTTGGTCTCTGTTCACGTCTGTGTGCAGTTTCTGTGCAGGATCGCATAAAAGCCTCAACCAACAGAAAGACATTGATAAACTATGAAATAGGTTTTAATTGGCAATTAAACAACTTTGGTATTTTGTTCTTTGATATATGGACATATAAAATATATCACAAACATTAAAAAAATAAAGACATACCTGTGAAAAGACTGAATTCTACAAGCAATAAAAAACCTCCATATAGTACTTATGTTCCCCCCCCCCACAAAGCTAATCAGATTTGTTTATCTGGCTTCACTTGAAAATGGCCAAGAAAATCTTATATTAACATAAAACTACTTTCACGTTGGCCTCATTACTTAATGAACACACGAACACTGATTTCAGCTAGCACAGTTATATTTTTAAAATGTTCTGTGTGTCACTAAGCAGCAAAAATGTGTCATTTAATGTGTGTACTGTCAGTGACACTCACAAGCATTTAGTTTACTGTCATTTTTACTTCTGCTCACACCCAAAGGTCTCAAGCACACAGCTCTGGCCTCCCATTATCTTCATTTCTGAACCCCATTGTTTTCTGGGTCTCCCAACTTATACTGCACACCAGCCTGCAAGACAGGTGTGAGTGTTTTAAAGCTGCTGCAAGTGTCATCTTCCTGGTGTGCTTTGGGTGCCACGGAAAGCCAAATGTGAGGGCCAGGGTCAGAGACACCTCCCTAATACCAAGTATTTCCTTTCCACTCACCACGAAAACTCACAGATTTATCCCTGGACCTCATTTTTCCCATGATGGATACTGAACATGTTACATTTCCAGATGTTTGGAAACACGTGTTAGAGAAAGACCTGCGGCTGGTGTGTGGTTCTTACCCTCAGGCCCAACACACCCTGGTGGGAAGATCAGAGCATTCTCCAGGGATGGAGTCATTTATGGATGGAAACACAGCCCAGAAAGCCAACTTAGTAGTAAAGAAATTAAAGTCAGAATTCACATGTGCAGAGAAGCAGACAAAGGAGAGGGGAGAACTGAGATGGAGCCACACCTCCCTGTGCTTTCTGAGTCCTGCATGGGGCATACTCCCAGTGTCAGCACAGGCCACAAGCCACAAATCTTTGAACTTGGACCAACCCAACAACCATGCCTGACTTGTAAGGAGGACAGTTCAGGCACCTGGGCAACTCACACTTCCAAAAGTCTAACTATAGTCCTGCACCCCAAATGTACCATGAGGGAGCTAAACAGGTAGGCAAAATGAGAGAGACCAAAACAGGGTCAAGCCAGGTGTCATGTCTGCAGCCTGCAATCCCTGAGGACTCGCCTTCTAGGACCTAGGCCAGCTACCTCACAGCTCAGGAGTCTGTGTAAAGGTGTGGTAGTTGTCTGGTTTTGTCATTGTTGCTGGAGGTTACCTTTCACCCCAGTCAGTCCCCAGACTCTCAACCCCTCCTCCACTGCAATCCACCCCAACTTCCCTGGCCCAGCACACTCACACCACCAACTACTCCCCTAAAGTCACTCTCACCTCTGCTTTCTCTGTTCCTACCTGTTCTACCCAAGACTCTCTGAAACCCCTCCAGCCTGCAGCTCAAGATCTCTGTGTCTTCTCAGGGCCTAGAAACTCTCCTGGGGATTTGTTGAAGCTTCTGTCTCTGCCTGTCTGGGAGCCCCCACCCCTACCACACTCCCCATTTGTAGAATGACAGCCTTGCACCAGGTTAGGATAAGTTCTGTGACATTGGAGAGAACCTGAAGGTGTCCAGGGACACAAATGTCTTGGGAGCAGTAAGAGGGTAGAGAATGACAGCTAATCTGTGTGTTTGTTAGTTTTGTGCATCCATAAACAAACAAACAAAGAAACAAAAACACCTGAAGCAATTATCTTTTTTAAAAGATGGGTTTATTTTATAAAACATGTTTGTTCTGATATATATATATATATATATATATATATATATATATATATATATAT
>NW_026590598.1:1446934-1581026 GCF_907164565.1 Psammomys obesus | reverse complement strand
ATATATATATATATATATATATATATATATATATATATATATATATGTGTGTGTGTGTGTGTGTGTGTGTTTGTGTAACAATGTTACATACACAATTGTAGTGATTTAAATAACATCTTAAGAAATATTGAATTAATAAAACTAAATACAAAAATATCAAACTGTAGTTATTTTTTTCTTCATAAGCCACTGAGTCTAATTAGAGCTCCAGGTGTTGTGTGAGTATAGGGCCAGCACTCGAGTGTTGGCAGGCATCATTCAAGAAAGCATTCTTTCCCTCAGCAGCCATCAGCAGCCATCAGCTGCCATCAGCTGCCAATAAAACTCAGCCAGCAGTGGGGTTTCATCAGCATCTCCTTGGTGCAAGGTTTGGCTCACAGTTCTGAAGACTCCTGTCCAAGAGCAGGCTGTTTATGAAAGGTAGTACTTCAGGTCAGCATCTGGTGTGAATGGTGTATCTCATGAATTAGAAGAAGAGGAGGAAACATATCCTGTTGAAGGATATGTCCCCAGGGATTAAGGATTTCCCAGTTGGCTACAGTACTGCTACCTTGGGGATCAAGGCCTTTCATCTACCCCACAATCTGCATAAAAATTAAGGCCATGTGCACGGTTTGTTTCTTTTTCCAAGATTAAGTGAAAAAACAACCCACACATTAGAAAAAGAGATTGCCATGCCTGTTAAAGGCCTGATGTTCAGAATAAACCATGTAAATGAGCAAATATGAAAGGAGAAATTCCCCAGATCAGAGAAAGAACACATCTACATAGGCCCAGGTCATGTGAATGCATGGCCAGTCCACTTAGGAATAATAATGAATAAAAGGCAGATAAGGCCACAGTCTAAGAGATAGCTATTCAATGATTTACAATGGGAAAAATCATAAAACTATGGCAATAAGAACTGTCATGGAAGATGTGATGAGACCCTAATGTGAAAAAGCCAGTATCTTACATGTGATTGACTTCAACTCATTACATATTTGAGACAGTCATTATTTTAAAGACAATAGCAAAAGAAAAGATTTCCACAGACCCAAAGCTACCCCTTGTCAACTTAGTTGTATATATTGAGATCCCTTCAGAATTAGTAAGAGAAAAGGTTTCAATTCTAAAGACTTTTATCAATATACAGGCATGAAAAGAAAAGTGATCATGGTATTTCTAACGGTGGTTTCCCTTACAGTCAGGTGGCTCTGGATTCCTTTTGAGTGCAGTTGTCTGGCACCGGTACTGTCTCCCCACACGGTGCTGTCCTCTGCTACTGCAGGTGCTTTTATGCAGGAGGGTGAAGCACAGGGGAAGCCCACCCACATTCCTGTCTGAACCGTGACAAACTGGTGAAGCTGACCAGAGAACAGCATAAATGACACCATGCTTGGTGAGGTGATGTCACAAAGGGCTCCACAGACTCAAGCTGCTCACTGCTGACACTGCCCCCTCAAGCTCTGAGAGGCCATAAAGAAAGTTCACACACACTGATGCTGTGAGGAGGCCCAGGTCACAGGGAGAGAGCACAGGTTAGGGCTTCGTGACAATCCCAGTTGAGACTCACCCTGGAGTTCCTCAGCCCTGGTGCCACAGGGACCAATGAGGAAGCTTCCAGACAATTCCAGTCTCTCCTAGTACCCAGGACTTCTCGGGGTCCCTTTCCAGAGGGCCTTCCTACTCCACCTTTCCCTGAGTGTCCGGCCCACTTACCCTGAGATCACAATAAAATGGTTCTGTTAAGTCATCAGAGTTGGACAGCTTGTCACATGGCAGCGGATGAACTGCTCCCACTCAGGGGACCCTGGCAGAGCACCCAATCTTCATCTCTTTCCAAAATCAGGCATTGCCTGCTGCTCTCAGGACCCACCATTGGCCTCCCACTTTCCACACAATCGCTCCTTGGTGCCTTGTCCTCTTCACCCACAGTAACCGGGGAGCTCAGCCACCTTTCCAGTTAACAAAACACACAGGTTCCTTGAGGTGCTGCCTAAGGATGCCCTGTGAGGTTCTGGGATTGGGGGAGAAGGAGTCCACATCAGAGACTTCTGCACAGGTCCTATGACTGGCACTTGGCACTGTCAGCATGAAGGCATTGAGCAGAAGGGCAGGTCACAAAGTCACCATGTCAACCTTCCTGTCCATCATAACCCCAGAGTGTTTTGTCCCAAGGTGGGGGAAGGGCTCCTCAGGTAGTTAGGGGAAGGACACCCCAAGAGCAGCTGCCTCCACAGTCCCTGTGCTCTGAGTATACCAGGTGTAGTGCTACCATCGGGGGTGGGATACAAACAGTGATCCTCAGCCCCTGGGTTTCAGGCAGAGGTGGCACAGAAAGAGTCCAAGGGTGGCTGCCAGGCAGCCTGCATGTGACCTTCCAGAGCATCGGAAGGGCTAGCAAAGTCACAGGGACAGTCTAGAACACAGGGATCCACAGTCCCCACATGCCTTTCTTGGCACTCTTTCTGCTCCTGCTCCTGTTGCCTCCTCCCATTTTTAAAGCAGAGAGCCTCCAATACCATGGTCCTGGCTGGAAACTATTCCACCTCCTGGGCAAGGGCTCCAGGAGTTCTCACCAACTCCAGATTCATCGCATGAAGCAGAACTGGCGCCACAGTCGATCAGGAGATGAATGTCAGGGTGTTTTCGACCTCTACTTCATCCTGGACAAGTGAGTTGCCCTCCTGCACTGTCCCTGGGTAGCCCTCGGGCATCAGTGGTAGGCCAGACTCTGAAGAACAGCCAAGATCATTGTGAGCAGACTCCGGGATGTAGGCTTCTGCCACTGACTTCCTTCCTGAGTGCAGGGAGGCCAGCACAGGCTTTCTGGGTGGCTCTGTCCAAATCACCTTGACCCTCAGGCCAAGAAGCTACTGGGAGGTACCTTTTCACCCATGTGATCTACCGACAGAGCCCCTCTGCAGAGACTGCCATTGCCACTATGGGCACTCTCCCAGCACTGCTGCTCAGAGCAGCCTTTGTTTTACTGCCCTAAGTGCTCAGCTTCTTTCTCCCAACTCAAGAACCATGGGAAGAACCTGTTTCTTCTCAGTGTGTTAAGCAAGCTGAACTGGCCTTTACACATGTCCTGGCTGTCACAGCAGGGCTCAGGGCTCAGGGCTTCTGGCACTGTCCCATCTAAATATACAATTCCTTGGCTTGCAGAAACTTGTAGTGTGCTCTCCTCTAAAATTGGAAAATATGTTTACACTCTGATCTCCTGAGTTTAGCCATTTGACTAGTCTGTATTTTTCTCTTTTGTTTTCATGCATGTATAAAATGTATTTTTACCATTTCATTGCCATTTACCTCGCACCTTTATTAGTGTCCTTCTCAATTAATCTCCCTTTCTACTTTCATGTTGGCTTTCTTTTTAATGACCCAATGAGTTTCATTAAGTTATTTCCAGATGCATATTCAGTGGCTACTGAAGAAGCTGTCTCTCCTCTCAGCAACCATTAACCACAAATAAATGCTCAGTAAGGTGTGGGGCCCCATGAGCTCCTCCCCATTTCATGACAGACTTGATGGGCCAGGTTTTATGGAGATCTTCAGGAAGTAGTCCTAGCTGCTGTGAATTCAACTTCAACCATCATGTCATATCTAGAACTCAGTGTTCTGCAACACTCCCTACCCTTTTCCTCCAGGTTTTAATTTTTTTTTCTGATCTTGGGTGATATTCCCCTTACCTTACAGAGCATGACAGAAATGACTCTTTTTCATCTGAGTATTCAACTTAGAAGCAATAACCTACTCTTTGACCAGTTTTGAGCCTTTGTAATTGATGCTTCTCATTGCAAAACCAAACAAACAAACCAGCTTTAGACAAGGTTGCTTGGCCACAGCTGATGACAGCAACAATCAACCAGCATAAACACAATTAGTTAGAAGGCAGTTTAATGGGCACATTGTATTCCTTTAGCAAAACAACAGTTGTATCATCCGTCTCACTAAAGCCTATGAGCTCCTCAGCCCAGGCTTTTACTAGGTTTTATAAGACCAACCAGAAAGCAACTGGCTATCCATAATAAACTTGCTTCAGTCACACCAGTGGATATGAGCCTTGCCTAGATAGTCATGGACAGTCAACAGTGTGGCATACAGCTGAGAAAGCTTGTTGGTGACATTTTTCCCCCTGTGGGCTGCATAGACATCCCAGCAAAGTGGGGCTACCAGCAAGGAAGGTGGCCTCCAGCTCAGTCCCTGCTTGATTTCTCTGTGTTCCTCCACCCAAGTGTTGGTATCTTTGGAAATAGGTTCTCAGCATCTACTTACTGTGTGCAACTCAGAGCAGTGGTGATTGCCTGTGTTGTTTGGGGGTCCCCCTGACCAGTAACTCCTAGAGACATAACCCACCTCCAGACCTCCCTTCAAGCTTGTAAGTTTTATTTTACTTTTAAATCAAATTACCGTGTATCACATTCCCTTAAGGTTTTTTCACATAAAATATTTTTTTATTAAAAGAGTAAAGTTGATTGCTCTAAATTCCCAAATCATAGACTCTGACTAAAAAGTTAAAATATAAACAAGAGAGAGATATAAAACTCTCAGATACATTGTTTAAAGACAACATCAATAAGAAAGAATTGTATGAAAGTTTCAAAACAAATACCTGAAGTTTTACTGTTATTTCAAAATCTAGTCATTGTCAATTTTTATAAAATATCAGCATTCATTAGTGGATATCTTTTTTTTTTATTTCTTTTCTCATATATGACACGGTTGTAACTCACAGTTGTCAGACAAAAATTATAATTGTAGTTCCCTGGTAGTGTAGCAGCTAGGGTTTGGTGTTTCCTGCTTAAGGCTTTTTCATACACAGGTTTGGCTGATCTTACCCTTACCTACTCCTCTCCCCAGCCTTCCTGCCCCACCACCTTTCTGCCCTCAGAGTTTCTCTACCTTCTATATCCTTCTACTTCTGCATCACATGGGAAGGTACATGGGATCTATTACCCTTCTCCACCACCCTTAAAGCTTCATTTTTTTCTCTAATGGGCCTCCTCCTCATTTCTCAGACTAAATACACACTCCCACATAAATGCACACATAAAAATTAGAAGCTAGGATTCACCTACCTCACATGATATCATGCTTTACAGTTCCATTGATTTTCCTATAAATATGAAAGGACAGAGGTGGGAGGTCCTGGGAGCTTAAAGTTTAAGTGGAAATGCAGAGAGGTGGGTGGAGGGAATGGAGCCAGAAAGAGTGGATTTACCGAAACTTAGGACATATGGGGAAGCTATATGAAACCTAACTACTTTGTAAACTAACTTAAAATATTTTAAAAGAAGTTTGAATGAGGTTCCCCGCTGCTCATAGAAGATATGGGTTATTAAATGAAAATCTCAGTGTCAGATATGGATACTTATTGGTTTGAAGATACCCAAAGGTACCCAAAACAACACAAGCTACTGCCATTTCTCTTGGCTGCCAACCATAACTACATGATAAGGCCTGGTCGCCAACAGTACCACACACTTTTGTTGCAGGACACGAAGAAATCACTCTTGAACTGACCAAGAAAGTCTTTCCCTGGTGTATAGATTTTATAGTCGTAGAAGGTGCTATTCAGGCTGCTGAGGGAAAGAAAAAGCAATGATGGTCTTTATCAAGCACTGGACCCTATGTGCCACAGTTCTGACCTGCCAGACAAGATGTGTCCACCAGTGCAAGAGTGGCGTGGCTGTTTATGGGGGTGACAGTAATTTCACTTTTTTTTTTTTTTTACTGGAAGAAACCTCCCCTGTGCATGTACCATGTTTTCATTAACCATTCCTCAGTTGGTGAACGTCACCAATAAATAAGGATAAGCAAGTATCTCTGTGGTAGGGTATAGAGTGTTTTTGGGTATGGGCCCACAAGTATATTTCTGGGTTACATGGTAGTTTTAGTTTTAGTTTTTTTCCTGAGAAATATCCATACTAGCATCCCTGTTGTTTACACCAGTTTATACTTCCACCTACAGTGAACAGGATTCTCCTTACTCCATATCCTCACCAGCACACTTAGGTTTTTGCTTCCTTGGTGATAGCCATTCGGACCAGACTGACAAGGAATTCTTAAAGTGGTTTTAATTGTTTACTTTCCCTGATGGCTACAGATATTAAACACTTTTAAAGTATTTATTGCCATTTGAACTCCTTCTTTTAGAAAATTCTGTCTTCAGTTCCTTAGCTATCACCACCCCCTTTTAATTGTATAGTTTCTTGTTGGTTCAATTTTTAGTTTCTTAATCTGTTCTGGATATTAATTTTCGATCAGATGTTTACTAGCAAAGATTTTCTTTTATTCTCTCTGTGTTATGTTTTCATCAGACTAACTATCCCTTTGATATACAGAAGCTTTTTAATTTTATAAGGTCCGACTCTTTATTATTGGCTTTATCTATTGAGAAATAGGAGCCTTAATCAAAGCCCTTACCTATGCCTGTATCTTGTGCTGTTTTCTCTCCTTTTGCCTCTAGCAGCTTCAGAGTCTCCAGCCCTACATTAATACCTTCCCTCCGTCTGGAATTCATTCTTGCACAAAGTAAGACATGTGATTCTAGTTCATTCTTTATAGGTAGGTAATCAGCGCCGTTGTTCAATGAGACTGCCTTTCTCCAGTGTGAGTTTTCTGGTGCCTGTGTCAAATCCTCAGGTGGCTGCAGGTGCATAGGATTATTTGTGGGTACTCCAATCTCCTCTATTGAGCTTTGCGTTTTATTTTTTATTTGTTTGTTGTCTTTTATTTGTTTGTTATTGTGGCTCTGTAATATAACCTGAAATCAGGTATGTTGCTATTGCCAGCATTATTTTTTTGCCACAGTCTTTAGCACTTTCACATGAATTTTTACTTCTTTATTTCTGTGAAAAAAAATGGTGTCAGAATTTTTTTTGATGAAGATACATTCCTGGACAGCCTTTTTCACAATATTAATTCTTCTAGTCCATGAGCATGGGATGTCTTTGCATCTTCAATGTCTTCCTCAATTTCTTTCTTCCGTGTCTTAGCATTTCTGTTCTAGTGCTCTAGCACTTTTGCAGATAAGTGTATTTCAAGGCTTTTTGTTTGTTTTTGTTTTTTAAAGGCTATTGTGACTAGAACTAGTTCAGAGATTTCCTTCTCAGTATGTTTGTAATTGGTGTTTAGTAAGGACGCTGATTTTTACACATTGTGTATCCTGCCACTTTGCTGAAAGCATTTAGCAGCTTTAAGAGTTTTCTAGTGTATCCTTATGGTCTTTTATGCATAGAATTGTAGCATCTGCATAGTATCTGCAAAGAAAGATACTTTTACCTCTGTTTTTCCTATCTACATCCCTATCTGTTCTTTTGTCTGATTGTTTTAGCTATGGCTTCTCTCAGTTATATAGGAATGGGGAAAGGGCACCTCGATCTTGTTCTTTTTTATTAATTAATTTAATTTACATCTCACCCCTCGGTCCCTCCCTCTTCTCCCGGTCCCACCCTCCCTCCTGCACATCCCCTCCCCGATCTCTCAGAATAGGGGAGCCCTCCTACCCAGGCATGCAGCTCATTTATTCACACAAGGACTGAGTTCTTCCTCCCCTCTCACCTTGTAGGGAAGACCCATAGGGGTGGGGGTGGGGGAGTGATCAAAGAGCAGGCAACATAGTCCTTGTCAGAGATACCCCACACTCCCCTAAGTACTATGCCAACATAAAGCCTAACACGCCCCTGGGCTTTTCTTCTGAGGGTCTGTGCATTATAGTATATCTAGCCCGGACTATATGACAAAAATCTGCTTATAAGCGAGTATACACCATGTCTGTTTTTCTGTTTCTGTGCTGCCTCACTCAGGATGACCTTTTCTAGTTCCCACCATTTGCCTGAAAATTTTATGATTTCCTTGTTTTTAATAGCTGGGTAGTATTCCATTGTGTAGATGTACCACAATTTCTGTATCCATTCCTCTGTTGAGGGACATCTGGGTTGTTTCCAGTTTCTGGCTATTACAAATAAAGCTGTTATGAACATTGTTGAGCAAATGTCCTTACTGTATGGGGGGCATCTTTCTGGTATATGCTTAGAAGTGGTATAGCTGGGTCTTGAGGTAGCACTATTCCCAGTTTTATGAGCAAGCACCAATTGATTTCCAAAGTGGTTGTACAAGTTTTCACTCCCACCAGCAATGGAGGAGGGTTCCCCTTTATCCACACTCTTGCCAGCATGTGTTGTCACTTGAGTTTTTGATCTTAGCCATTCTGATGGGTGTAAAATGGAATTTCAGAGTCCTTTTTGATTTGCATTTCCCTGATAACTAAGGACATTGAACATTTCTTTAAGTGCTTCTCCACCATTTGAGATTCCTCTGCTGAGAATTCTCCGTTTAGCTCTATATCCCATTTTTTAGATTATTTGATTTGTTGGTGTTTAATTTCTTGTGTTCTGTATATACTCTGGATATTAGCTCTTTGTTGGATGTATGATTGGTGAAGATGTTTTCCCAAGCTGTAGACTACTGTTTCATTCTATTGATAGTGTCCATTGCTTTACAGAAGCTTTTCACTTTCAAGAGGTTCCATTTATTAATTGTAAATCTTAGGGCCTGAGCTGTTGGTATTCTGTTCAGGAAACTGTCCCCTGTGCCAATGAGTTCAAGGCTCTTACCCATTTTCTCCTCTAACAGATTTAGTGTATCTCGTTTTATGTTGAGGTCTTTGATCTAGTTGAACTTGAGTTTTGTGCAGGGTAATAAATATGGATCTATTTGCATTTTTCTACATAAACATCCAGTTAGACCAGCACCATTTGTTGGAGATGCTATCTTTTTTTCCATTTTATGATTTTGGTTCCATTGTCAAAAATCAGGTGTTCATAGGTGTGTGGGTTTATTTCTGGGTCTTTGATTGAATTCCATTGAGCCACCAGCCTATTTCTATGCCAGTACCATGCAGTTTTATTACTGTTGTTCTGTAGTATAGCTTGAGGTCACGTATGAAGATACCTCCAGAAGTTCTATTTTTGTGTAGAATTGTTTTAGCTTTTCTGACTTTATATATATATGGGGGGGGTAGAATTATTCTTTGAAGGTCTGTGAAAATGGTGTGATACTTCGATGGGGTTTGCATTGAATCTGTAGATTGCCTTTGGTAAAATGGCCATTTTCACTAAGTTAATCCTACAGATCCATGAGCATGGGAGATCTTTTCATCTTCTGGTATCTTTTTCAATTTCTTTCTTCAGACACTTGAAGTTTTTGTCATACAGATCTCTGACTTGCTTGGTTTGGTTTGAGTTGCCCCTATCTTAGTGGAAATGTTGGGCTTTTTTTCCATTTAGCATCATGATGGCTATAGATTTATTGTATAGTTTTCGTCTTGTTGAGGTATGTCCCCTCTATCTATCCCTAGTCTTTCCAGGGATTTTGTTGTGAATTGAAGTAGATTTGGTTCCTTTTATCAGCTCTTTTCTCTCTGTAGTGAGATGATCGTGTGATCTCTGTCCTAGAGTCCGCTTACATGATGTGTTGTGTTTACTTACTTGCATTTGTCAAGCTATCCCTGCATATGTGGAATGAAGCCAACTTTATCATGATGAATAATCATTCTGATGTATTCACACATATTGAGAATTTTTATATTTATCCCTGACTGGATGTTTCAGTTTCTCTACCCTTTTCTCCACTCCTTATATTCTGCCCTCTCATAATCCATTCTGTTGGAGAGGCTTTCCACTGAGCATTTTATTTGATGTATTGGTTTCCTTCATTCCCAGCATTCCATTTTTGTTTTCCTTCAGTATGGCTATTTCTTCATTGAAATCTATCCACATACCATTTATTGACTCCTTTACCTCATACAACTGTTTGTGTTCTCTAGTGTTCAGAAGCCGATCCATGTCCTGTTTCATTTCTTCACAAGTTTATAATCATTCTTCAGCTGTTCACACTCCATGTAAGGACAAAGAAGGAAAAAACAGGCCCTGGGATCTTGATGAGAATAATGACCCTTGTTGGAAATGACAGCCCCGGGGCAGAAGTGAGCAAGTCTTCAGCTGCTTTCTTTGGCAACACCTAGCAATGCTCATCCTGGTTCAGGACAGCCAGTTCTCAGAAAACTGGATGCATAACTGCCTCCAACACTGAACCTCCATAGCTGAAGCACAGCTCCTGGGGGAATTTCCCTTCATTCAGCTGTGGATTCTGGGAAATAGGAAGAAATGTGGGGAATCTATGGCTTTTCATTACTTCCCTTATCACTATGACAGGATACTTGAAAGATTTTATCTTTCTCTAATATGGGGAAGAAAGGAATACATTAGTCTGGCAATTCCCCATGGCAAAGTTTGTATCATGAATGAGTTTTCCAAGTCAAAGCTAACCCAGCAATTGCTGAACAGGACAATGAACAAGACTTGAAGAAAGAACGTGGTTTAGATCCTTGATGATGTAAATATTACTTCGTTTTTAAAAATGAAGAACTTTATTTTGGCTCATAAATGGCTCAATGGTCCAGTCTATCCTTGTGTGGAAGGTATGACAGCTGCAGCTGGTTATGTCATGGTGACCAACCAAAAAACAAAGAGCTTGAAAGATCTACAACCCTCAAGACCTGCACTACCCTCCAAATTTTCCACAACCGACATAGTAATCTCACCTGAGAAGTAGTTTTGGTTCCTTAACAGCCCAATAGTTTGATAAGGAAACCACAGGCCAAGCCTGGGTCATGCTCTAGGTCTTTCCTAGTGTTCAAAAGCCTTCTGGTGACAATTGTGCCAGTAGTCCTGGCCAAGCCATTCATGGACGGAACTGAGAATTGGTAAGTTAAAAGTCAATAGAGGCAGGGTGGAGAGCCTCACACGTCAGAACTAATCAAGACATCTTCCTTCACTGTGAGACCACAAAGCCCTCACCTAGCACAACCAGGCACTGTGTTGAGCCACTAAAGGCCCTTCCTGGAACCTCACAGTCTCAGTAGATGAGGCTGTTTAGCTATCTTCTATTCACTATTGGCCCTGAGGAAAGTTACCCTCTCATGATGATCCACCATAGTCAGCAGCGGTGACAAGGGGACAGGTTGCTAACGGAAGCATGGAGGACTAGGAAGGCTGAAACTACCCCTCCCTATCCTATGAAGTTGCATCATGCGTTGACATATGTCTCCTTTGTCTTCAGGTCAGGCAGTGTGGGCGATAACTGGATTTATGTTCATCAATTTACGGAGAATTTGGTGAAGAAATTCCAAAAGTATGGCTTCTCCTGGCTGTAATCACCCCTGTGCTTCAAACAAATAGGCCTCTTTCAAACAAAGAGCATGTCTCCTAGATTGGATGGGCATCAGATTCTCTCATAGAGAGAGCATAGGTCCAGGCTGGTGTGCTAACAAAGTGGGGGGTCAGAGTGCAGTGGGGGTGTCTGCAGCACTGGCTGATCCTGCTTGGGGTCTAGTTGTAGTACAGGATAGAGTCCCTCAGAACCTCTCAGAGTGCAAAAGACATTCTGATACATGGTAACTGACATTTAGGACAGGATATTCAGGGCCAGAGGAGAGGACAGGGTAGCTTGGCATGGAAAGCCAAAGGAAAAGGCAGGAACCCTCAGAGAAAAGTTTCAGGCTCCTACTGAAGCTGTAAATGTAAACTGAGTCCTCAAGGCTGGAAAAAGAGCAAGTTCAGAGGGTAACATTACTGTGACCAAAATACTTAATCAGACACAGCTTAATAGAGGCGTCTGTGGTTCACACGTTCAGAGGGTTCCAGTCCATCCTTAGCAGGCATGGCAAGAGGAGCATGTAGCCCAGGTTATTCACATCCTGGTAGACCAAAAAGGAGAAAACTTATGGCAGGGACAGCAACCAGGCTAGAACTATTGATGGCCTGCACTTGATGATCTTCAATCAGCCAGACACCATCTAAAGATTCTTCAGCCACCCAAAGTAGTGTCACCAGATGGAGAACAAAAGCTTAAAACATGGGACTGTGAGGGATGCTTCCAATTCAGAATATAATTGTAATGATCCCTTAGACTAGGGAGGCAAGGTAAGCCCAGAAAGGCTAGGGGAATAGGACAATGGGTAGCTTGGGGACAAAGCCATATCAGACCTCATGTTAAGCCAAGGGGATCTGATATCCTACTGTAAAGCATAAACAGAGACAGGAAGGGGAGGCATGCATGGGAAGGGCTTCCCAGAAAATAGACAGTAATCTCCTTGAGCTGGAGGCAGAGAGGGTGAAAAAGGATGGCTACAGATGCAAAGAATTTGGTATCAGGGACCAGGGATGAGGATGCCCTCACTGGAGAGTGTGGGAGCCTCTTTGCCTGTTCAAAATGGGTGATGTGACTGTGTACATATGAAAAATTAATGGTGGAAGGCAGAAAGAGAGGGAGAGAAAGAGAGAGAGGGAGAGGGGAAGATAGTTGAATCATGAGATAGAGCAAGGGTTGTCCTGACACCCTTCTGTGAACCTATATATCTCCATGGGCTTTAGAATCCTTTGCCAATGTCACTTTAGGTCCTTACCTCAGTGTAAAAGAGAGGGGTGGGATCAGGGCCTCGGTGCATCTCTGCTCCTTGACAGGTTGATGATCCAATGTATTGGCTTCTCAGTGGTTATGCTTTGTCCCCAGCCCTAAACTGCGGATGTCCTTCATTACCTTCTCAACAAAGGGTGAAGTTCTCATGCCACTCACCTCAGATAGGTAAGTGTTGCTCTGAACCCTGAGGCTAAGACACAGTGGTCTTGAAGAAATGGAGGGCTTGTAGAGACCTCTGTGGTCCCCCCACCCCTCTCACTGCCCATGCATAGGGCACCTATGTATCCAAACTGACCTCCAGCCCTCAGTTACTAGTGCCCCTTGAGCCTGTACTTAAGCAGAATGGGCCTTAGCTTCTAGAAGTTCTCAACTCCTGAATTTTACTTAGGCCCTGTCTATAATAACATATGGACCTATATTGACCTAGGGAGCTGGTGAGGTGTGTATATTAGTACCGTTAAGAATACTGGCCTGTGTGTGGCCTGCTGTCACTCTGCTTGGACAAGTGAAGCAGAGAGACAGCTGGGAAACCCTGAGGAAAGCACTGGAGTATGGGGAGGGCAGATAGATCCCCTGTGATCCTAAGTAAGGAAGCCTCATGATGGGGTCATGAGTCACCTGTGCTGAGTCACCAAACAGGAAGGTATGGGAAAAAGATGATCACAAAAACAGGTGACTTAATTATACCCAGAATGCCAGAGGTATGAAGCTGGGGCTTCTGGCTGATTAGGAGGGAAGGTCAATTTGGATGCTCTGCCAGAGATTCCACAGGGAGTTAGAGAAATAGAAAGAGGTATGATGGCATTTCAGAATGGGGTGTCCAGAGGTGTGAAAGAAAAGGCAGAAGCAGGAAGCAAGGGAGACCAGTCAGCCGCAGGGAAGGCACAAGAGTCTCTGACTATATGGACTTGGTACCCTGAACTCATCTGTGGGGAAGGGTGGGAAGAGACTGGTTTCCAAGGGTCCAAGGTACAAGCCATGGTGTAGTGTACTCTTGCGGCTTGATTTGGGGGAGACTTGACTAGATTCAAATGGCAGAGAGAAATACTGAGGGAGACTGGCAGCAACATAGGAGAGTCAGAAGGGAGAGGCTAGGCAAGACAGGGGCTTGTCCTGGGCTGAGTGGAGGACTGAGTCTGGGCTGGATGGAGGGTTGGGATAGAACTATACAGAGGACAGTGGGCTAGGCTAAGCAGAAGGGTAGCTGCTAGGATGGGAGAAGGCTAGCGGTAGGGCAGAGAGAGAGTTGGGCTAGGCTGTAAAAAGAAGAACTGGACTACGCTGTGCTGGCAAAGAGAGGAGGACAGGACTAGGGCTGGAAATCCTTGGTTTGGCCTGCATTGGGCATGCTGAACATGATCATCTTATTTTCTCATGGAGTGTACCTGGGCCTGGCATGGGGCTTTTAGAACTCAGCCCCTGCTAACGCCTCTCTCTTTCCCAATAGGAAGAAATGTTAGAGTCTACTGTGGATCTCCTTACTATGCCTACTTAGCCTTGTCACACTGGATTATCTAGAACCTAATACTCCCGTTTCTTGTCCTAGAATGACCATCGGGCCCAGCCTTGCCCACATCAGTGTGTTCGGTTTTAACAGTACCTGACAGGCCATGTTGCTTCTAGCCTAGGGAACAACACAGGTGGCTCATGGATAGCCCTCAGGGCCCAACTCCAGGTTCAGGAATTCGGTGAAGGGAGCTTGTGGAGTTCACAGTTGGGTTCACATCTACATACACTGGCTTCTGTCTTTACCAGCGAGAGGGAAGGGAGTCAGACCAGGGCTCTGGGACAGTGAGGATGGGAGCCAGGCAGTGCCTCAGCAGGCTGACATGGTCCCCTTTAAGCCCATCCCAGTGACTAATGGACTGCTCAAAAGGAAGGTAACCTTGGCATTAGGTTGCCCTTTTAGAATGCAGATATCCCCCGGAAACCCCTAGCTTAAATGCTAATTCCAGAATGTTCTCCATAGGCAAGGTCTCCATACCAAATTTCCAATGTCTGTATGCCCCAAACTGTAGATGGACTCAAATAAAAGCAAAACTTCCCATGGGGTCCACTGAATTCCTGTTCCCTCCTGAACCACCTCAGTGTTCGTGGAATCAGGGACAGAGAAAGGCCCAGCCCAGAAGGGAAAGACAATGACTCTTGTCTAGTGCCTTCTCTTAGCCAGCTGGTCTGCACAATGAGCAAGGCCATAGGATGATTTGAAGATGTCTCGTCACTGTCAATAAACTTCATGCCACTTTTTTTTTTAATTCTCTTCAGAGAAGAAATCCATAAGGGCCTTCTCAAACTTGAGAAAGTGGTACCTGCAGGAAGTTCATACATGCAGAAAGGATTTGTAAAGGTACAGACATCTGTAGCCACCTATGAGTGCTGTCCAGTAGAGAATACCATTGGGTCATTGCACTGTGTCACTGTTGTATTTTTTCATTTCCTGCCAGGCGAATGAACAAATCCAAAACGCCACCTCGGGAGGTGAGCTGTCTGCACCTTCTGCGAGGCGGGCCCAACAGAGTTGGGCTTCCTACTGAGACTGTGTACAGATCCTCTATCTCTTCGAGTCTGACTCTTGTGGCCAGTGCTCCCTTCCCTGTGCAGCAGTCCCCTCTGAACACAGCACCCCACTCAGGATGCTTCTGAGGGGACCGGAAGCTGAGTGTGGTCACCTATAGGCTTTGTGGACACTGGTCCTTGGCCTACAGATGTGCTGGTGGATAGCAAGAAGAAAGCATAAGGGCTGAGCAGACTGAGGACCTGTGCAGTGAAGCCAGAGCTCACCTTTCCTCTGGTTCCCAAGTCTTCTCTTTTACCTCTTACTTTGGTCAGCTTCCTAAGCCCAGCCAAGATCTGTGTCCCTCTAGACTACAGACTGTCAGTACATGACAGGAACATGTAGAATTCAATGGGGAAATTTTGTGAAGCCATTGGGTCCCTTCTTAAGACTTTCTGACTTAGGGTCTTATGATGAGCAAGAAGGTAGATATGTGAGCTTAGTATAACAAAAGTAATATTTTGTTATGCTGAAGGTCATTGCACAAGATTCACACTCTAAATTCCTACTTCCCAAGGCTACTCACCTGTGCAATGTATCTTAGCTGAAGGTAGGTCTAGTCTCTAACAGAAGTCTCTGATTTGAGGATCAGGATCCTGGGGGAGACTTTAGAGCCACAGGACAGATCAAGGTGGCCTCTCTCCAGTTGTGCAGAGCAGAGCATTTCTCTTCTGTACTGTGCAGTGGGCATCATGGGGTTCTCGGACTGTGACTGGTTATCTTGAGTGAGTCCTGGTTATCCAGTGCAGCCTTGGGCATAGTGGGATCCTGACTGTTCTAACTTTTAAAATGTTCATTACAGGTCTTGATTTGTTGTTCCTCCTATTACCAGTAACTTGTCCCTAAGGGGATGTCAAAAGCTGGCCTCAGACCCCACCTGCCTCACCAGACAACCTCAGCAAGGAAGGAGAGGCTGGGCTCATGGCTCAGTAACTAGGCTTCCATTAGGACAGAGGTTCCATAGCCAGGGATGGTTCCAAACCCCTCTGGCTCTTATCTGTAGAGTAGGTGGTGAAGAAAGCCTTCCTTTTACTCTGAGACTGACTGAGGAATGGCCAGCTTTACTGCAAAGCACCATGCTGGGTCTGCAGCCTCACTCACTAGGCAGTCCCTAGAGTATTTCCACCAAGCCCATGCACTTCTTGCTTCTTCTGCAGGCCACAATGTCAACAGCGTGATTATTGCTCTGACTGCTGGGACATTGTCAATACAGCCATTTCAGGAGACCAAGGAAGAGGTTAGTCCAGTCCACAGGTGTCAGCACTCTGCATCCAGTATTTGAGGATTTATTTTCAGCATTCTTCTTTCTTTTAGGCCAGAAAAGCCCGGAAAATGGGAGCAACTGTTTACACCGTCGGTGTATATATGTATAACAAATGGCAGGTACTTCAGTCCAGGGGACCAAGTGCCCCTGTATAAGAGCAAGATTGTAAAAGCATCTTTACAATACCTAGAGGGTGGTATTTTCACCTACCCAAGGTACTGTGGGTCAGAACTAGCCACTGCGAAAGAGAGGCTCTCATGGTTGAGTAAGTCAACCCTTATGCAGAGTGGGCAGGAGAGCTTCCCACCCCTTAAATCTGGGCTATAAATGAAAGCCAGTTAGCACCTGATGCCCTACTGTCACCATAGCCTGGGGACAACAGCTCCTGTCCCAAGTCGGGGAACCTGTTGCAGTCAGGGTTCCTGGCTTTGCGGTTCAAACCAGTTACTTTTCTCCTATCATAGATAGTAGATATTGCAGACAGCCAAAACCACAGTTTTGGGGTCAACGAAGGGTTTAATGCTCTGAACAGCATCGTTGAACCGGTGAGTAAGTGGGATGTGGAAAACTAGGGGACCCCTGTCTGCATTCCCTGGGGTGTACTATCTGCCCATCTCCATCTCTCTGTTTTTCTCTCAGCTTGCTACCAAGTCCTGTATTGAAATACTATCTGTGGAGCCTTCCCTTGTGTGTGCAAAAGGTAAGAGCTGAGAGGTCACTGACATGAGCAGATGGCATAACACAAGTGTGTGTACACAATTGCATGAGTGTGTGTAGTTGTGATATTGTTTTTGTGACTGCTTTGTATGTGTGTGGTGCTTCCATGATGTGTGTGGTAGATGTGATTTATGTATTTTGGTAATTAATAGTGGTCATTAACTTGACAAAATCTAAAATGATCTAGAAAACAAACCTCTTAGCATGACTGTGAGAAAGTTTTGGACCGGGTAAATTGAAGGGGGGAAAAACCACTCAAAATATAGGTAGCACCATTCTATGGCCTGAAGTTCTAGGCTGAGCCCAGCATTCAACTCTCTATTCTTTATAACTAGGAAGTCATATGACCAACTGCCTCAAGTTCCTGCCACCATGACTTCTTCCCCTGCATGATGAACTCTTTAAACGCTTAAAACCAAACTGAATAAGCCCTTCCTTTAACTTTATTTTGTCTGGCATTTTGTCACATCAACAAGAGAAGAAACTAATACAGAAAACTGGCATCAGGAGTAAGATGCTTACAAAATTCTGACTGTGTGATTCCTAAGCCTTTGAAAATAGTTTGCAGAAAGAATATACAAAAGTAAGGAACTTTGATACAGAAAAGCCCAAGAATGCTCTAAGCAAAGCCTAGTGGGTCATTCTAATGGAAATTTGCAAGACCAGTATGCCAAGAGACACTTAGACAGTGGAGGCCTCTAAGGATTCCATCAGGAACCCAGGTAGAGGTCATTCATGTCATATTCTGGCAAGAAATGTGTCTGTATTGTGCTTAGTGTCTGTAGTACTTGAGCGAAGCTGAATTCAAACTTAAAGGTCTAATTTATTTGACAGAAGAAATATCAAGACATAAAATAGCATTCAGGGTGTGTCATGATAATTGATCACTGCTAACCAGGTCTACAACAAAAGAGAAACACAGGGGCAAAAAGGATATGAAAAAAAATGTGCTATTGGACAGGAGGAAATGGGGAATTTTAAAGTTGTAAACAAAACTAGTACTGAGAAAATGCCTGTAATTATTTAATGTCCTTAGCAGAACAAGGACAATAGAAAAGGTGCCCTGGGGACAAGATAACCCCCCCCCCCACACACACACACACACACACACTTATAAACTGGTCCACCTTATGAAATGCAAACTTATTTTAAAAAAAGAGTATGAACTCAGAAGGGATTTCCAGTTCAAAAATAACTATAGAAAAGTGTTTTCTCAGATTCAGCAACCAGACATACAGATGTCACTACATCTTTTCCAAGCTGACAGCAGAAGTTGGCAGTGTCGTTTATGTGGTTTATGCCACAAGATGCAGCATTGAGGGGGTAATGGAGTCTTCTGAGAGCTCTTTAGGCCATCCAATGTGTAGCAGGGTCAGTGCTCCATAGAGAAGAGACCTTACAAGATCTTTGTTTAAGCCTACCCTGCAGTGGAGATCCCAGCACATTGGAGAAGCTAGAGCCATGGAACATCCATTGAAGAAAGATGCAGCCATGTTGTGGACCTGGCCAAATAAAGGCCGTGTGTGCTGAAGGAATCCCAGGCTGCCTGCTGAAGGGCAGGGCTACCCAAGCCCTTTGAACCCAATGGTTCCAGTACAAGCTCACGCATGTTGGTTTTCCATGGTGATCTGCATGTACCCTTGACCTCTGAGTCAAATAAGTCCTTCCTTAAGATGCTTTTATGAGATTCCTTGTTGGAATAATGAGAAAATTAATACATGTATTTACTGAGAGTTGTGTATGACTGTACACATGTGTTTCTGCGTAGAAATGCATATAGGCAGGAAATTTGGATTGTGTGTCATGTGTTTGTGACATACATGGTATGCATGTGGGTGGATATGGTGGATAGATGTGTAGGTGTGGCATTTCTGTGTAGCATAAGCATGAAAAATTGAGGTGGAGTAGTTTGTAATAAAGCATATATCCTGTGTATGTTTTGCAGGTAAATGAAAAATAAATAAGGAAAGGATATGGGTACTCCTAGGTATGGTGATCCAGAAAGTTTATTATAGATAAAAGGCAAAGGATAGTCAGAGGCAGGGACATCTGGGAGAGTCTAGAGTGAACATGATACTACTGAGCCTGGACCATGTGAGGAGAGGGGAAGGGAAGAGGGGAGAGCCAGACCAAGGAGCCAGATGGTAAAGGGTAGGTAAAGGCCACATAACCAAAATGATTGTATTATATAGGGAAGGGGAGCTGGAGGAAGGCTGCCCAGCCCTTGGGCTGGAGAAGTTCAGGGTAAGGGGCAGGCTATGCCAGCCATACCCTGTAACGGGTAGGGACTGAGGGATGCTGAGAGAACCTGGCTGCCAGTATCCACTTTGATACATTAAATAGGCACCTAGGCCATTTGTCCTGGCTTTGAGATCTAACAGTAGGTAGAAAATCTTCAGGTAATACTTCTGTGGTGAGGTTTATCTCCATGTATGTAGTGTGTCTTGGGAAAATATTATGGGACAGAGGAGGATAATGTGCGGTTTAAAATGCGGAGAGGGGAATATTTATGCCATCTGTGCAGTCTATCTGGTAGAGATGTCTTGTGCATGGTAAGTGTGCTTTTGGTAGATACGTGTGAGCGGCGTGTATGGTATATGTGATAGGATAAGGCTCAAATAGGCATGGGAGGCAAGTCTGATATAAGATTGTGATGTGTATGTTTGGGTGTTCTGTGGTGTGACAAACGGTGGTGTGGGAGTATATATGTACCCCATGATGTGTTTATATGATATGTGCTACATGTCTGAGTTTTAGTGTGGCCTGTGGTGTTTAGTATATGTTTATGTGATTAATGGCATGTATTTGTGTTGTCTGGTGTATAAGAGTCGTATGTATGATATCTGTGGCACGCTTACAACTGTGAGTGCGGACTAAATCATGTGTACCCATCAAACACAAACACACAATCACCATGTGCCCTCTCGAAATACTACATACTTAGTCACGTATATCGTGCATAACGCACACACACGACTCACAAGAAGCTCCTTAACACGACTTATATACTTACAAAAGGACATGCTCTAAGCCCTACACAAAGCAACACACATGATTTGAGAGAGGGAGCTTCAATTGGGATATATAATGAATAAATGGTGAAGAAAAAATAAAATTAAAAACAAATGATCTAGAGTCACACATAGTATCACCAACAAATATAATCTCACACAAAAAAATTTAGGGTAGAAATAAGATGATAGCACTTACATAAAATTATGAAACATAAACTATGCAAATTGCATTTTAATGCATAACTTAGTAAAAGGATGTGATTCTGCATAATGAATAGAAACTCAAGGATGGTAAAGGAAAAGAGAGAGGGAGAAAGACACCAGTACATAAAAGTTCATGTTATTCTCTATACAATTTATTTCAGTAATACTTTCATATGAAAATATTTTAGTTCTCTTTTAGTAGTAGAAAAGTAGAATAAAATGTCTTCTCCCATGATAAAAAAAAAGAAGAAAAAGAAAAAGAAGGAGGAGGAGGAGTGGATGGAGGTTGGGAGAGGACTGGAAAAAAAGAGGGAGGGGAAACTGCAATCAGGATCTAAAGCTAACAGATCAATTCATAATTAATTAATAGAACTGATCACAAAATCAAAATTTAAAGTTGTACCTACCGTGGACTCAGGGGCAACTACAGTGAGGCAGTTTTTCATAGTCAAAAAGAAAACAAAGCTCTCATTCCCAGGGCAGCCCCAGGCAAAAGCCTATGCCCCAAATGAAGCAGGATTGGCTGTTGGTTTGAAATGGCGCTGAGTCAAACTGTGTGCTACAGAGCCTGAAGAGGTCTTTACAAGGGTCCTTGATAGTTAATTTGAGGCATCTGAAATACATGAGAGACAGGAATGAGCTGGACCGGGGCCCCAGGCAGCTATGCAGGCAAATGAGGGACAGGTAGGTGAACCCTGCCTATGAAACCACCTCCCACCTGTCCTCTCTGTGTCTTTTTTATATTGGTATCAGTGTCAGGGAGCTTTTCCACTGCTAGAAGACCTAGTTAAACTCCAGATTAATGGGCAAGGTTGAGTGAGTGAGGATGAAGGAGGATGTGTTGGCCTCTGGGCCTATATCTGAGACAGGCCATCTGCTGTGAAGGACTCTCTTGGGAGGCCAGGGACTTGAGCAATTCTTTATATCCCATCCCTTGACCCTGGGGTCTCTATTTCTATACCATAGACACAGGGAAGAGCTGATAGTCTTCATGCTCAATGTTACCACAGGAATCATGTAGGGATTCCTGTGCAAAGAAGGCCCTTGCTTTGCTAAAGTGCCCATGTGGATTAGGGAGTGCATGAGGTCTCAGAGCAGGAAGGTTTCAGCTCTGCAACAGGCTGGAACTTTCTTGTGGACTTGGGACTTGTTGGGTCAAGGATTACAATAGGACTCCTAACTGCACAAAACCCGACCCCCATCCCCAGCTACATTATTAGCATGGATACTTAGTAACAGCAGATGAGGATTTGCTTACCCTACAAGTCCCACGAATGATGGTTCGGACACTGAGGGTGTTTCATAAGGGCCCCTGAGAATTCCATTTTCAAGGTAGCCCTTCATGAAAGGTTAAGAGCAGAGAGAGCACAGCACCCAACCCTTCCTTATTCCAACTGTAAATGTTCTTCTTGCAGATTCCTACCAAATAAATATTAGCGGACATGGGTTTGATAACACAAAAGACCAGAGGCAAGTTATTTGCAGATTCACATTCAGTGATTCCAGAGTCGTCGGTAAGTAGCCCTTTGGTACCTGTGCAATACACATTACCACACAACATCATTTCTCTAAGCCAGCCATGGCATCTCGCTGACCATGTCCAGCGGATACTGGGCAGTAAAGGCAGCATGGGCCAATGGAAAAAGGACCAAGTGGCATGCCTAGCCACCTCTCCTTCATACAAACTTGGGGAAAGAATAAACCTCCAGCGCCCAAAGCCATCTGGAGGCTGGCGTGACACGGATCTGTCCTCACTAAAGCATCTATTTAGCCTACCTTCTGTCTGCTTCTTGAGAGTCAAATGCCAGACCCTGGAATGGGCAGGTGGGGCAGAGCAGCAGCCTCCAGACTGAGTCTAGAAGATGCCTAGAAAGCCTTTGTTAGAGTACAGAGGGGAAACCAGGGTTGGGAAACTGGAAGGCTAGCCAGTGGGGACACAGCTCAGTTCATGACTTTTGCCCCAGCTCAGTGGGCCAGGAAGACGTGTGTCAAGGAGTGAGGGGCTTCTCCTGCCGCAGTTACAGAATTCTTCTCAGGCTCCCGAAGCAAAGAAGGAGAAATCCCTATTCCCTTCCTCAGCTCAGTAACTAACAGCTATCCACCCACTTCCTGTACCTTATCCTGTATGCCTGTCTCTGTACCCAGTGCACCAGCATGTCATATTGCCTTTAGGTCCAAACTGCCTCTGGAGCCTCCGCAGCCCCTGACAAATCCAATGGCACTAAACAGTAAAGCACAAATTTCTCCCTGGGGCCCAAACTTTCTGACTCACTGCCTTCAGCCACCTAGTAGATTCTTCCTTGGTGCCTCGCCCTTTGCCTTTTACTTATCCCAGAGTCACCAACCCTCAGATCATTCCCTGACTGCTCACAGCTCAAGTACCAGCAGCTCACACAGAACTAACTTCAGTGGACATGGTACACCAAACACAAAAGCACCAAGAATTGTACATTGTCTTGAGGCATCCATGGCCTACTCTCAGTAACTCACAATCCACACAATCCAGATCCATAACACTCTCACCACTGAACATCTTTAATTAAATTCTGGGAAAGGCATCATTTGATGTGTAAATACTTCTTTTTTTTAAATAAAACTTCATATCTTTAAAAAAGAAACAAATCACCAGTAAAAGAGCATCTGCCCTCACTCCAGCATGCCCTGCTGTTCTCTGTCTTTTATGTTGTCCTGTGTTTCTGTTTTTGCTCTTTCCCCCTCAATCTCCATCAAACAAGCCCTGAGATGACGGAGCCATCGCTACATGTGCCTGCTTGGGTATGAGTGCTGTTCTGTGCTGGGTAGAGTTGGGGTTTTTTAGGTGCCCTTGAACAAAAAGAGGCAGGAGGGAGTGGGCAGTCATTAACCAATGTTAGCTCTCAGACAGGGAGATAGTGGAGGAAGGACACCCATATTCATAATCTTGTGTCCTTCTCTTTTAGATGAAGTTCCCACTGATCTGAATGAAGATGGTATAACATGTCCTGGACCAAAAATACAACACACTGGAAAGTAAGTACTCATTGCTGGAGGCCTTAGGGGAGGGCCATTGGGGAGTTTATCTAAAAAAGTGCCCCTGGCTGGAGGCCTTACTGGAGAGTTTGGTGGTGTGCATTTATCAACTTGTGGAGAATCTGGGGTGTCCCCTCTGCTGTAGAGCACCCATCCCACAGTGGATTCCATTCCCCTTCTATGTGCCCCTATTAGTGACCCTGGTGGTATTCAGGAAAACACAGTGCCCAGGCTCTGCTGAGGGCAGGATGAAGAAGATGATAGGTTCAAAGATCCAAACCTGTGTTCAACTACCCCTCAAGTCTTTAGCTCATGCCTCTATGGCCATAAACATGCAGTCCTCTTATGGCCTGGTCTGTGGCCTTCACCCACCCTTTAGAGATTGGCTCTTTTTGCTTTGGGAAGTAAAGTTTCTCTGCCTACCTGTCCATTCTCAGGGAGTACAGTGCTAGGCACTGTTACACTGAGGATTGACATGTGTGACAGTCTGAGTAAACCGGGTCTCCAGGGCTCTTTCAGTCAGCTAGTCTCTTTTCTGTGCATTAGGGAAGTCTCTCTTGAAGTCAGTCTGAACAATGGCATCTCCTTCATTGGGAACAAATTCATCATAACCAGCACCAGCTGTGGGAGTACTAGGGTAAGAGCCCAAGATAACTCAGATCCACATAGAGATCAAAGGATAGTCAAAGGGGGTGGAGGGCTTGAACGTAGCCATGAACACATTGGGTTCTCTGTAGCAGTTTCTAGAAGAGCCACCTAGAATAGCTAGAGGCTTTCCACAAGAAACTGTTTAGGACATGAAGGGCATATGACACTTCTTCATGGATGATCCAGGCCCAGGAATCCAGAGTTGCCACCACAGCAGTCAAGAGTATGTGTCAGGGCATCAGATCCCCAGCAACTGATATGAACCCAAATCTGCTTAAGCTTCACCACTCCCTTAACCTGCCTGGTGACCCCTGTCATTTGTGGTAGACTCAGCCTCCCCCTGTATCCCCTCTCCTCTCCATCCCTGGCAGTCCCTCTGTAGGCTTACTATCAATTACCTGCAGGGCATCCTCTCCTGTAGTGGGGACCCGCCAACCACCTGCAAGGCATCCTCTCCCACTGTGGGGAGGGCAGCTATCAGGCAGGTGGACTCAGCTCAGCCAGGGCCCCAGAGGAGGAAAATGAGTGCCACCTGTCCAGCTCTACATCTGTCTTTCAAGGCCTGAGTCCAGTTCAGTGTGACAGGGTAGTGAGCCCCAGAGAAGGAGTTCTGTGTCCACTGTGACAACCCTTGAGTTCCTCTCGAGATTCAGAGAGAGGAGAAGTGAGCTTCTTCAGTAGAGCTGGGAGACATTGGGATCAGCCTTGGATGGTAGAACCACATCTCCTGGCCCTACCTCTTTAATGGCACAGTCACCCAACCTTCTCCCAGAGATCCGATCACCTATAACCTAGTGTACTGTCAGTCAAGACCCCCGTGAGAACGGATATCCTCAGACCATGGAAGATCCTGAGTCATCCTCTCCTAGGTTCAGGGCTGGGAGGAGAGGAAAGGCAGGCTGCCTGTTGAGGACCACCAGCCCTACTGTAGCTGCTTGTGTCTAGGCAAGCTGGGTAAAGAAAGTGTGTATACAAATAGGAAGCAAGAGGTGGGCACAGGGGAAGAAGCCACTGTTGCTATCAACCACAGGTAGATACGGTCAGAGCTACACCCTACCAGCCACAGAAAAAAGACTCAATCCTGGGCATAGTCCAAGGCACAGTCGACCATATAAAAAAAGAAATCAATGTTATGCGCGCAAACTCACCAGGAAGCAAAACTGACTTCAACTGGAAGTTGCTCCTCCTCCTGCCAGCCTTTCTGTTGGTCATACTCCTGTTAGTCTGCTGTTGGAAGTTTTGCTGTGCCAAGGTAAGCACCCACCCACCCCTCCCCTCTTGCCCTGGCACCTACACACATTGCCTCGTCTCCAAAGAACGGTGTCATGTGGCAGTGCTATATAACCCAGCCTGCTAACAATTTCCCATCTGTTCCAAAGTCCTTGCATCATCCAGAGGCACGAACTTTTAATTTGGAATAATCCTACACCAGCCTGGGTTCTAAGAAGCCTACAGCCTAGCTGACACAGGAATTCAGTTGCTCCGCCCCACCCCTGGAAAGATGCCAAGCTGGCACCCTTAGACCAAAGCAAGCTTATATCAGCAGTTCATCCACAGGCCTCATGTGGACAAAACCTCCTGGGTGCCCTATATGTCAGGACAGGACCCCCCCCCCCATGCGATGCCAGGGACCCTGAGAGGTGATACCTGTCAGGCAGGATTAGGAACCCCTAGGGCAGAACTACCCTTAACACCAGCTCCATTTCTGACCCCAGTATATCATATAGAGCCCCACGATAGGCTGCAGAGACACAGGGAAAAAGCAGAACCACCCTGCTTCACCAAAAACTTCAGTCACTGTTCAGGCTCAAGGGTGAAATGCTGCCCATCCAGAGATGGAACTGGGGCTTGGCTAAAGCAGATCAGGATCCAAGGATGGCACTGACATCCTCAGACAGGGTGGGAAAAGGCAGAAGATCTGGTGAGCTAGGATGGAAGACTCTTCCAGAGAGCTGGAGAAAGAAAAGGAAATAGTGGCCCCAGGGTACAGCATGGAACACAGAGGTTGTAAGGGCCCATCTACTCCCAGCGGCGCAATGCACAGAGAAATCTGGGGATGAAACTAGAGTGTGGGGAGGCCCCAGAAGGTGCGCATAGGCTAAAGGAAAAGGGTGAGTGAGGGCTCCACCTCAGTTAGGGCTAGGGCACTTGTGCAACACTCCAGCTATGGGCCTCTTCAGGGATGGGCACCTTGGTTCAGATGGTCTACCTCCTACCAGAGAGAGATGGGGCTGCTTCGGGCCAGATGGAGCTGAACACAGCACTGCAGGCACTGAGCACCCACACAGATACCTCCAAGCCCATGTTGTCTTCCTGCTCCAAGCCAGGGTCCCTTCTGTCTGCAGGGCCAAGGTAGAGCCCACCCTGCCCACTCCAGCTCACTTCTGTCTGTTTCATGTTCCAGCGTAAGAAGCCACAACCACCTCGGCCACATCCAGGGAAGGTGAGTTGGGGGAGGGTTGGGACAAGAGGTAGGCAACACTGTACGCTGACCTTCAAGAGGTGTCATGAAGCCTAGGCACAGACTCTTCCACTATGGTGGTGGTGAGTAAGGAGAATGCAGATCAAAAATTATGTGGGACTCAAAATAATGTCACTCAGACAACATCATTGCAGACTCCCAGAATTCCCCAGTCAGGGCTTTGGTAGCATGATCAGCACTTCAGCGGCCTGTTGTAGCACTTGCAGTTGTCCATTACTGAATTGGTGCCTTTCAGGGGATGCCATAGGACTCTCTGTAAAATGCTCAGGTTGAAAACTGGTTCTTAGAATAGAAAATTGGTTCTTAGACATGTGTCAGATCCAGGTCTCCGTCTCCAGGATCAGATACTTTGGGGCTTCTTTTACACCTACCTGTCTTTATCATCTGCTTAGAGGGCCAAGTTGCTTACACTGAGGTCAGTCTAGAGAGCCCAGGGCTGGGGAAAACAGAGGATATGCTAATGGGCTCTGAGCTATGAGGGATGTCCCCAGCTGGGCACAGGGACCAAATGAGAAAACCACTGTGCTTTCTTTGGGGGTAGGGGCCAGAAGAGTAGTGAAAGGCTAGAGGAGGCAGCTCCTGGACCTGGGCCTGTGCTGGGGTGGTCACAGCTCCCCTGCCCATGTGGGACATTGTTAGCTGCAGAGTAGCCTGGGGAGGCTGTCTCTGTAAAAGCCAGAGCTCAGGGGGCTCCACCCTCTGCGCAGCCTCCAGGCTAGGCTTCTCAGCAAGAGTGGCCACGGGAGAAACAAGAGCACAGAAGTGGACTGTCGGCACTTCAAGAAGCTCAATATCTGCAAACCAGAAGGCCTTCGGTTATTCTTCTTATGAATGACCTCCCCACGGTGTGGGTTACAGCCTTCCACTCACTCCACATTAGCTGATGCTACGCAAGGGACACTGTGCTCCTGTTCAAGGAGCTGCAGACAAGACACAGACCAGTTCTTTTCCCTTTTAGAAGCCAGAAGAAGTGTGCCGGGACCCACATGAATCACCACCCCCTCCTCCTCCACCACCTCCTCCTCCTCCACCTCCTCCTCCACCTCCTCCTTTTGCAGCTCCATTACCTGTCAACCCAAGACCTACTGTGATAGTTGCCTGCTGTGGCTGTGGGAACAGAAGGATGCAGGTGACTGGGGGATGGGCAGCTGTGGCCTTAGGCTTGGCTGGGGATGGCAGACATAGTCAATCATCACTGCAAAGGTCTGAGTGTGGGACTGATACAGGACATGTATCACTTTATGTCGGAGGACACCTGGATCTCTGTCTCTGATGGCTGGAGGAGAGCAGCACACGGAAGGGAGCCACAAATGCTTCTATCCCTCTTTGGCAGTGTCCTGTTCTCTGGACATAGGCACCATGTCCTGTCCTGCCAGTCTTTGGCTCCCATGTCTTTGTCTCAGCCCCAAAAATGTCCTTGATGCCATCCTCATTCATTGGATGAATGAGCCAAGATATATTGGGTGTATCTTGCAAGATCAGATACAATAAAAACAGAAAGAAGCAGTCACAAGCTACTGTCTGTCCATGAAAACTGGTCAAACGCCAGTGGCCCTGGCCATCCTGAATCAAGGCTCTTCATACCTAAATAGAAGAGCTTATCCAGTGGTCCTGATGTCCACTGAGGTGGGCAAAGAGTTACAAGATGAAGGTACTTGACATGAATGTTTCAAGGAACATCATAAGCTTGTTGTGTGGAGTTGAGCCCCAGGAGGCAAAGAGCCATTCAGCTGAAGGACCTCCTTCCAAGAGGCCCAGGCCACCCCAAGAAAGGAAGAAGATAGGCAGCAGTCCTAGACCCCAGTATGGAGATCCTACAAGGACAAGGAAAAGGAAGAAAAAGGCCCTAATTCCTTCCTGGCTTTACAGTCTTCCTCTTGTAGGCTTCCTCCCTACTCTGCCTCTGTCTGTGGTGGGCCCATTGCTTCCTCCTAAGAGCTTCTAAGTTTTCTGCAATCACCAAGGCCATCTGAGAGCCCTGCCTGCCATTCCCTGCCTGCAAACTACAGAGAAACCAACACAGGTCTCCTGAGAGAGAAATGGCCCCTGCCGGTGGCTCCACCCACACTATAGAGTCCAAAGGGCCTGAGCTTCAGGGCTGAGACCATGAGATCCTCTACAGTTAGGCCTAGGATTCTTCTGGCCTCTCTGCCTTCCTTTACACTAGCCTGGCCCATCATCGCTGATGCCTGATTGAGACATGAGCCTCTTGCCTGGTTAATCTATATGGCCCAAGTTCTGGCATTTTCTTCTTCTCAGGCCTTCTACCCAGAGCCTTCACAAAACCCATAGCTCCCATGGAGGCCTCTGTGTGCCACCACACAACCCTCCAAACTACCCCAAAGCCAGAGCCTGACATCTTTTCTCATTGAAAACACTGTTCTGTCCCTGATTGTTCGGAATTCTCTGTGCCCTACAGTGACCACTCCAGATACCCAATTCTTTATTCTGGTCCCTCTGAGAAGGTGGAGAGGGTATGGGTTTTGTCTTCTTATGCCCATGCTGACAGAATTGTAGGTAATGCAGACCCCAGTGTCCCTGCAGGGGTAGCTCCCATGCCAGTCTGCTTGCTCATGGTCATATCTGCTTTTCAGGAAAGCCCGGACACGTGCTGCAACTACTTTCAGCCAAGCTGCCCCCAGATGTCAATGATGTGCTATCAACCCACGGTGCAGGTGAGCCAGCCACAGGGAATCTCCAAGGCTTCACATTTTAACCTTTCAGTGTTATGGTTCCGCAGTTGAATGTGAGCCATGCACCAGAAAGAGTAGGTGCTAGCTGGGACTGCTAGGTCTCCTCAGGGGAGCAACGTGAAATAAGTGTTACGTGGGGCCTGAAGTCTCCCAAAGAGTACAAAGTTGGATGTCAGCTGGGACCTGTTGCTCTATTTAAGGAAAAAAGTAAGCTTTCAACTGATTCACCCCCTAAAGGGACAAATAAAGGTGTCAGCTGGAAATAGTTTAGGGTATGGTCTCTGCTCATGCCATCTCCCATTACAGGCCACTTGTGTGTTCCATGCCACCCTTCCTGAAGGCCCCTCACCCAGGGCTTCCTTCTGATAGGCAACAAAAGAAATAGGGGTAAGATCCTGGTGGAACTGGGGGGTGCCCTCTCCTTCCCTCTTTGTGCCAAGCATAGGGGGAAGGCTGTTTCTAAGCTCATGTTTCTGGCTGGAAATGGCATGCAGGCATGTGAACTTGAAGGGGTTTCAGAAAGTTAATGAACCTGCACAGAGGGGCCCTGGCCTTGAATTTAGGAGGGACTGTTTCCTAGTTTTAGTTGCTTGTTTGTGCCAGTCACATGCTTTTTTGTGTCACATGCTTTTGTGCCTTAACAAATCATAACCCAGGAAATTCTCTAGAAGTTTCAGCTTACTGAACACCTGGGCATTTTTGTACCAGAAGTGGTTTTGTTTACTTTTTTAACTTTCATGAAATGGAAGTCTGCCACATGGCCTTCAACTTCTAAAGGAATTTGTCCTGTTGGCACCATCTTCTTAATAAATACATACAAAATCCAACCCAGTTCATGAATCTTGAGCCAAACACACTGAGGTCTGGGTTCTCTTCATTCTGTGTTTTATCTCTGTGCCTATTAATCTGACGGGAAACAGGTCTCCTAAATCAGTCAAAGAAATAGGGCTAACTGTGGTAAATCTCACTCTGTCCTCCTGAACAGAAAGAATGTCTACAATAATGACAGGATGCTCCCAGCCCCTCTCGTCATTCTATGTTCACACACGCAGGAGCTGCTTAAAGCCTGGACTTCCATTCATTCTTAAAAGTGCCTCAGAAAAACTCTATTTAGACAGACATGTTCTAAGTACTTCCCATAAGCTAATGATTAACCAAACCAACAACATTCTTGTTGGAATGAAAGTAGAGACCCTTCAAAGTCAAGAAACTTTTCAGCTGTCAGTCAGGAGCTCTTAGACCAGCACCGTCCTGCCCTGCTCCAGGATTCTTACTCTGTGCATGTCTCCTTCTCTGTCCTGCTGTCTACACATCTGGAGAAACTGAGGCACTGGCATTTAGTTTGGGGATCACTGTAGCGAGGTTATTTAGTGGTACAGCCAGGTTGTGAACTGACCCTTCTGAATCCAGGTCTCATGATGAATGAAAACATTTGGACAATACAACTTACACTATAAAATGTGATATATGCAAAGTGTTTATGAGGTATGAATACACCTCATGGGCCTTAAAGTAACCATTTAGCCCAACATTTTGTTCTTGAAGTTCAGAAATAAACAAGATATGAAAGAGACCAATTATTTACAGACACATATAAACAAAACAAATAGAAATAAGAATTTTCACAGCATCTTAACCGTGCAGAGGAAACAAAATAATTAGACCTATGAAGCTAAGAATGAATCTGCCAGAAACAAGCAGTCCTGAGGTCCTTCGAGGTTCTTGCAGACATACTTGTAAGTTCATAGGAACCAGAAAGATACTTGTGATAAAACTAGAAGTGGTTTGTAGAAAATTGTTCACAGTACTAAGGCAGATGCCAGGTTCTTTAAGGAAACTTATTTAAAACAGTGAAGTCAAAGGGGACTTTACTAATACCGACTGAATCAATCAACAATCAGAGAAATCCCCTAAAGATAATAATTTGCTTGTGAGTACTGGGGGGCTGCAATGGGGATCCCACATTCCATAGCAAGCTCTGTACATATTAAAAGGGCTATGATATAGGAAAACTTTAAAGGCAAAATTGGAAGGTTCACACAAGTTACTTTGAGACAATAACCTTTGGCCACAAGGTATCATAAAAGGATATTAAAGGATCAAGAACAAAGCTGGCAATGGCACCATTTTATCTTTGAACACCATTAATAGGTAGATGTCCTTGCAGACATATTTTTTGTGTAAGGTATTTAAAAGGCAATGTGTCTTTAGGCGTTTGGGTTGCTATATATGTACAGCCATTGATGTGAAGACTTTGTGGTGGTCTTTGGGCAATGTGGTCCTAGCAGCATTTTGTGATAATTTTTCTATATGAATGAAATTTCTTCCTTCATAAATACTCAGCTTTCCCTATATTAATCTTGGTTTATATAAGACTTGGCATAAGCAACTCCATGTTGATTATGATTTGATTTGATTCAAAGGAGCATCAACAAGGCCAGCACTGTCAATTGAGCCCTGATGTGTCCTGACTTCACCACCTTAAGTCAGGCAAAGTCAGCCTTCTGGCCCAATTCCAGTGACATCTCTATGACCTCCTTTTTTTTTCCTCCTTCCTCCAGGGGAGATCTGCCAACGTCACTGTCATGAATCCCAGCTGCCCACAGGCCTCCTGCTCTCATCCCAAAAGGGACTATTTCCATATCCCACAAACACCATACACCTCAAGTATTGTTTTTCAACCCAATGCAGAGTGTTTCAACATCCCTCAGGCAACCTGCACCCCAAATATGTGCCTTCCAGCCAACCAAGAATGTCTCCCTGCTGCACAGACCACGTGCTCTCCGATGCACTCACCACATCAGGAGTACTACCCTCTCAACTATCCACAGTCCCCGCGCCCAGCCCAGTGTTCCAAGTCTCCCTCCAGGATGTTACCTCTGCTTCCTCCCCATGCCCGCCAATCTATAGAATCCCTTTGTCGCATCCGCCCTCAGCGCCCAACCTCTAAAAGAGCACATTTCTAAAGTTTAAGCGGCTTTGGTTTGTTGTACTGACACGTGTAGCGGGTCTTAGGTTGTGGTGAGAACTCTGATTGGCTGCTGATCAGCATGCTCCACACGCCTAGGGAGATGCTCACCGGCAGAGGGGAATCACGCTGCTTGTCCCAGAACAGAGCTCCCTGGCCCCACCTCCTCCCACTCCGTACTGGCCGGTACAAATGGGATCTTCCACAAGGATCTCTGAGAAACAGCCCCTCCCAATCTTTAAATACTCTCCCGTGTCCCTTTCCCTAAGTTTTTGCAAAGAAAAGTGTACTTAAATTCTTCATCTGGATTGCATGTTCCTGGCTTCCATTTCCTAGATCCTTGAATTCTGAATGTGTCCTAGGAGAAGATAAAGCCCCCTGGAAGCAAGACCTCCCTTTCTAGATAGGCCATGTGCTCCCCATATCCAAGAGAGCCTCTGAACTTTATGGGGTCAGGCAAACCTTACCTGTGTGTCCTCTGAATCGGGCTTCGACATGGCTGAGGGTTAGTGTTCGGCCACCCAGCACATGCACCAGGGCTGTGTGATCCCAAAGGAACCAGGTACGCCAGCATGAGGACCCAAGGAGGGACACCAGGATCCTCTGAAGACTCCCCAGAAAGGTCATGACACAGGCTATCCAGTTGTCCCAAATCTTGACCGTTAATTAAATGGCAGCTTTCCATGTGTTTTGTTTCCCTGAAGGTTGTACTCCAGCGTTGTAGTTGGGTTTCTCTAAGGCAAATACAGATGAAAACATGCCACACCTTCACCTGTAACTGATACTGATTGACTCTGTGAATAATGATGGTTGTACCGTCCTCCACGTTTTCCGAATTAAAGCTATCCTGGAATGCCTTGTGCTGTGTGAAGAGTTTTATGTGGGCTTTTTTCTCTTCCTTGCATAACTCTGACCTTTAAAGTACTCACTCAAGGTCTTTCTGTTCCTTATCCCTGCCTTGTCCTGCCCTAAACTGTAACCCAGACTACCTACCTGAGTCCCAGATTTTGCCTGGATGGGATCTAAGCCTCTCTGACCCTTCCAGTCCTCTCATTTCTGGTAGCTGTTTTCCACTGTCAATCAAACGTCTCCTATGGGAGGAGTCAGGGCAAATTGGAACAGAGGTTGCTGGTGACAAGGTATGTACTCAGATACCCCTGACCCTCTCCTATTGCTGAAGACATGTGCTGCAGCAAGAATGTGACAGGGTGGAACAGGCTGGGTTAGGCCTTAGTGGCCAGCCTTCTGCCTGCAGCCCCAAATTCTGTGACTACCCTGTGGGTTCCTGGCCTTAGCAATCAGAGGCCAGTCACTTCTTATCAGCTAGAACTTCCAGAGTGAAGATGTGGCCTTGATACTCATCCTCAATGCTTGACCCTCAGCCTGGAAGCTAGAGGGTATCGTAGCAGAACTTATGGGTGTCTGTCCACCTAGCTTTGTCTTTAGTCTGCCCACATGTCCGAGGCACCACCAGTGAGTGATGGTATCTTCACCAGTGTTTTGTGAGATTGGTTGTTCCCTCCCTCTCAACGGAGGAAATGATCCTCTGCTCTGAGCATTTATAGGTGCTTTCCCAAGATCTTAGGACCTTTAAGAAAGAAACCAAGAATCAGCTGCCTGTGAGTGCATCCTGGGGTCTTTGTCCTTGTCCCCAAGTGTAGAGGGTTCTTCCAGAGCTGTATTGTTCAGAACTTCCTTCCCATTGCTTTGCATAATCTCTCATCCTGGACCCCTGTTTGGGTGCCTTGAATCCAGAGTGTCCCTCGAACCTCTGGCAGGGACAGTGCAGTGTCCCTCTACAAGCACACTGCACACGGGTACCTTCACAGTCAACAGGAGCTTCTGTTCACATGCGAGTTCTCAGTGCCGTTGCTCTGTCCTTTGTCTCTGCACCAGCATTGGCCCAGAATGTAGAAGTCTGGGTAGCTAAGGTAATGGATAAAGTAATCATTCAAAGTCCCTCTCTCTCCCCTTCCCTTTCTGTCTCTTTTTCCCCTCCTCTCCTTTTTCCCCCTCCTTCCCTTTTTCTTTTTCCCATGCCTTCATTCTGTTCTCTACTTCACATTCCAAACAGGCAAGTAGTGAGCTGCTTGTCATTTTTATTGGCTAAGATTCCCCAGAGAAGCCTAAGTGATGGATCAGCAAGGCATGTATGAGAAAAGAGTGCTAACACTAATATGATGGGCTCATAAAGTTAGAGAGGGAGAGAAGCCCTATGTCTGCCCTGGGGAGGAGAGAGGGAACAAGAACCCCAGCCAGCTTACACTGGCTGCATGCTTTCTGAAAAACTTTATCTTCCACTGCTAAGACAGTAGGAAGGTGGAAGGTTCCTTCTGGTGGCCAGCCCACATTAAAGGTGGGCCATTCTGAGCTGCAAAAAAAAATCATTTTTTTTTCTCACATCAACTGAAAGACCATGAGCTCTAGTTTTAACTTCTCCAAAATTAGTCAGAATCAAGTCAAGAGGTTTGGAGGTATTCCGTCCCATATCATCAGTCAGTCTATTTGTCAAGAGAATTCAGGAGAATGCAAAAGAAGTAAGGAAAACAATTTCAACAAATAGTAAATCACTCATACACAAAAAAGAACCGGTTGTCTCAGACAAAAACGAAACCAAAGGCAACAACTTACAGCCTATACCCGGGCTAACATCACGGGACAAAACTGAAATCATAGAAACGAAAACAGCTGCAGTTTTAAACAAAAGTAAAATCAAGCACTCTCAAGTAGACGAAAACCACAAACAATTAATCACAAAAATTAAACAGTAACTCCAGGCACAACACCAAGGGGGGGAGGGGAACAATTAATCACACACAGAAACCAAGTAACACTGAAAACCTGCACTTCTCTGCCACAGAAGTTCCAGAAAACCGATCCTCACTCCGGTTCCCCTATCCCAGGAGTTCCGAGGAGGTAAAGACAGATCCTCACTCCAGTCCCCCTATCCCAGGGGTTCAGAGGAGGCAGAAACAGACAAAACCTGGACTTCTCTGCCACAGAAGTTCCAGGAAACCGATCCTCACTCCAGAGGCAGAAACAGATCCTCACTCCAGTTCCCCTATCCCAGGGGTCCTGAGGAGACAGAAATTCCAGGACATCAAAACGTCTTTTGAAGCCCCCACAGCCTAGGCCCCGACACGTCTGTCATACCTAATCTGGCTGCTCCCGTAAGCACCTCAAGGCTTTTCAGGATAAGAAACAAAGAATAAAGGCAAACAAACATTTAAAGCAGATGGACAACATAGAAGACATTTACCCGCAGGTTTAAGCTCTTCGGGCCAGGAATCCTAGAGGTCTTGAGGCATCCCGGATGGACGAGCCCCCAAATGTTATGCCAGGTTCACAGGACCCTCAGAGACCACCAGGAGACGACTCGATGCAATTGCAAGAGAGCTTTATTACGAGAGCGATCGAACTCGGGACCCAAGTCTCACTGGCGCAGCAGTAAAGAAGTGGGACCCCGAGCTCTGAGTGAACAGGATTTTTAAAGGGAAAGTCTGTGAGCCGGGGGTTTCCATGGCAACAAGCAGGGGGGCACAAGCCTTGGCGTTACAGAATTGGGTGAAGTTTAGCAGGGCGGGGTGACCTTTTCTGAGGCACATAATCACAATGGCTAAGGCATATAATCACAATGGCTATTTTTCTAAACCATATCTGAAACATTGGGGAGAATTTTCCCACCCGATTCTCAACTGATTTCCATTGATTATTGCCAGGGAGTTTGTCTCTATTTTCTATGAAGCATTTATTCTGTTATATTTCCTGGAGGCTGTTGCTAGGAGAGTTAACTTGGTTTTCTGCCAGGTGTACACTCTGTGATATTTCCTGCTACCTGAATTCAGTTCCCAGTCAAGATCTTTATTTCAAAATGGAGTTATATTCAGGCTATCTTAAGCTCTTCACTAACACTGGAGAAGAAGGATACCTCAGATAAAAATTATCCCCATTTATAAAGAACTCTATTTCTATCTTGAATCCCTTAGGTAAAACAGAAAGTTTGCTGCAACTCCACAGGCCACTTCAGAATGCAGCCCCAGCTCGCAGCTATATCTCCATCTTGTCACCTGGGGAATGCCCAATGGGAACAATGCCCAGGGGAAGGGTGTATTTTTGAGGCTATGGCCACAGACTGAGCAGGTGTCTCCAAAGTGGTCTTTGACATGATGAAGAACCTGACCCAAGCCCTGTCAGTGCACATATTTTTCTCCTGTTCTCTCCCATCCACATTTCATGATATGCCCCAGGCAGCTGAGAGCTGTGCAGGCAGAAAGAGGCCACAACAAGCACCCACCCAAGCACAGCAGCTCCTGTCAGAGTCCCATACTCACCTGCTGCCTCCATCCTACAAACTGGGTCTTGCATAGAGAATAGGGCTAAGCAGTTTTCGTTGTTTTGTTTTTTTTAAGATTTATTTATTTACTTATTATTTATACAGTACTCTGCCTGCATGTATGCCTACAAAACAGAAGAGGGCACCAGATCTCATTATAGATGGTCATGAGCCACTATGTCCTTGCTGGGAATTGAACTCAGGTCCTTTGGAAGAGCAGACAGTACTCTTAACCGCTTAGCCATCTTGGACAGAAGCTCCACAAGGAGAGCAACAGAACCAAAAAATCTGGGCCAAAGGGTCTTTTATGAGATTGATACTCCAACCAAGGACCATTCATGGATATAACCTAGAACCCCTGCTCAGATATAGCCCATGCCAGCTCAATATCCAAGTGGGTTCCCTAGTAAGGGGAACAAGGACTGTCTCTGACATGAACTCAGTGGCTGGCTCTTTGACCAACACTCCCCTCCCTGAGGGGGGAGCAGCCTTGCCAGGCCACAGAGGAGGACATGGCAGCTAGTCCTGATGAGACCTGATAGGCTAGGTGCTACACTCTCTCCAGAGTCGTCTGTGTAGCATATCAATAGATTGTGTTCCTAGGTGGGAGATACTTGTTCTTCAGAAATAAGCTCCCTTGAGGTCCCTGGCAAGAACCCTAACATGGCCAACTAAGCCAAAAAGACGTATTCTGAGAGTCCTATGCTTACTCGATTGCAAGATTGGATTGATGAGCTTTTTTGCTGTTTCTCTATGATTCTTGGAACAGCACAATTAACTATTCAAGGAAACACATTTCTGATAGATTACTAAAAGCTTTACCAAATAAAAGTGGAAGGAAAATAAAATTTTAGGAGAGGTAATAAATCAGATTCAGCATCGGGAATTGCTTGTAGAAAAAAAAAAACATTGTAGGTAGTAAAGGGACAAGAGTTTTAGGGCTTTCTAAAGAAAATGTTTAATCAGGATCTGTTAGGATAAATGCTCTGGATATTCCCACTGCAGTAAAACTACTACAAAACCATTACCAAACACAGGTGTTTATGATGAGGCAGAAAGAAGATAGACAAACATAGGAGGTCAGAGAGTTTTATATTATACTATGAGTTTTACGGACAGGCTAGCTCAAGCATCTTATCTCTAAGGGAAAAATGTAAATCCTTAGCAAGACAAACAGGAGGAATTCCCCTCAATGCTTAACTCTAGGGGGTTTGTAAAATCTTTAGCCGACTTGGTTCGGGGGGCAATGACAGCCCCTGGCCTTCCACTCACTAATTAGTAGCAGTAAACTGCGTAAACACCACTAGTTTAAGGTTTTGTATTTCCTTTGATTAAAAGCTTTTAGGCGAAGATGGCGGTACCGGGAGGACTCTCATTCTGAGGAGCAGCACAGCAGGATTGGCACAGTGACCAGCAATCAGAACTCGCGGCCATAAAACACAAGTGATTGTGTTTCACAGGTGAGAGGATACCCCACGGTGGGGGATTCAATCAGCTTTAACTCACCCGGCTAAACCGCGGAAGAGACCCGGTTCCACCAGGCGCTTGGTCACCAGCCCAGAGCTACACGCCAGCGGGATCTGGTCACTGTCCCAGACTGAACTGTGGGCCCACAACACCATAGACTGGATTTCCCAATCAAGAGATAACCCACGGAGCAGGAAACAATTGGGACCAACCACAGGTTACCCAGACATCCCCTGGAAAAGACTCGGGTTCCGCGGGTGCCCCAAGAGCCACCCCGGACCCAGAGCCGGGACACAGGCGCCTGCATGGAGCCCTGCCTGCGCGCCTGATTCGCCGCCTCAGATAGAACTGTGGGCACCAGGGCACCAGGGCACCAGGGCACCAGGGCACCAGACTGCATGTCTCTGGCAGGAGGAAACCCCCAGAGGAGGGGGTCAGCAGCTCTAACGCTTAGGACACCCAACACCAAAACACTTCCTGGACTCACGCAGACTCTAGTGCAGGCAGGAGCGCTGTGCTCTGCCACCATTTTTGAGTTCCCCTAGGGCACTGGGACACACAGCTGCATCCTCAGACCTACAAAAGCCAGAGAGCCATTACATCAGCCCTCAGATACTGTGCCAAGGATCAACCAGTTATCCCTAGCTAGACTGTCAAAACTGTGGGAATCCCTGGTCCTTCAAGAGGGCTGCACCCACATCGTCTGGACCAGAGCAGTGCCTGCAGCCACCATCCCAGACAGAGACACACAGCTTCTGGTCCAGAATGAGGCACCCAGCCTCCAGACCAGAGCAGTGCCCCCAGGCATCAACTCAACCTAGGTGCACATTCTCCAGGTCCAGAGCAGAGCAATCAGCCTCTGGCCCAGAGACTTGCTGAGTGCACCTCCCACTTTCCCGGACAGAACTGTGCGCCCCAGGATAACAGACTGAGTTTCCCTGTTGGGAGAAAACCCCACAGCTAGGGAATCAGCAGTTTCTTCAAAAACACTGTACATGGAAATTTAGTGAGCAGCAGCACACTAAATTTATAACAAGAAACCCAGCAGTGGGGCAGCTGTCTTGAGAAATTCTATGGGTAAGAGGAGATCCCCCCCTGCCTAACATAGACCACAGCTACTACTCAGGGCTATAAACCTGAGGTGAGCAGTGGCAACTGCTGAGAAACACTGGCCATACAGTGACCATAACCAAAAAGCAGAGAAGGACTCCTTCAGGAAAAATCATCTTCCGGCCAAGGGGATACTCCCTACCTCAGGACTCCAGGAAGCACAGAAACTAACAGCCAACACCTAAATGAGCCCAGTGGGTAGAGGTCAGCGTAAAAGCTCAACCAAAAAAAGACAGAGCAATATGGCATCTCCAGAACCCAGCCATCCAGGGGCGAACAGCCCTGAACAATGCAGCATAATAGAAAATCAAGAAGATGACCTTACATCTATGTTGATGAAGAGGATAATAGAGGAAACAAATAAAATACGTAAAGAATTAGAGGAAGATAAAACCAAACAGATCATGGCTATCCGTAAAGAAATGGAGGAAGATAAAGACAAGCAGATTAGGGCATTCCATGAAGAAATACGGGAAGATGCAGCCAAACAGCTTGTGGCCTTCAGAGAAGAAATAATTAAATCACTGAAAGAAATAAAAGAAACAGAGTTGAAGGAACTAAAAGAAAAAGAGAAAATACAAGCAGACAGGTGAAGGAAGTAAACAAAACAACTCAAGACCTGAAGATAGAACTAGAAAAATTAAAGAAAACACAAATGGTGGAAATAATGAAGAGGAAGAATTTAGGGAAGAAAACAGGAACTACAGAGGTAAGCATAACCAACAGAATACAAGAGATGGAAGAAAGAATCTCAGGTGTAGAAGATACAATGGAAGAAATCGATGTATCTGTCAAAGAAAATGTTAAATCCAAAAAATTCCTGACACAGACCGTCCAAGAAATCCAAGACAATATGAAAAGACAAAATCTAAGAATAATAGGAATAGAGGAAAAAGAAGACTCCCTTCTCCAAGGCCCAGAAAATATTTTCAACAAAATTATTGAAGAAAATTTCCCCAAGTTAAAGGAGAAGCCAATAAGGATACATGAGGACTACAGAACACCCAGCAAATTTGACCAGAAAAGAAAATTCTCCCGCCACATGATAATCAAAACAGTAAGTATACATAACAAAGAAAAAATACTAAAAGCTGCAAGGGAAAAAGGCCAAGTAACATATAACGGCAAACCCACTAGAATCACACCTGACCTTTCAACAGAAACTATGAAAGCCAGAAGGGCCTGGAAAGATATCATGCAGACCCTAAGAGAACACAGATGTCAACCCAGGCTACTATACCCTGCAAAACTCTCAGTCCTCATAGACGGAGAAAACAAGACATTCAATGACAAAAACAAATTTCAACAATACCTACACACAAATCCAGCATTACAGAAGACACTGGAAGGGAAAATACAACCCAAGAAAATTAGCTTCTGTCAAGAAAACACAGGAAATAATTAACCTTACTACAGCAAAACAAAAAGCAACCAAGCACACAACCTTATGAACACAGCCAACATCAAAATCAAAGGATCTAACAGCCACTGGTCATTAATCTCTCTCAACATCAATGGACTCAACTCTCCAGTAAAAAGACACAGATTAACAGAATGGATACGTAAACAAAACCCAGCAATCTGTTGCATACAAGAAACACACCTAAGACACGAAGATAGATATTACCTGAGGGTGAAAGGTTGGAAGAAGACTTTCCAAGCAAATGGACCCAAGAAACAAGCAGGAGTAGCCATTCTAATATCTGATAAAATAGATTTTCAACCAAAATTAATAAAAAGAGATGAGGAAGGACACTTCATACTCATCAAGGGAAAATTCCACCAGGAAGACATCACAATCCTGAACATCTATGCCCCAAATACAAGAGCACACACATTTGTAAAAGAAACATTGATAAAATTTAAACCACATATAGATCCCCACACATTAATAGTGGGAGACTTCAACACCCCACTCTCAACAAAGGACAGGTCAACAAAACAGAAATTAAACAAAGAAACAGTATCTCTGACAGAGGTCATGAATCAAATGGACCTCACAGACATTTACAGAACTTTACACCCAAACACAAAAGAATTTACCTTCTTCTCAGCACCTCATGGAACCTTCTCCAAAATAGACCATATAGTTGGTCACAAAGCAAGCCTCAACAGATACAAGAAGACTGAAATAATCCCTTGTATCCTGTCTGATCACCATGGAATAAAGCTGGACTTCAACAACAACAGAAATAGCAAAAAGCCTACACACACATGGAAACTGAACAACTTGTTACTAAATGACAGCTGGGTCAGGGAAGAAATAAAGAAAGAAATTAAAGCCTTTCTAGAACTCAATGAAAATTAAGACACAACATACCCAAACTTGTGGGACACAATGAAAGCAGTGCTAAGAGGAAAGTTCATAGCACTAAGTGCCTTCAAGAAGAAATTAGAGACAGCTCATTCAAGCAACTTAATGGCCCACTTAAAATCCCTAGAAAAAGAAGAAGCAGACACACCAAAAAGGAGTAGACGGCTGGAAATATTCAAACTCAGGGCTGAAATCAATCAATTAGAAACAAATAAAACAATTCAAAGAATCAATGAAACCAAGAGCTGGTTCTTTGAGAAAATCAACAAGATCGACAAACCCTTAGCCAAGCTAACTAAAAGGCAGAGAGACACCACCCAAATCAACAAATTCAGAAATGAAAAGGGGGACATAACTACAGACACTGAGGAAATCCAAACAATCATTAGGACTTACTTCAAAAGTCCATATGCCACAAAATTTGAAAATCTAAATGAAATGGATAATTTTCTTGATCAATTTGACTTACGAAAGCTGAATCAGGACCAGGTAAATCAATTAAATAGTCCTATGTCCCCCAAAGAAATAGAAGCAGTCATCAAAAGTCTCCCATCCAAAAAAAGCCCAGGACCAGATGGCTTCAGCGCAGAATTCTACCAGACCTTCAAAGAAGAGCTAACTCCAATTCTCTTCAAACTATTCCACAAAATAGAAACAGAAGGAACATTACCAAACTCATTCTATGAAGCCACAATCACCTTGGTACCTAAACCTCACAAAGACTCAACAAAGAAAGAGAATTTCAGGCCAATCTCCCTTATGAACATTGATGCAAAAATACTTAACAAAATACTTGCAAACCGAATCCAAGAACACATCAAACATATTATCCACTATGACCAAGTAGGCTTCATCCCAGGTATGCAGGGGTGGTTCAATATACGGAAATCCATCAATGTGATCCACCATATAAACAAACTGAAAGAAAAAAACCACATGATAATCTCCCTAGATGCTGAAAAAGCATTTGACAAAATCCAACATCCATTCATGTTTAAAGTATTGGAGAGATCAGGGATACAAGGCACATATCTAAACATAGTAAAGGCGATTTACAGCAAGCCTATAGCCAACATCAAACTGAACGGAGAGAAACTTAAAGCAATCCCACTGAAATCAGGGACAAGACAATGCTCCCCACTCTCTCCATATCTCTCCAACATAGTGCTGGAAGTCCTTGCTAGAGCAATAAGACAGTTTAAGGAGATCAAGGGGATATAGATGGGAAAGGAAAAAGTCAAATTATAACTATTTGCAGATGATATGATAGTATACGTGAGTGACCCCAAAAACTCTACCAGGGAACTCCTACAGCTGATAAACACCTTCAGCAAAGTGGCCGGATACAAAATTAACTCAAAAAAAAAATCAGTAGCCCTCCTGTATACAAAAGACAAAAGGGCTGAGCAAGAAATTAGAGAAACAACACCCTTCACAATAGCCACAAATGACATAAAGTACCTTGGTGTAACCCTAACCAAGCAAGTCAAAGACTTGTATGAAAAAAATTTCAAGTCTCTGAAGAAAGAATTAGAGGAAGATATGAGAAGATGGAAAGATCTGCCATGCTCATGGCTTGGCAGGATTAACATAGTAAAAATGGCCATCTTACCAAAAGCAATCTACAGATTTAATGCAATTCCCATCAAATTGCCAACACAATTCTTTACAGACCTGGAAAGAAAAATTCTCAACTTTGTATGGAATAACAAGAACCCGAGAATTGCTAAAACAATCCTCTACAATAAAAGATCTTCCAGAGGTATCTCCATCCCTGATCTCAAGCTGTACTATAGAGTAACAGTTATAAAAACTGCATGGTACTCGCATAGAAACAGAATGGTGGATCAATGGAATCGAACAGAAGACCCAGAAATAAACCCACACACTTACGGACACCTGATCTTTGACAAAGATGCCAAAACCATACAATGAAAAAAAGATACCATCTTCAACAAATGGTTGAAGCTGGTCCAACTGGATGTCTACATGTAGAAAAATGAAAATAGATCCACACTTATCACCCTGCACAAAACTGAAGTCCAAGTGGATCAAAGACCTCAACATAAAACCAGACACATTAAATCGGCTAGAAAAAAAAGTGGGGAATACCCTAGAACTCATTGGCACAGGAGAAAACTTCCTGAACAGAACACCAACAGCACAGGCTCTAAGAGCAACAATCAATAAATGGGACCTCATGAAATTGAAAAGCTTCTGTACAGCAAAGGACACCATCATCAAAACAAAGCGACTGCCTACAGATTGGGAAAGAATCATCACCAACCCTTTATCTGACAGAGGACTCATATCCAATATATATAAAGAACTAAACAAGCTGAAAAACAATAAACCAAGTAATCCACTTAAAAAATGGGGAACAGAGCTAAAGAGAGAATTCTCTGTAGAGGAATATCGAATGGCAGAGAAGCACTTAAAGAAATGTTCAGCCTCATCAGCCATTAGGGAAATGCAAATCAAAACAACCCTGAGATTTCACCTTACACCCATCAGAATGGCCAAGATGAAAACCTCAAGGGACAACACATGCTGGAGAGGTTGTGGAGAAAGGGGAACCCTGGTGGGAATGTAAACTGGTACAACCACTCTGGAAATCAATCTGGCGCTTTCTCAGACAACTAGGAATAGCGCTTCCTCAAGATCCAGCCATACCACTCCTAGGCATATACCCAAAAGAGGCGCAAGTACACAGAAAGGACATTTGCTCAACCATGTTTGTAGCAGCTTTATTTGTAATAGCCAGAAGCTGGAAACAACCCAGATGCCCCTCAACTGAAGAATGGATGCAGAAACTGTGGTACATCTCTACAATGGAGTATTACTCAGCAATGAAAAATAAGGAAATCATGAAATTTGCAGGTAAATGGTGGGACCTGGAAAGGATCATCCTGAGTGAGTTGTCCCAGAAGCAAGAAGACATGCATGGTATATACTCACTCATATAAACATACAATATAGAATAAACCCACTAAAATCTGTACATCTAAACAAACTAAGCAAAAGAGAGGACCCTAACTAAAATGTTCAATCCCCATCCTGAAAGGCAAAGAGGATGGACATCAGAAGAAAAAGAAAATAGGAAACAACCTTGGAACCTGCTACAGAGGGCCTCTGAAAGCCAGAAGAAAACAGGAAACAACCTTGAAACCTGCCACAGAGGGCCTCTGAAAGCTTCTGCAGTATAGACTGTCAAAGCAGATGCTGAGCCTGATGGCCAACTGATGGGCAGAGTGAATGGAATTTTATGTAAGAAGTGGGAAATAGTAAGAGCTGGAGGGGACAGGAACTCCACAAGGAGAGCAACAGAACAAGATAATTTGAACACAGGGAACTTCCCAGAAAATCATACTCCAACCAAGGACTATTCGTGGAGATGACCTGGAACCCCTGCACAGGTGTAGCCCATGGTAGTTCAGTGTCCAAGTGGGTTACATAGTAATGGGAAGAGGGACTGCCTCTGACATAATCTGATTGGCCTGCTCGTTGATCACTTCCCCCTGAGGGGGAGCAGCCTTACCAGGCCACAGTAGAGGACAATGCAACCACTTTTGATGAGAACTGATAGACTAGGATCAGAAAGAAGAGGAGAACCTCCCCTATCAGTGGACTTGGGGAGAGGCATGCATGCAGAAATTGGAGGGAGGGTGGGATCGGGAGGGGAGGAGGGAGGGACTTATGGGGGGATACAAAATGAATAAAGTGTAATTAATAAAAAATAAAAGCTTTTAGGCCAAGATTTTTTGTAGACACTGCTTCTACCAGGTTATTCTTTCAGTTAAAATGTAAACTTGTATTGCTGGTAAAAAGTCTGAATGCTCCAGGAAGTATGTCAACTTCAAGATGCTTCTTTATGTAATCACTATATAAGTGTTGGCTTGACTTCAGTAAATCGCAGCAGATCCAAACCAACTACCTGGTGTGGTCTCTGTCATTTCACCTATGTGTGCCTAACCTGATATCCGAATAAATGCCTGATTCTCCCGAGGGTGAGGGACTCCTGGCTGGGTCAGTCCGTGGCAGCTAGAGTCAGATGGAAGGCAAGGAGGACCTCCCCTATCAGTGGAGAGGGGAATGGGTGGAGATGAGGGAGGGAGGGTGGGATTGGGAGGGAATGAAGGAGGGAGCTACAGCTGAGATACAAAGTGAATAAACTGTAATTAATATAAAAAATAAAAATTTAATTTAAAAATACACATAAATTTGATAATAATAAAATATTGATAATCAGAAAAAGGGGGGCTAAGGACAGGAAGTGGGGAGACTGGGAAAAGTTCCACCCCTTGTGTTCCACCCCTTGTGTATGAACTCACAGAAACTGTTGTAGCATTTATAAGTAGCATTTATAAGGCCTGTACAAGTTCCAGCCAGACAGTTCCAGCACTGAAAGGGGGAAGCAAACACAGGTTCCCACCTCTAACTAAGAAGCTATAATTGGTACCCACTGGTAAAGAAAAAATTGCCTCTCTCCAATGGAGTCTCACTATGTATGTTAACATATTTTGAGGCAGGCCACACACCCAGAAATACTTGGCAAACAAAAACAAACTCACCGGGATTTTTGTAGATATTTTGCCTCATTTTGCTTTGTCTGGGTATTTTTTTTAAACCTTATTGGCCTTTTGCTTGTTTATTTGTATTTCTCTTTTGTAAAGTTGTGTGTGTGCATGTTTCTTGGGTTTGGGGTTTGTTTGTTTAAATAAAGAATATGAAGTTGGATGGGTAGGGAATGCGGATCTGGTAAGAATGGGGGGAGAGAAAAACGATAAAATATATTTTATGAGAAAATCTTAATTTAAAAAATATATATGGGTCTGTGTTGTCAACAGCATCGTTACTGCATTGGTTTCCCTGAGCTGCCTTGGCCAGTACCTTGACAGCAGGGCTTTGTGGGTCCCTAACTCTGGAGGACAGACATTTCAGATCAAAGTGTGCTCCTCAGCTTTCTGTCACATGACAGATATATGGGGCCATAGTAGCTGGGCCCAGCGTTTCAGGCCAGGCTGCAAGGTTATGAGAAGGGACATATTACCTCCTTGGACAAATGAGCGAGTAGTGACCCTGGGCTCATGACCCTTGTGGCAATTTGGGCATTATAAGGACACCAAGGCTAGAAGACCAAGGTTCACCTCAAGAGCCTGGAGTTAACCTAGAAGTCTAAAACTCAGAGATGTAATCCCTTGTGACTAAAATTCCTGCAAGTTTCTTTCTCATTTTCCTGTTGCCTGAGGGTGAGTTGAGAGCCTCAGGAAGGGAACCCAGAGAGCTATGGACCTAGCGGGACTTGACAGGCAAGAAAGAGATCGGGGCTCAGTTTACAAGGTGGTCACAAGCCACATCCATAGAAACTGCCCTGGGGACAGAGGGGACTGAGAATGTCTCCTGTATACCCCACACCCCTGCCTATTCTGCTTGGTAACCTTACGAATTCTACATTATGTGCTGTCCATTCTACCTTCTGTGCCCAGGCATCATTATGAAATTTGGGGAATGAAGATAAAGGAGCTGGTGTTAATGCTACACTATTCCAGAAGGTGGCACCCAGAGCTTACATTTGTCCACTAAGCCACATTCCACTGGGCCAAATACAATGAAGACCTTTCTTTGTCTCATCACTTAACTGACTTTGTACCACATTTCTAGTGGTTATAACTAATTTCCCCTTTCTGGGTATGTTTCTTTAAAATGTCAAGAGTCCGGCAATGCCTGCAAGCAGCACCCTGCACCGCCCTAAGCCCCCAAATCACACAGACTCCAACCAAACACACAGCAGAGCATAGCTGGGAACCACCAGCCCTGAGCCAGCCCCATCCTCTTTACAGGACTGATGAATTGGAGTTCTGGATCTTCAACAATCAAGTGTCCATCAAAGAGGCCTGCCTCTTCCTTTCTCCCAACATCTTCCATCTCTGTCTCATTCCGGGAGACGTGGGCACTTGGGTCACGTGACCTGCATCCAGCCAGTGTCCAGGGTACCTCAACACCTGCGATTACCCATCAGCTGTGGTTTTGAACCACTGCTTTGTTATCTTCCTCCCCCACACTCAGCTGGGTCTCGAATTTGGCCCTCTGCTGAACGCACAGCTCAGATATCCGTTGATCAGCTACACGGAACCTTCCAATTTGTGCAATTTGTAAATATTTACTCCCATCCCATATCTCTGTAAGTTTATTTTAACCTTCAACTCAACCTCCATTTTCAACACCTCCATTTTCTCCCCAGTGCCACCCCTGAGTAAACTCATGCCTCCTCTTACTCCAACAAGCTAAATGTCTCTGGGTTTTCCCCAGCCACCCCTTCCTCATCTTATTTTAAAACAGTCTCATTTTATAGCTTAGGTTGCCCTGGCACTCACTATTATAACCCAGGCTACCCTGCTGTCTCATCTTTCTGAGTGTTGAGCTTGTAGATCTGAGTCACCACACCTGGTTTGTGGTTCATTTTCTTGTGTCCGTGATCAGGTTAAAACTTCAGATCCAGATGGATGGAGGCAATTGTTTGCCTATTCTGTGCCTGTCCTGGGCTACTGAAGGCCACCAGTGGAAAACAAACACCAGAGATGTTTGTCTACCAACCACTAACATAGCCTGATGCTTACCAGCTTAGCCAAAGCCTCGATGCTGAGTACAACTCACCAATGCAGAATTAGCTGAAAGCAAAAGATCAATTTTCCAAATGTCAGAAAATTTGTAAGGAATATTATAATGAAAGAAACTTAAATCCAAATTATTGAATGATTGCTTAAAGAACTAAGGATGGGCCAGGTGTGGTGGTTTACACCTTTAAGCCTAGCACGAAGGAGGCAGACACAGGTGGATCTCTGTGAGTCCCAGGCCAGGGTGGCCTACAAATGAGTTCCAAGACAGCCATGGCTTGGTAGAAAGACTCTGTCTCAAAAAATAAAAATTAAAAAAGGACAAGGCTTTTGTCTAAAGGGATAAAATGCTTCCTTCCAGGCTTTAGAATTGTAATATGTATGCCCAAAAAGCTGGAGCTAGAGAGGGCTAATCCTACCCCAAACCCAACTTCCTGAAACAGAACCAAAAACCTCATTCCTCTTCATGACATAGCTCAGAAGGCCTCAGATGGACACTGAGGGGGAATCTCTGCTCCAAGTCTGCAGTGAGACATGAACATTAAAGCCCACTGCAGCTGATGGAGTTTAACGGGTTCCAGCAAAACTCCCTCCGGAGCCCCTTCGTCCACCCAGAATCCTAGCGCTCTGTGGGAGATTTTTTTTTTTTTTTTGGTTTGATTTTTGTTTTTTGTTTTTGTTTTTGTTTTTGTTTTTTCAGAAGAGAATTCAGGAGTTGGAAATCCTCAGCATCTAAACAAGGAGAATCAAGAAACAAGATACAAGAAGCAAAGGGATTAAAATCTCGTGCTGGTCATACGTTAGTACAGTGTTTAGATTTTTTTCTTTATTTCCTTCTTCTCTCCCTTCTTCCCTCTTTCCCTCCCATGTTACTGAATCATTTAATGATAACTTAAGCGTGTGTTACCACCCTCAGATATTACAGTTTTAAAAGCAGTGGTATTTCTGTTTAAGGAAGTGATGAGAAGCCAAGAAAGGAGGGAAAATAGAACAATCTGGAAAAGGAGGAGTTTGAAAAGAATGAAAGCAGTGTTTTGAAAGCAAATGGAATTAGAAATGTAAAATGGCTAGATGGAGCTAAAAAAGGGATGACTGGCCCCTAACATGGCCCAGGAGATAGGCTGTGGGGGACAGTGGCATCTGGAGAGCAGATGAGAGGCCCCAGTGTATGACAGCTCTCTGTGGCCAAAGGTGACAGGAAGACGCCAGAGCAGGATAAACAAACCCACAAGCTGGGCACACTGCCTTGCTGGGCAGAGCCAACAGTGGAAAAATCCATGGTGGAGCCTGCTAGAGATCCAGAGGGTTTAGACCGCAGAAGGCCTGGGGTGGGTGGAGGCTAACAGGCAGGCTGGACAGAGGCAGTGAGTTGTCCCACCACTTGGGAGACACGGGGGCTGGGCCTCTACATGAGCCTATGTTCTGAGACCACATAGATGTTCCCTCGAATCTGACATGCTGGGTCACTTATCTCTAACCTGAAGTGGGAGCTTCTGGTTTCTTTGAAGATTCAGTTGGGTTATGTGATGTTTTGCTAGAAACTGTCCTGTGAGGGGGCATGTGGTGTTTCGCTGTGAGCTCTCTCATGCAAGGAGCATGGCCTTGGCCAGCTGAGAACATCCATGGGTGGACACAGAGGAGAGGATAGACAGTGAGATGTCGATTTTTGGATCAACATCACAGCGCTGATCTTCATACTTGACAGAGAGAAACATTCCAGAGAACTTCTCAGGGCCATCCAACAGTCTTGTGGCTTTCACTGACCTGTCCCAATCTTCTGAATCGTGCTGATTTGTGTGGCTGCTTGGTGTTTGTTAGGATTGTGCAGCAGAGTTATACAGCAGATTCATAAATCACACTGTGCAACTGGCATTCAAGGTTTTATTAAGGGAAGGGGAGGAGGTCACAGAGACTCTCTCTGGGCAAGGTGGGAGAGAGAGAGAAGAAGAAGCAGAAGAGGGAGAGAAAGACATGGTGGGGGAGGGTGGCCCGATAGAGAGAGGGGAAGAGCAGGAGAGAGGAAGAGTGTGCAAGAGCAAGAAGGCAAGAGAGAGACAAAGTAGCGGGTTGAGCCTTTTTATGGAGCAGGTCAACTATACCTGCCAGGTGTGGCTACCTGGATGGAGACACATGATGACATCAAAGGTTGCTAGGCAACCCGGAAACAGGCTGCCTAAATACTAACAGTGTTGGCCTTTGGACTGGACTGCTGGTATCATCCTAAAGAACTACTTCTAAAAAGGTCTACAACTCCCTTTACCTAATAACCTTCTTTCTCCCCTATCTCTGGTCAGTGGGTGGAAGGGAGGTAGAAGTGCTTAAGAACCCTAAATAAAGTCAGATGGGTGAAAAATCTAAGCCAACCCTAACCAACACTAGGGCTGGGCAGTTTCACTTATACAACATGACTGTTCCAACCTCTGCCTTTACCCCTCTTCAGCCTGATCTTCCTTCATCTCATTTAAGCTACCATCATCCTCACTTTGGCAGATCACCTAAGTACCCTGAACCAGACCCTCACAAAAGAACAGATTGTGTCATGCACTTCTTACCAGTACCCTGAATTTCCCACCAGTCAGGTGGGACCTGAAAATACTTCTGGGAGGAGTCCTCGTTGTACCCTACTCTGTAAGCTCATCACCCCAGATAGCCTTTGTTAGTCTGTGAGTCTCACCCAGTCCCAAACCTCACCTGCTTTCTCCCTCCCCATTCCTTGGCCATTTTCAACTGCAACAGGCCACTCCCTTTCAAACTACAAGCTTGTACATGCCCATCCCTCCTTTGTTTGGCATTTATGTAAATAAGAACGAGCTGTGAGGCACAAGCTCCATCTCTGTATACTCACATGTTCTGACCCGTTGCACACATGCTCCATCCCTACACAAGCACTGTGCCAAGGTCTCCTTTGACCCCCTTCTGCTTAGCTAGCTCTGTGACACTGCATGACCCAGTGGAAAATCCTTTTTCCTGAGCAGCGTTTCCTAGTACCTCAGGTCCCAGGCTAAAGAGACTTCCTGCCCTTCACTCAAACTAAATTCTGTTTTCCTCTATGCTTTCCCTTCTAATGTGAAGGGTTATTTGTGCTCCTTTCAGGACTGGAGGCTCACAGTCTGTATTATGTACTCAGCACAGAACCTAACATGCAACCCAAAACATCACTCTGAACTTTGAAATATGAATGCCACATATACTAAGATCTGGGGACCCACTGCACTCAGCTGGATTAGGGCCTGGGTGTTGAGCACGCCCAGATCCTAGGCAAGTTTCTGTCATCCTCATTTTTTGTGTGATCCTCCCATGGTCAGATAAATGGTGAGAAGTACAGGGTACAATGAATTCCTCTATGAGGACCCATTTAGTCACTTAATATCTCAAGTTCTGTGTGACTCTATTGTTTAGTGAAGGAAAAATGTGAGCACACATTGGGTAGATATGGGGGTGTTATATCATGCCAAAGGCACATGGTGGCATGAAGCTTAATAGATGATGAATGAATGAGATGGTTGAACCCAGAGTCCTTACAGAGGCTGGCATTTCTCCTGGGCTTTCCAAGGGCCCTCAACATTGCTAATTCTTCAGGGGACCCATCTCAGTCATCTGAACTACCAGACTTTGGCCAGACCCTCCCTGTTCCAGAATCACTGGCTCTAGAAACTCACATTTATGGAAACATTTCAATACACACAAGCATGAATAATACACCAGCCCTAAAAATTCAGGAAATCCAAGCTCCCAAAAGCCCGGAATGGCCTTCTATCACTCTGTGTGCAGAGGCAACTGGAGCCTTCTTCCTTTCATGACATCTCACAGCGCTGTTACTCAATGGCTCTTCAGTTTCCCCAACAGCTCTGGGAAGTAGCTGCCTTTCCAGGGCATAGCTGCCTTCCTCCCCTTTACTTGTCAGCCAGGATCCAGCGCTACCCATCCACAAGAAGAAGCAGGCTGCAGACTTTCCAGAACAAAGAGCACTGCAGCCAGTGGTGGGAACCTTGAACACTTCTCATCATGGGACCATTTTAAAAGGCATTCTGCAAGGTTTCCTTGGATTTGAAAAGTCACTATGGAACTGTTTTCATGAGGACTGGTAGCTTTAGGAGCCTTCCTGGCACTGGGTGAGGCTCCTAGAGGCAGCAACTTCATGCTGAAGGGTAGGTAGGAGCTAGCTAAGTTAAAGGGTGGTATACCAAGAGCTGTGCTGAGGAACATTCTAAAGAAGAGTAGGAAAATCCCCAAAATGAGCTCCTTGAGAGCTCATTAGGAATGTCCTTCCCCCTGGCAACTGGCACATCCTGCTTACTAGGACTGCAATAATGTCTCAGGCATCCAACGCTACAAAGTGGTTAAAGAGGTGTTCAGACACAGTGCGCCCCCATGAATGCTGTTTCCTTGTCCTTTGCTGAACTCACTGCACTGTTATGTAGACATGGCAATACGTGGAAGGGCTGGTATACTTTTCCTTTTTTCTCTGATTGAAAAAGTTGGTCTAGCCAACTTGCAAGAAGCTACAGACATGTTTACTAAGTTGCTTTTCAAAGGCTACCTCAGAGTTTCCAAGCTGTGTTACAGCCACAGCCCAAACATTTGCATCAAGTGGTGTGATCCTCAGGGCAGGCCCAGGCAGTGCCTGGGTGGGGTCTGGAGACTCCGAAAGGCTGAGAGCCAAGAAGAGCCTGAGGTGGCAGGGAGGGAGTTTGGGGTGGGGCCTGGGCCTGTGTACACAACCACACCCCCTAGCCTGGGAGTAGATGTAGCTAGTCACTGAGTAGAGGCTGATTCTTTGTCTCCCTGGGAAGAGTAGCTTTGAGGCAGACAGGATGGCCTGGTGGAAAGCCTGGGTAAGTGGTAATGGTCTGGGGAGATGGGTCCTTGAACCAAGTTGGATGGTAGGCAAAGATAATGTAAAGACTGAACCTGTTAGGCCAAGTCCTGGTGAGGAAGCTGGGTGGGGGGGAACTGTGCATGGTTAGAAAAGTCACTGTAGGGTTGTGAAAAAAAGACAATTTAAAATAAAACAATTTAAAAAAATGAAATGCAAAGGGGAAACTAAACGATTAGCAAAGACAGAGAAAGCCTTCTGTAGGAAAAAGGCCACTTATGACAAGAAGCACTTCTGTGGATTTGTGCAACAGGTAAGTTTGTGCTTGGAGAACGTCCAGCAGGCTGCTCTTGCAGAAGTAGCATTATGTGAAGGGCCCAGGAGGTTGGCGTTCAAGAAAAATTACTTTGTGTGGTTTGAATCCTGAGTAGGTTGGATCTGGAAAAGCAGCCAAGATGGAGCACCAAGGGCCTTAAATAACAGGTTGGAGCTTAACTTTTGAGCAATAGGAGCCGCTGGTGTACTTTCAGCTAGAGAATACTCTGGGTGAACACACCACCTTTGAAGGAACCCATCAACACCCACAGCACAGGTATTAAAGGGAACAGACTGGTAGCAGAGAACACTGTGCTTACTTGTCAAAACTGGGAGGAGCGGGACCTAGCTCACAGGAGCCATGTATGTCGGGGACAGGGCTGCATGGACTACTCACCATCCTCCTCTCAGCTGGGGCATTTTCAGGGAGAAAGTGAGGGAGCTGAGGGAGGCTCTGGGACCTCAGGAAGCTTGTTCAGAGCCCTAGGATAGCAAGCATAGACCAGAGAAAGCCTGAGTCTCTGTAGCAGCCCCCAGGCTCCTTGTAGGCTGAAGAATGAAGCTTGTCCAGCTTCAGGAAAATCTTTGTTGCTGTGTTGCCATCCAGAGAAAAGCTTGAGGTGTAAATGCCCTGGGCTCTGAACAGGGTGAACAGACGACAAGGCAGAGAGATGAGCTGTCATCCTGACCCTGGGGAAAGCAGCCAGAACAGTGGCTGTCTGCAGCTTCACAGCAGCTGGTGGGAACATGCTTCATGCAGGTGTGTGCAGCAGGGAGCGCTCAGTGGTGGGCAGTTCCTAAACTCAGGTGCTAGCCAAAATAGTCCTCCATAGTGCAGGGGTAAGGGCCATCCTCTTGGGAACCTGATCAAATTGACAGCCTGATGCTGGAACTCTCAGCACCTTCTATATGGGGACACTCCAATCGGCATCTCTTGTTCAGTGTCATTGGAACCTCACAGCAAGTCTATAAGACAGATATCAACAGTTTTACACATAAGGGAGGAAGCTGAGACTCAGATAGAGCAGACAGGCACCACAGTTGCCACACTAGTAATATTTAGGTCTGGGCAGCCTGAGACCAGATGCAGACTCTGTCATCCAAGGCCATTGACCCATGGACAAGCTGACTAGGGGCAACAAGGCCTCTGTGTCTGTCCAGGCTGCCAGTGAGAACCAAATGCCTTCTGAGTTCAAAGCTGGGTTGGGAATAGGATGGATGGGAATGGAGGAGTGGCCAGAGAGAACCAGACTTCAGAACAAGTCTCCGCTTTATGGCCCCCTTGAGGAGGCAGCCTTTGAACAGATCTGGCAAAAGTATGGCAGCTCCTGCGTGCCCATGACAGGTATTCTAGTCATAGCATCCTGGACTACCTGAATTGCCTTTTGCCTCGAAACTTGTCTGCCTGGACTCACCAGCCTCAGGGTAGTTTCATCAGGAGCTTGAGACTGACCTACAGGGGCTGGCATAGCTACCTCCAGGTTCTCCACTCCAGGCAGTATCCGGTCTTTGGCTTTCTCTTTCTATAGAACCTTAGCAAAGGAAGAGAGACAGACTTCTTCTCAGCATGTTATCTGAGGCAGCCCTGACAAATACTGGGCCCTGAATGGTATGGGGACACTCCTCAATGACTAGATTTCTGAGGCCAATTTGGAGCAGGAAAACTACAAAGTAAGAACTTAGATGCTCCCTACCCCCACACTCCCAGAAGACAAGCATGCCTATGGGTGAGGCTCTCTGCAGTGAAACATTCCAAGAAAACCCAGTGTCTGGGGAAGAGTGAATCATCTGCGGAGTGGGGAGGTAGACAGAGCTCAGGTTGAGTCAGGCTGTGGGTGAAGCCCAGCCACCTCGCCTGTAAAAATGGAGCATTAGCGCCTAATACAACTACTGGGAAAGCTGAACACCCTGTCCAGCTAAACACACTTTACAGAGGGGATGTTCAAATAGCCTTCTAGCAGTAGCAGCACGTGACCTCAGAAACAAGGAATACTCATGTGTACACAGTGAGGCAACATCTGGCTCACTGGAGAACTTTTCCCCAGGAATTATTTCTAATAGTTCCTGTCATAAAACATGGTGCAATGGATGGGACAGGAAGATCTATTTCTGTTCATGTGAGAACCAAGCAAAGGATACAGAGAGATATCTTGTTTCTTACTCAGAGAAAGAACCCTTGAGGAGACAGAACAGGTGGGAACTTGTTCTGTATTTTCAGGATCTCACCTAAGGCTTGGGTGGAAGGATGGACAGACAGTATGGGGAGAAAAGGAGAGATGGGTGGAGGAAGCTTGATAAAAAATGAAGAAAATGGGAAGGGAGCGGGGAGGGAAAGAAAAGGAGTGGGAAGGAGAAGGAAAAACGAAGGAAGCGGGGAGGAAGGAAAAGCGAAGGAAGGGAGGTATCAGGGTTGTAGGGCTTGGTCAGAGAATTGGTGAACAGGTAAGTGAGCAAGCAGGAAAGCAGATGGGTGGGTGGGGAACAATGGAAGTGCTGGGTGAACAGGTGAGCTAGTGACCTCAATGGATTTGACTAAACTTCTCTTCATCTGAAGGACCTGGGGCTCCCTCATTCAATTCCTATCCTTAATTCCTTCCACTCTTTACCACCCCTTTCCCTAAAACCCACACTTTGGAAGGGTCATCCATCTTGAGCATCTGATAAATTATGCAGAGCACACACATAAATGACCCCTGCTCATGCCTTGGATCGGAAGCTTGTAAAATAAGGATGTGGGTACTTTGGTTATCAAATTTACCCCATAATCCATGGAAAATCCTGCAGTTCTTTCTACCCTATATGATCCCATGGTCTTGCAAACCACCTGAGCTTTGGAGACGCTCCGTTTGGTCCCTGGCCCTCTGAAACACCCACACCTCACCACAGGAAAGGCCAGGATAAGCTTAGAGCCTTCCTTGCAAACAGAAAACCATGTCTAGCTTCCCGTTCCCTAGGCAAGCCTCTCAGCTTTTAGAAGCCATTCCTTACGAACTCACCCTGACCCAACCTGCTGTGCACAGGGCTGGAGAGAGCTGTGTGTGACCAGTCTGCTACCTGCTCTCATCCAACAGGTAGTTTCTTTTTACAAGCGCTGGTTCCAGCTGCAACAGTCTATTGGCTAAGGGGCCGGAGAGCTCAGCCACTGCCTTGCAAGGTTCCATTAGGTCTCAGTGCCCAGGGAACATCCTTAGCCTACCAGGATGGGCTACACAGTAGGCCGCCCTGTCCTTCCTGTACTTCCCACGAGCAGGCTGCTTGTCTTGCAGGTTGAACAGGAGGGCATCACTGTGAAGGGTAGTTCTCATTTCAATCCAGACCCAGATGCAGAGACCCTCTACAAAGCTATGAAGGGAATTGGTGAGTAACCATCCATGGGGACACACGTGCTTACATCCCAGAAGGTAGATACCAGAGACAGCCAGGCATAAAAGGTGCCCCCATCTTACTTTGAGTGATTCTATTACTTAGGAAATCACACCAGCTCTGAGGTGGGTGAATGTTCATTCCTGAGTGACAATGACAAGGAAAGCCACCAGTCTGAGATTTATCACTTGTAAAATGGCTGCAAAAACCCTGGACCCACTGTGTCACTGTGAATTCAGAACAGTGTGGATCAGCACAGGACCTGCTGTGGACATGGGGATGGAGTTTAGCTGTGGCACTAAGGCCAGGGGTATCAGCCACATGGATTCTGCAGCTTGTCCTCTGCCTCATGATGGCTGACCAGACAGCCAACTGCTTCCAGTACCGCCCTTGTATGACTGTGAGTGGGAAAGAACTGGCTTATGCCAGGACCTGCTCTCACTCTAGGCAGGAGTCACCTCTCTGCTGGCTCTGCCTGGTTAGTTGGGGCACTGAAGAGAACTACAATTCCCAGAGGGGTCTATACAGCATTTGCGCACCCATTGCTTCCTGTGAAACCTTAACTGTTATCCCTGCTTCCCACATGAGCAAACAGAGGCTCAGGGAGATGAGCCTACCTGTCCATGGCCTACAAGGCAGGGTCTCAGGCCCAATGCTCTGAACTTCTATGTGGCTTCCCTCTAATGTGACTATCACAGTGGGAAAGATGGAGGATACCTTACCTAGACACGCTTTAAAGGCCCACAGTTGGTGTCTACAGCTTGCTGCCCTTGGTTTCTATGCTATGAGGTTAAGCCTGAGCCATGCCCTACCACTGTGCAAGGTGGGGAACCAAGAAGTAAGCCACCTGGGTGTCTTGTTTACATTGATGTTTTGTGGACATCAGGCATTTGAGGTTTTTCGGGTACCCCTCTGCAGTCTTTTCTGATGCCCCCAGAGGCAGAGGGGGTTCTCAGACTGTACACCCTTTCAGGAACCAATGAACAGGCCATCATAGATGTGCTCACCAAGAGGAGCAACGCACAGAGGCAGCAGATTGCCAAATCCTTCAAGGCTCAATTTGGAAAGGTAAGCAGGTGGGTGATGAAGACAGGGCAGCTCCTCCTAGGGTGGAAACACGGGCATAGGGGACATTGCATTAAAACGACCCTCCCATTGGTCTGTAGTAAAGTTTGCCCGGCTATTCTGTTTTATCTAGCAGAGCCATATGTAGCTCCCCAACCCTGGCCTGGCATTGGCCTTTCTTTGCTGGGGCCCACTTCTTCCCCGTTCTCTCTCTCTCTCTCTCTCTCTCTCTCTCTCTCTCTCTTTCTCTCTCTCTCTCCCATCCTCAGTTGTGCCCCAGGATCCAACCTGAGCTCTCTCCAGCTGTGTCTGTCCCACTTCCTGAACTGACTTTCCTCTCCCCTGCTCCCTGGCAGTGTGTACCCAGGCACTTCTCATGGTCAAGTTCCTGCCATGTTCCTCTCCTGCCATTGGGTACTCTAAGAGCCATCTAGCTACTCATTGCCCTGAGCATAGAGCCAGGAATTTGGATGCACATGGTGATGCCAGAAGTTTGTGCATAAACACGAGTGCCTGCTCACAGTTTTAACACAAAAGCGTCAGTGATGAAGTGCAAGTATCCCCGAGTGAAATCACACATTTGCCACTCCTTTGCCTTACCCCTCCAAGCTACACATTATTCTCTGTGTTCAGCATCAGAGAGGTTGGGTAATGTCTTAAGCTTCCAGAGCCTCTAAGCGTCAGGTCTGACAGAGCCCTGGACAGATCAGCTGGGTGTGGCTTCTTGTAGACACCTATGCCCTTAGGAAGAGAGGAGTGTGAGGTGGAATCTTGGAATCTTTCTTTCCTTCTTCTCTCCCTTCTCATTTAATGATAACTTAAGCGTGGTGTTACTACCCTCAGATCTTGCAGTTTTAAAAGCAGTGGTATTTCTGTTTTCTTGAGTTCAGAATGTACCCAGTACTGGACTGTGTGCTGAGCTGTCACACATCTCTGTCACCCCGTAAGCAGAAGTTCCATTATCCCTACTTAACAGGTACAGATGCTGGTGCTTAGAGAAGCTAAAGACCTAGCCCAAGAGACCACAGCAACATAACAGAGTCCACGTGAGAAGGAGGAAGGAGCCCCGGGCCAGGCCTCACCTGCACTCGGGTGGGCTCAGAGGATAAATCATCTCCCCTTTCTTTTTGTCTATCTTAGGACCTCACTGAGACCTTAAAGTCAGAGCTGAGTGGCAAGTTTGAGAGACTCATCGTGGCCCTCATGTACCCACCATACAGATATGAGGCCAAGGAGCTGCATGATGCCATGAAGGTACTCCACTTTGCTTTAAATTACAATGGCCACCTGGGCCCCGTCTGACCTAATGAGCTTGCAGCCTGTTCAGACAGCCTCCAACATGGAGGCTGACCAGCCACAGTGAAGGCCTAGATCATAGAGTAGGGTTAGGCCAGGAGAAGTTCAGGGGAATCAGAAAGCCATCTCTGCAGCCTGAGCACTGCCCCTTGGCCACCCCTTACTTCTCATCACTCCTGTTACTTTCACAGATTAGGTGGCACTGGAGACCCAGAAGCCACAATTATTTCCACTGAAAGGGTACTTACTGTAGTCTGTGCCCGGCATTTTACATCCGTGATCTCTAGTCCCACCTTCAGGGTAGGATTGGCTCATTACCCTCATTGACAGATGAGTATACTTCAGGGTGGGAAGGCGGAGCCGCCTGTGTGCCACCACCCCGCTAAAGAAGGAGAGCTGAGGTGGCTTGCCCCCCAGTAGCTGTCACAAGAAACAATGGCGGGGGTTCAGTGTTGCCCCAACATAGAGTAAAGAAGAGGGTGGAGCTTCGGCCAAACCTTCTGAGAAGACAGTGCAGGCAGAGCTAGGAGACCAAGGGCAGAGCACTCCAGAACATAGAGGTTTCTGTCCCCAGGGCTTAGGAACCAAGGAAGGGGTCATCATTGAGATCCTGGCTTCTCGGACCAAGAACCAGCTAAGAGAGATAATGAAGGCATATGAGGAAGGTAAGGGGGTTGCAAAGGTGGTGGTGGGGAAAACCTAGAAATGGCCTAAATTTTGGCAACCTGACAGGGAATAAGAGTCAGACAGTTCCCAAGGGAATTAGGCCTTACTGGAAAGAACCCTTTGGAAGGTCTTTTCATACAGGTCCACCAAGTGCCTATATGCCAAATCCTGTGCCCAGCCCTGATTGAGCTCAGACATGGGGATAGAGATGTGTGCCCAGCTAAGCTCATGTCCCTTAATGCTAGGGCAATCCTGGGGAACAGAGATGCAGTAGACATGACAGTACTTGTTGGCTCTATGTGGGCTGACACAGACACTGGAGAGAGTCGTCCGCTAGGGCCCTACTGTGCTAGGGGAGCCCCACTGGCCGACTTTCTCATGTATTCAAGCAAAGGCCAACTAGTCCTCCATGCTGTGCATCTGCTCAGGGTAGTCTGGAGGCTCTGGCTTTGCTGAGCCTGGCAATAAGAGGACCTCTATTGGCAGGCCCTGGTCTGGCTCCCTGGCCTGGTCTATTTCTTCTTTTATCTTGGTTGCACATTTTTGTCATTCTGGGGTCTGAATGACTGCCTAGATAGGTCTCTGCCACTAGGACATCTAAATGTTCTGTTTATACCTTCTGAGCCAAGAACTTGTCCTCCCGTGGGAAGAAGTGGAGGAAGCAGGTGTGGAGGAGAAAAATGGGCCCTGACAGGTCCTGGGCCGCTTGCTGACCATGCCTTCTGGTTCTGTTTTCCTGCAGACTATGGGTCTACCCTGGAAGAGGACATCCAAGCAGACACAAGTGGCTATCTGGAGCGGATTCTGGTGTGCCTCCTGCAGGTGACACAACCTGGGATCAAGGACTCTGTGGCTTTGAGATCCACCCCAGCAGCAGCCCTTGAGTGATGCCTCTGAAGGAGGACTAGGCTGTAGGGAAACCCAGCAGTCTGGGCACGATGTGTGTCTCAGCCCAATAGCCCTGTCCTTGCTCCAGAGCCTCATGTTGCTCTTTCCTCAGCCTTGGGGTGGCCCTATGCCAGGCTCTGCTCATTAGCTTAGCTCACTGCATCTGTCATTCCAGTGAAGCAGCTCAAGTACTCTCATGGTACAAATGCCAACAGCAAGCCTTGGAGGGGATGGCTGGCTTGCAGGTCTCATGGCCAAGAAGCAACAGTCCTTCCCTACCTGCCCTTTGAACCCCACTGTCCCCTCAGCCCAGGTGTTCTGATTTATCACCCACCTTACGGAGTGATTTCCTCTGATCCTAGGGCAGCAGAGATGACATAAGCGGCTTTGTGGACCCAGGACTGGCCCTCCAAGATGCACAGGTGAAACTGTACCCTGACCTTGCCAACCGAACTCTGAGCCAAGGGATCGTTCTTTGATATAGACCCTACCCCCATCTCCACCGTGTGGTAACTAAGGAGAAAAGCGAGGTATCTGGGAAATTCAGCAAATGAAAAAAAAAAAAAAAAGGAGAGGCTGGGGAAGGGAGGCAGAGCCAGCCTCTCTGAGCCCAGAGCTCATTCATATGAAGTTCTCCGTGCATCTATTGGTAGAGTGCTTGTCACTTGGTGCTCCCAGGGACAATGAGGAAAGGAGAATTACCTAAAGGAGCTTATGGCCCAGAGAAGAGCCTTGAGCTAACATTATTGGAGGAACAGAGCTCAGAACAGTGAGCTGCCATGCTGGGCTGTCCAAATGGATGGAGGCTGGCTGGCAGCCGCACCTCTGGGGTGACGGAGTTCTCCCTCACATCCTTGTGTCCCAATCCTAGGATCTGTATGCAGCAGGGGAGAAGATTCGTGGGACTGATGAGATGAAATTCATCACCATCCTGTGCACACGCAGTGCTACTCACCTGATGAGAGGTACGGGGCAGAGGAGGGGGATGCAGGGTGCATGGCTGTCCACATGGCCTCTCCTTCTGTGTGGAAGATCTGACGGGTAGTCTTATGTGGCTTAGACTTGGCCATGGAAACCTGGACTCCTCCCCCTGTGCCAAAAGGAAGGCAACATGACACACTGGTGTGCAGTGTGTAATCTATGTGTCCTTTGCATGGATCTTTCTCTCTACAGTGTTCGAAGAATATGAAAAAATTGCCAACAAAAGCATTGAGGATAGCATCAAGAGTGAGACCCATGGTTCACTGGAGGAGGCTATGCTCACCGTGGGTAAGAAGGGGGCTCAGCTCTTGGCACGTTTGCATCCACAGTCTGGGAAAGTGGTAGCAAGAGACTGGAACTCTATATTCAAAGGACATCCCCCACCCCCACCCCCGTGTTCTCAACCCTTACCCTCAGCCCAGGTCCCTGAGATCACAATACCTCGAAAGTCTCAGATGGCCTGCCGGGAACTAGTCTTTGTGGTATCTTTACAACCTCCCATGTTGCATGAGTGTGTGTTTGCGTGTGAGTGTCCGCGTCCACACGAGTGTTGACACAGTGACCCTAGGTCCAGGGCCTAGGCCTGCCCCCAGATACTACTCAGAAAGCATTCTGCTTCTGCTCCTATAGCCCAGCTCAAAGCCACCTTTCCGGACCTAATGCAGGTACCAAGGCCCCACCTTAGTCGCTAACTGAAGAAATGAAGGTGTGTGGCTTTGAGTCCTAACCAAGAGAAACATGGACAATTTCTTCCTGCATCAGAAGACTGAGTCTGAGCACAGTAACCCGTTTATAGCACATCTCTGGTCTAAAGCTGAAATTATATGGGAGGAGTTCCGGTAAAGCAAGGACCTAAGCCAGGCAGGAGGACGACCGTATACCACCTTACACAATGGAGCTGAAATTAGGGGTCCTAGCCAGGCTCTTACCTCTACCCCAGGCTTGCAGGCAGTAGTCAAGATCTCTTCCCTCTGTCCTTATGTTGCCAGTAGCTATTAACACTTGAGGTCTGCAGGCTAGCTATGAGGACTGTAGTGAAGCTCATTCAGTTCATTCTGTGTTGCAACAGCTAAACACACCCTCTGCTGTCACCTAGAATTTGACCCATAGACCCTAAATAAAAATGCCTCCTAATCAGCAAAGGTTTGCAGTTCATTCCCTACTGTGATTCTTAAAGCCTCAGTCATAGAAGGCTGAATAACAGAGTCATACAGTATCAAGACAGTTTATCACATTCCTACATCCCACAAAGCCTACACTCTCGCAGCCTTGGGTTAAAATACCATCTTTTGATGCGGACGCCACAGTTCATCAAAGATACATCTATGAAAAAGAAAATTTGGGGTTCACCCTCCAGTGCTTTTGTCCTCAAAGCCAAGCTTCTTTCAATTAGATAAAAATCCAAAATGAGGCCCATAGCCACCATTCTGTGGCAACCTATGCAGAACTGAGTAGGCAAATGCTTCCTGGGTACGACAGCTTAGGGATGTCCTCTAGCACACCCGACTTGGTGACTCCAGATGAGCCCCACAGGTGCCCGGTCCATTTCACATCTTACCCTTTTGCCTGACTGCTCTGGGCTTTTGAGGCTGTGGCTGCTGCCCCAGCCTCTGCTCCTTGCCCCGCTCTCTCTGCCCCACACAAAGCCTTCATTTTGAAGGTAGGTGGTGCACAAAGAAACATGCCAAGCCTTACACACCACGAACTCATAACACCCACAGGAACACATACACAAACACAAGTGTCTGCAATGCCACCTATGCCCTCCTACAATTCACAGAGTTTTTCTGTTTGCCAGTGAAATGCACCCGGAATGTCCACAGCTACTTTGCAGAGAGACTCTACTACGCCATGAAGGTAACTGTCCTGGCTGCTGCCCCCTTTCTAGTCAGCTTTATAGGATGCCAGATGCACAACCAGGTACTCAGAGCCACTGCTGTCTGAACTCCAGGCTCCCTCTTGTTCTCTTCTCTCATGCATCTGAAAGGTTTGCATTCTCAGGGGCAAACTAAACCTACGGAAGGGAGGCCACACCCCCTGAAGGTACGTCTGCCCGGGTGCATTGACAGGTGTTCACTGAAGGCTCCCTGAACCTTGACAACATGCAAGGTTGTCCATATCATCATTGCCCCCTGAAGGGTGGTGAAACGAAGGCTTGTCGAGGTCACACAGCTGCTAGGTGGTAGAGCCAATCACTGATCTCAGGCCTATCAGCTTGGGCACTTTATTGTATCATACCTCCTCTATGAGAACCAAAGGCAGGATGGCTGGAACTCCAACACCTTTGATGTGGACAGACTTTGGGGACACTGACACATTTGGCCTGTCAGTTTGTCTCCCCATGTACATGTGCTAACTTGCCTACAAGGCTGCCCTGGTCACAAAAACATATGGTCCACACTGCTCTTCACAAGCAGAGTTGTTGGTATCTGGAACTAAACTGGAAGAGAGACATTAATTCTCATGGACTAATGTCAATGCCTCGCTTCTCTAGTACATGACACTGGCACCACCAAAAATGAAAGTCATAGCATCTACCCAAAGTCCTCTGAGCATATCTTCCCCATGAGGGAGAGGGTGTGTTATTATTTCCTTGATCATGAAGCTCCATGTGACTCAAGACTAGACTCAAGACTAGTCAGGGATAAGACACAGAGAGAAAGAGCCGAAGACCCTGCTCCTGAAATGGCCAGTTGAGGAACATTACAGTGATATTGCTCAAAGAAAAAAAAAATCTTCCTGGAGCAGTGTGTTCGGTGACTAGAACCTGATGCAGTAAAGCAAAGGCATACTGCAACTCTAGGCCTTGAGCTTCGAAGGAGAAAAGGCACTGCCAGTGAGTGTGGAGACTGAGGAAGAGAAGCCCTTTGCCATGGGCTGTGGACGCAGCTCCATGCTAAGGAACTTGCCTAGTGTGCAGAGGTTCTTGGTTTCAATCCTAGTACCACCAAAGAAAAGAAAAAAAAAGAAAAAAACTGTGTCACCAAAGTCTCCCTTGGTGTTCTCCCCACTGAATAATAGGCCCATCCCTGCTCTTAGCTCTTTCTAAGTCCCTACAAAGGTTTGTCCATCACCACAGAGGTAGATAGAAAATGTGAAACATGAGGCTGATTGTCACTCTCTCATCCAGGGAGCAGGGACACGTGATGGGACGCTGATAAGGAACATTGTTTCAAGGAGTGAGATTGATTTAAATCTTATCAAGTGCCAGTTTCAGAAGATGTATGGCAAGACCCTCAGTAGCATGATCATGGTAAGACATGGGTTCCCAACTTCCCTGCCAACTTGTGACACAGTCGCTCCTGAGACGTGGAACGTTGTGACTCATGTCTCTTCCCAGTGGGCATCTCCCACTTGCACCATTACCATGAGGCACATTCAGGGACCAAGAAGGAAAGAAGTGTAACCCTGAGTGTGTCAGGGCAGGGAGACTAGAGAAGCACAGAGGGTCGCCCTTGCCCCGGAAGGTGGCTTTGCATTTGAGCTGTGGAACATCCCTTCATAGTCTACCAACGCCTTGCAAAGGGAACCATTACTGAAGAGGCAATGAGAATAAGTAGTTTCACAGAAATCAGGGTTCCTTTTCAATCCAGATCTAAGTAGTAGGGAAAATTAGGCTCCAGTGGATTGCCTGCCTACAGTCCAGTCAGTACAAGTCCCAGGGTGTTTAGTGCAGAGGAACCAGAGGGATGGTGCTCTGCTTGGCTGAGACAAACAGCCTGTCTACAAACTAATGCAAATGGAGGCCTAAACAATTTCATTACCAGACGTCAGATCATAGCAAGCATATCCCTAAGTCTTCCTGAGCTACTCAGTCAAGTGGCTAGTTCTTCTACCAGGGTAGACTGTTGACTGCGTTTGATAGGCAACTCACAGTTTACAATATAACTGGCCCTCTACATTTGCTGGTTCAGACAACCAAGAACCAAAACATTCAGGAAAAAAAGAAAAAAGAAAAAAAAACGCAACTGTACTGAACACACACATACTTTTTTTGTCATTCTTCCCTGAACAATATGGTATGGCTACTTGCATACTTTTTACATTGCATTAGATATTATGAATAATCTAGAGATTGTTTAATATGTAGGAGGATGTGCATAGGTTATATCCAAGACCAGCAGCATTTGATATCAGGAACTTGAGCATATATAGTTTAGTATTAGTGAGGGCCTAGAATCATTCCCCCATGGAGTCTGAGGGACAACTGCTTATTTTTTAAACACTGCTTTAAGATGTTCTGGGCGGGATGGCATCAGGAAAGCAGGCAGTAAGACAGAGGAGTTGGAATTACTGTTTGTTGTGTTTTAGACTTCACAACCAACTTGGTCAGGTTATGGGTGACTAAGCACAAGCCAGCCTGGGCTGCTGCTAGGTCACCCACAAGGTGCATTTCATCACAGATGGCATTTTATAGATGAGAGGACATGTCTCACAGAGGTTAAAGGAGAGTCTGTGCGTGTTGGCAGAGCCCTGGCCCAGGCCTGTGTGATCCAAGCCCAAGCTTGGTCTGGCCCCTGCTCCATGCCTAGACGTGAATGCAGGCTCCTTGCTCTCAGCCTTGGCTCCCACGTATGGATGGTGCCGGCCAAGTGAAAGGCTCTGTACTACTGGGTCTTGAGAGAAACCTGAGGAAGAACCCTGAGGCAGTTGACTGTATAAGGAAACCACCCACAAGCCTTTCTTGTCTAAGAGCTTAAGAGTAGATCTGTCTCTGTGATTCATTTCCCACAACCACCTCCCCATCTAACTGGACAGAGAATTCAAAGAAGAATGAAAGGAATAGTCTGAAATGGAGAAGAAAGAGCAATGACATCACATAGAACTGTGGCATAGAAACGCTTGAAAGGGCAGACCCCACCCAGGGAGCACAACTCTTAGTAATGGTAACAGAAGAAAAAGGCTAACATCGTAAGCACCACCCTCCCTTCTAACCCATGTGTCTCCTTCCTCCAGGGTGACACCAGTGGTGACTACAAGAATGCCCTGCTGAACCTTGTGGGCGCTGACCCCTGAAGATGTCTAATAAGATATATATATATATATATATATACACCCAAGGGCAAGAAGTGTGAGCATAGGCTGTGCGGCTTCAGCCCTAACCGCGGGTGGGGTGGGGGTAGGGTAGGGGATCACCTCATCGGGCTTTTAGTCTTCTGTCTCCCAGTTCCTGGTGCCTCTCACCCAATGCTTCTGACCCCTGGTGAGATCAGCCTGGGTTTCTCTTTCCACCTCTCCCCTGGGTCATTTCTAGGTACATGCACACCGCCCACCCTAGCGGTACCTCTGACTAACATCACTATGAAGGAGCCTGCAGGAGCTGTGGGTCATTCCTTCCTCCCACAAAACCTCCTGGGCTCAGGTCACACAGATGCCTTGGCTCTGACTCATCTACTGAGTCAGGGTCCTTGGAGGAGGAACCAAGGACCACAGCTTCCTAGCAGGTGTCTTAGCTTCATTACCAGGCAGCCGGGGAGAGTGTGGGAGAGCACTGCTCTGAAGACACAGGCATGGGAACCGAAGAAGGGTCACATACCTCCGCCATTGGAGATGTCTGTAACACTCGTTTACTGGAAATTGTTAGACTGCAGGTGGAAGAGCATTCTTACGCCATACTAATGACAATAATTGGATTAGATTACAAATCCCTGTCCTGACCCAAATACACTGTGGCCTGAGAGACGCAGGCTTGTCCAGTCCCTGGCCAAATCAGCCTCTCATTCCCTCCACGGTGAAGCTTGCAGATCAGAAAGGCACCCAACCCCGAGCATGAATCCTGTCTTCTTCCTGCAGTCCCCAGGCCCGAAGAAGCTGAGAGAACTCCTCCTAATATTCATTGGGCTTTCAGAATCATAAACATTTGTACTTTCAAAACGTGTCTGTGGATTTGTGCATGCGAACTGGGGTGGATGGCATGCTTACCGACTGCGGAGGCCAGAGGTTGATATCAAACTGTCATCTTCCATTTCTTCTCAACCTTAATTTTGTTTCTACTGTTTTGTTGTCTTTTTGTTTTTTGAGACATGGTTTCTCTGTGTAGTCCTGGCTGTCCTGGAACTAGCTCTGCAGAACAGGCTGTCCTCGAACTCAGAATTTGCCTACTGGGATTAAAGGCATGAGCTACCATGCCTGCTCTCCACTTTAACTTTTGAGGCAGAGTCTCTCAGCGAACCCGGAGTTCGCTGTTTCCATTAAGTTTACTGACAGGTGAGCTCCTGGAATCTGCTTGTCCCCATTCCCCAGTGAGGAGGGGATCTCAGCTCAAGTCCTCATGCTTACACCATGAGCACTTTACTCCATGAACCATTGGCCCAGCTCTGAGGAACAGGGCTCGAACCTGTGGGCATTTCCCTAGGGAATGATTGGAGTGACATGTATCCAATGTTGCCCTGGAGACAGAGCTTCTAAATGATGGTACTTTCCATTCTCCTCCCAGTGATCAAACTTGCTAGATGGGTCTTTACATTTAGTTGGTCCTATTCCAACCTGCAGCTTTTCCTGTATTCTGTGGCATTCATGCACCCAGGGGTGACCCTCCTGAACTTGGTATATATAGGGTAGGGTTGGCAGCTTCCAAAGATGAGAATTTATTGGTTTCTTGGGTGGCCCTGTCTTTTTCCTGTTAGTATGTCTGTAGAGCCCTTCCCAAGTAAGTCAAAGTCTGTGCGATCAGGGTGCACCATTGTACTCACTGCTTTCCATACTCCGTCAAGAGAAAAAAAACGTTTATCCTTTCCCAACAATGGCTTATCAGAAGCAGGCTACATATTCCATTAAGAGATATTCCCAAAACACAGTGGAACTAGCCGCCATGGTGAAGACACAGGTAAGCCAGCCCTGAGGATGTGAGAGAAGAAGAGCTGGCCCCGCCCTTGCAGGTTGCAGCACTTGGGAGAATGGACCCTTCGCCTTAACTGGGCAGCACAGTGGAGATGACTCTGGAGGTGTGGGTGCAGGTGAGCCAGCCCTGAGGGCATGAGAGCAGAAGGGCTCATCATGTGTCCTGCTGATGGCGGCACTGGGCGGCCGAGCCAGAGCAGTGGTAGAGAGCTTGTCCTGATGGTGCGGGTACAGAAGAGCTGACAGGCTAACCAACTCAGCTACCATCCAGGCCCAGTTCCAGGGCTTTGAGTTGGCCTACCCCAAAATCTACTCCATCTCTGAACTCTGAGAGTATGACAGGGCCAGTCCTGCAGATCCAAAGCTGCAGGATCTCCATGACACCAGGCAATAACCAGGAGGAGACCCAATGAGGATCTAACATTGGTGGTGTCACAGAAGCCAGAGATCTCAAACCAGACTCATTGCAATGAACATTCGAAAGTGAAGACATGTGGGCAGAGTGCTGTACTGTGGGGCACACTGGGACACACTACAGCTTCCACCATGAGATGTTTTCTCTGCTTTGGGTTTTTGTTGTTATTGTTGTTGTTTGTGTGTGTGTGTTTTATTGTGGCGGGTAGGTTGCAAAGATGAAAAGCAGATATGAGGGGGCAGGGAGATGAGTGGGTCTGAGGTGCATGCTGTGAAACTCACAAAGAATCGATAAAACGTTATAAAAAAAGTTAAAAAAGAGTGATACCCAAGCTAAATTTCTGCAGTCCTTTCAACTGTGCCTCCTGGATCCTGATTTTAGCCATGGCCTCTGAACAGGAGTTTACAAACTCCGAAGTGTGTCCCAAGGGTAAAGGCACTTCCTGAAGTGAGAGATCAGGATAGGAAAAGCAGGACTCAGCATGGGGTGGACTCTGTCTCTGCCATGCTGGCTCCATGTCTTGGGCCTAGTCACTTTCTGTGAATGTTTATTTTCCTTATCTGTCAGTGCAGGTAAGATCTTGATTACAATTGGCTGTGTATCAAGCAACCCTGGACCAGAGGTATACAACCATCATTTTCTCATGATCACAGATTGCATCGCCGGGGACCAGTGACAATGTCCTATCTCTACTCCAAAATGTCTGGAGATGTCACAGAGAAAAGCTAAAGGTTTTGGGATGACTAGGGCAGAAGACTAGGAACTTCTGTGCCCATGTTGGTTGTCTGGTGAAATAACTGGAAGGCTGCACTCCACTGTGCCCGGGAGCTCTTACACACAGACTTCCGGCATGGTAGCCTCAGGGTGGCAGAGTGCTTCTTTGGTAGCTTAAGTCACCATAGTTACTCAATGGGCAAGCAAGAAACTGTCTTGTCCTCTGTGGGTCAGACGTCATCATTTTCTCTAGTCCCTGTTGATCAAAGACATCACATGGCACCCAGCTTCGAGGAAGCGAGACACAGTCCTCATCTGTCAATAGGGAAATGGTAAAGCAATTGAGTGGCTGTGTTTTAATTCACCTCTGGTGGTTTGCAAAATCTGTCCCAAGGGGCAACACTGCCTACCCACATGAGAGGCCGGTGTCAGCAGGGCTGGAGGGAGCTTCAGAAGCCCCACGGGGCCAGGCCTCCAATCACAACACCAGGCTGGAGGGTTGCTGTGGGACCCAGAGGAGACTTGGTGGTAGGAAGGACGGAAGCTACACACAATGTGTGGTGGAGCACTTGAGCCTCTATAACGCCAGCTGTGAGCATGGCAAACAATGCACAAGTCTTCCTCAAAGCTCTGGGTACTTGCAAATCCAAGGGCAAAGAGTAGTCTCAGTTCCTAGTGAAACTGTCTTCCCAGCTTGCAGATGGCTGCCTTTGCTCTATGGCCTCACATGATCTGAACTCTGCGCTCACCCACAGAGGAAAAGAATGCTCTGTGTCTCTGTCTCTGTCTCTGTCTCTGTCTTTGAGACAGGGTTTCTCTGTGTAGCTTTGGCTGTCCTGGACTCACTTTGTAGACGAGGCTGGCCTCGACCTCATAGAGATCAGCCTGCCTCTGCCTCCCAGAGTGCTGGGCATGATTTTAGACATGGCTTCTTTCTCTTCTTTTATGTCGGTAATCCCAACATGAGGAGCCCACCTAGCCCTACTCACCTGCAAAGGCCTCATCTCAAATGTCATCACACTAGGAGGGTAGGGGGACTTCAGTTACAAGCATTCAGCTACAATAGCTGAAGCCCACCACTGTATTAACTGCTGTGACAGTTAACACACCTCAGTACTGTCCTGGGTAATGATGACACTTTTCTTTTTCTTTTTTTTTTTTCTTATGCCCATTTTCCATTCAGTGATGAGTTATTGTCTACACAAGCGGTTTAGAAGGAATTGGGATTGCTCAGTCCTATAATCTCATACCCACCAGCAGCTCTCAGGGTGCAGGATTTGCTCAGAGGCCACCCCAAAACCAACTTTATGAAGTAACTGCCAAGTTTCATGTCCAAGTTCATGCTTCACAGAATGATCTGCTTTAACATAATCTGCTTTAACATAATCACTCAGAACAGAAGAGGTGGCCCTGCCTCTTAGAAGAGGACACTGAGCAGTACAGACAGGAGGTGCCCTTGTTTGTCCCTCCGTGCTTTCTGTGTAAGAGCTTTGGAGATATGAGGGGTATTGTGATATCACTACCGGGTGGTTGCATTGGGTATAATTCATCACATGACCATGATGGTGGCTAGAGGAAAAAAAGGCATGTGGCCAACGCACCAGTTGCTATCTCAATCCTGCAGAGAATTTTTTTCTGGAATAACCTTTTGGAGTATTGATCAATCCAATTCCAAAGCAAATTTGTAATTTTCTTTTTCCTTTTTTAAATTATCATTAATTACAATTTATTCAATTTTTATCCCTGCTGTGGCCCCCTCCCTCGTCTCCTTCTAATCCCACCCTCTCTCCCTCTTCTCCCCTTATGCCCGTCCCTTAGTCCACTGATAGGGGAGGACCTTCCTCCCCTTCCCTCTGACCCTAGCCTATCAGGTCTCACCAGAACTGGCTGCATTGTCTTCCTCTGTGAACTGGCAAGGCTACACCCCACCCCAGGAGGAGGTGATCAGAGACCCTGCCACTGAGTTCATGTCAAAGCGAGTCCCTGGGGACTCCACTTGGAGACTGAGTCTATGGTCTTCATCTGAGTCCAGGGTTTAGGTCCTCTCCATGCATTGTCCTTGGTTGGGGTATGTTTTGCATATTTCAATTGTTATGTGGGACTTTAAAAAAATATACCTGTTTCTAAAGATACTTTAGTGCCTGCTTAGCGCAGTTTCAGCAAAGGAGTAAAAAGGAATTAACGCAAGGATTCTCTGCTTAGCCAAACTTTAGTCAGCCTCCTGGACCTTCTCTGAGGCCCACCCATGCACTTCTCTAATTCCAGCTGCAGCAACAACTCTCCCTCTCTTCCAGCATCACCCTGCACCATCTAGTCACTCTGGCCTGTCTTTAGCAAGAATCCTGTTTGGTGGCTTTTGTCAATGCTCTCTTTACTCTATGTCACCTCTGACCCTTAATCCTGTTCCTTGATTCCAAGTCCGCCTTACTCCTGCTGTGTCCGGAGCTAAGGAGGATGTGTGTGAGGTCTCTTTTCCCTTCAGGCAAACCCCTAAGAGACTCCGTCTGTACCACGTTGCCCACCTCTTTCTCTGTGACCACAGCCGATGCTCACCGTCTAGCCGTGACTCTTCAGTGAGAAAAGTTTGGCCTGATGCTCTTGCTTTTTAACTTTCTCAGAGAGATAGCACATCCAGGAGTCCGATGTAGCCTCCCGCCAAGGTGTGTGACTCCCCCAGAGCTGAATTCATTGTCTTCTGTTGCAACAAGGACTGAATGGGTTCCAGGACACTGAGCCCAAATCTGTCCTATGGCTGTGATTTAAAACAGTTTCTTCCTATAAGAGCTTCGGAGGGCTTCCAACAACCTTTTAGGAATTCTTTTCTGCTTAAACAATCCATGGTAGACTACTCTGCTGGCAGCCCCATTATACAGTATTACAATTCTGGTCTCATCGTTCCCAGAAAAAAAAAATACTGTGAAGATAGGCCCTTTGTCCTATTCATTTTTTAATATTTAGTATCTGAATTAGTTAGTTTTCTATTTGCTATAGCCAAATACCTGACATAAGCAACTTAAAATAAGAAAGACATGGTTTCAAAGGGTTTGGTCCATGGCTATTTGGTCCACATGAACTTGAACAGAGCCTCATAGTGACAGGAGCATATGTCAGAGAAGGTTCTAGCATCATAGCAAGCAGAGTGAGAGGGGAAGAGGACAGATATCGCCAAAGATCTTCTCCCTATGAACTACCGTCTCCAGCCAGGCCCAACCTCCCAAAATGGCACCCCCAACTTAGGACCAGGCATTCAACACATGAGCCTATGAGGACAGCTCAGGTGAAAGCCATCTTTGTCTAACATACATCTGGCATTCAGTAAATGTTTTCGAATGAACAATAAATAAAGGTACAGAACTAGAGGATAAAGCATGTCATGGGTATTAAACAGGGTCAATCCTTTACAGTCTCTGATTCTGAGGAGACTCTGTGGGTCCTCAGCGAACCCTAGTAAACAGTAGTTCAGAGTCAGATCTAAGGGAAGACGGTGGCTGCTCTCAACCATCAGACTCTGTTCCTGAGTCTTCCAGTACTTCCCTTGAGAAGACTGTACCAGACAACCAGTCAAGGGAGGCATAAGGGCTATGAGCAGAGCAAACACTCCGCACTGGTGTCATGCTGAGGGAAGGGTAAGGCTGGAATGCTGGGCTTGGCCTCTCTGGTGTTTATTCTTTAGCCACAGAAAGATTATCTTCCTGGAAGTTGAATTCTTGGGTAATATCAGAATCCTCTTGGCAAGAAATAGAGTGGGGAGGATGCATTTGTGGTCAGAAATTCATTGTCACCTAAACTGGCACATTCTACATGGTGCCAGGTTGGGGCTGGCCAGTTAAGGTGTGAAGGTGACGCTTGGACAACTAAACGCTGACTCGATACTGGTCAGGTAGACAGGGCAGGAAAGAACATTCCATTCCGGGAAGAAGGGATGCCAACAGCAGGAGGGACTGGTCTGTCCTAGACACACTAAAGGAATGACGTGTTCGAGCCCACAGAGATGAGAGTCAAAGAGAAAGAGAAAGGTAGGCGTAGGGACAAGTCAGCAGACTCTGCAGCTGCTATGGGCTGAGAGGCTCAGAGAGTTCCCACAGATGGTGGGCAAAGGAGTACCTTCACCCTGGCATGGGAGAGATTCGGGCAACGGCATGGCAAGCCTGAAAGCAGAAGCCCGGGACTGAAGCCCTTGCCATACTTGCAGCCTAACACTTTGGAAGCCTGAGTCAAGTGCATGAGAGGATGGTCTTAATCATCCACCTCCTAGAAAGTGCTTACAAATGTGAAATGGTACCCCAAACCTTTATGCTTCTGTTCCCTTAGCAAAGACCAGGCCCTGACAGCCATAGCTCCTACTGAGGCTTTAAGAATCTGAAATATATCTGTGAGCCCCCAAGCCTAAGCCTGAGGCTCCACACTTTCACGGCTCCTTCATAACATGAGGTCAAGGTGGGCCCTGTCTGACGCCTCAGTTGTCTATGTTTGCCCTGTTCCCTCTGCCAGACCATCCCTGGGCCAGGCTCCTGGGCTACCTACCATCTGATGGAATGCCGAAACCACCAACTTGGTTACTAGGCCTTGCCAGTCTGTGTGATACACTCTGAGCTAGAGTCCGGTGGGTGTCTCTCAGTCTCCTGAATGCCCAGGGTGCCTGACACTCAGTATTCAGTGGACACATACACTAGTCTGCCCTAGACCCTTCAATTACTCCCTAGGGCCCCAACTTTGTATCCACAGTTTGCTCCAAAACTCAGTACTCTTCTGTTCCCAGAATGCCTTGCTGTTGAAAGCATGTTGTTTGGCCCTGGTGAACTGTTACTTCCCTGCTGCCTCGGTTCCTGGCCACTAAGCTCCCCCTGCCTTCTGGTGCGACTGTGATGACTCATAAAGGCTCCCTTTGTCCACAGTACCACACTGGACAGACAGCGAGGGCCCAGTGCTGGCTACATGCCTAGGTAAAGCGGCACTAAGCTGACCTAGAAACCTGCTCTCACACTGCCCTCTAGTGGCTTCCTTTGACCACAAGAAAGGCTAAATGGTGTTCGCTGTGACTCCCACTTGCCCATTCAAAGAGAAATTGGAGGGGAAACCCTTGCTGTCCTCAGCTCTGGGTTGGGAGAGTTAAGTGCTATCCTGTGCCCCAGATTCCTAGAGTTCTGGGTGCCCTCACACTGAGAAATCCATTTCTCCAATAAGATTTCAAAACCTCTTCACCCTAGTGACCCTCATGGGTCAGTGTTTACCCTCTCGACCACCCTGTCCCCTGAGAAGCGTTCTGTCCATACCACCTGATTAAACAAAACCAAAGCACCGCTACAGGAAAACAGACTATCTTTTTGTGAGTGATGGGAGGATTTCTCTGCCTTGGCTATCCTGGAACTCATTTTGTAGACCAGGCTAGCTTCAAATTCACAAAGATCCGCTACCTCCCACGTGCTGGAATAAAAGCCATGCACAACCACCACCCAACTAAAATTGACTATTTTTAACCTTACGCTAGAAAAAAAACTTAGGCAAGACAAAGAAGCAATAACTCCAACAGAAAAATAATGATAAATTAGACTTCATCGAAATTTTCAGCTTTATCAGTAAGAAAACCAATCAACAAATAAAAGACTGGAAAATACAAAATATAAAAAAATAAGGGGCTTGCATCCAGAATATTTAAAAATTCCTGTAGCTCCATAATAAAAAGCCTAATTTAAAACACAAACTCCACACACAAAAAACTATAAATGACAACTACATACATAAAACTGTGTGTGATTTTAAAACTCCAGTAAAACAAATGCCTTATATTGCTAATAAAATAAAATGATGTACACATTTTCAAAAAGTGTTTGGCTATTTCTTATAACTTTTAAACAAATTTTTTTTCTGTGGGATCCAGCAATTCCACCCTTGAGGTTTTTAATCTGAAAGAAAATGAAAATATATCTTTAAAATAAAGACTTAGATAGCAATGTTTAGAGAAAATAATTCATGAAAGATTAAAAACCAGAAAGGATCCCAATATCCATTTTCAAGAGGATGAATGAACAAACGGGGGTGTATTTATACGATGGCATTCTGACAGGTAACGAAAAGTGAACGGTTTATTTACATAGACTGCACACAGCAGGGAGTCAAGCATTCATGAGCAGGTGACATCAGCTACAAAGGATTCTCAATCCCATTTATGCAAAATTAACCTATGGCTATGCCTTGGGGACAGAGTAATGCAGTTAAGAAGGACACAAATGCTCTCTCTAAAGCGCTAGAAATGCTCCAAATCTTAGAACAGGTGGGTGATGGGAGTGTGATATAGAAAACTTCACAAATCATAGGATTTGGTTAACTGCAGACTATCCAACAGTGAATCTAAAGCTGCTATGGACATACACATGCAGACTGCCGACCATGCAGACTTTCCTGCGGATAATGGCCAGGGATGCACTTCCTGAATAGTACTGTATTTCCATATACATTTCTGAGGCTATTCTTTTCACTGGGATTGCACTGAGTCTCTAGGACAGTTTGGGCAATACTGCCGTCTTAACAGGAAATACTCCACGCCCACGAACACAAGGTGCCTTCACATTTACTTAAGTCTCCTTTCACTGCTATCTGTGTTGCCTTTTGGTTTTCAGTAGACAAGACTTGTACTTTTTTGTTAAATTTTTTGCCTAAGTATATTATGTTTTTGTAGGTTTCCAGTTACATCAAATTTATGTTTGTATTTTAATTTAGAGCATGTGTTGCTGTTTTATAGAAATACCATTGATTTATCCTTAAATTCTTATTTGTGTGTATAAAGTGTACAGATTCTTGTGTGTGTGCATGTGTGTGGAATCCAGATGTTGACCTCAGGGTCTTCCTCCAGCAGTCTCCTCCCTAATTTTTGATACTGAACCCACCACTTGCTAATTTGGCTAAGCTAGTTTGGCTAGACTAACACCTGGTAGTGCTAAATTTCTTATTGCTGTTTTGGACAACACAGCAATAAGAAAACGTTTTATAAGCAATGTTCCAATATTGCTCCGATTCCCTTCCCTGCCTTTGTGTTGATGTCATCAACAAATTACACCTCTTTGCAGCACAGTCATCATGTGGCTCCCCTAACAACAGGAATATGGGCTGTCTGTGACTCCGTGGCTGCCTTTGGGTCCTTTCCCCCAGCTGGCTTCAATGGGAGAGAAAGCGCTTAGTCCCGCTGTGATTTGAGCTGCCAGGGTGGGTTGGTACCCCTGAGAGACCCCTTCTCTGAAAAGAAGCAGAGAAGGAAATGGGGAAGAGGCAACTTGGGGGCAGGACTAGGAGGAGAGGAGGTGCTTCCTGAATTTCTTGATTATATAAATCAATGTTTCCTGTCAGATTTGGGATATTGATGGCAATTGTTTCTTCAAATATCCTTCCAGCTGTTTTCTATCCTCCTCAGATCTCTGAAACTATTTGGATTTTTTTTTCTCTCCTTTCTGTTCCTTGTGCTGTCTTCAACTCACAGACCTTTTCCTGTGCATATTCTAAAATGTCATGCAACTTTTCACTTCTTAATTTTTACTTTTTAACCTCAGACTTAAATTTGGTCCTCTCTTTAGCTTCACTCTCATCACTGTTATCTGCCCTGCTGAGATGACACTGCTGTCTTGTGCTTTGATTCCTTCGGTGTCTTTTCCTTTCATTCTTTTCATGTGCTTTTGGCGGTTGATTCAAATTGTTTGGCAGTGTGTCCAATGTCTAGGCTTCCTCGGGACAATGCATATTGACTAATTGTTACTTTTTCCCTGCAAATGGGTCACACTCTCCTGTTCCTTTGTGCTTTTCATTATTTTTTATTGAAAATGGATGCCTTAAATAAAATAAAAGTGACATATCTAAAACTAAGACCTGATCCTTCTCTAGGATTTGTCATATTCGTTGCTGCTGGTGGTGGGTTTTGCTTGTTTGCTCTGTTGTGTGACTTTTCTGACCCACTTAATATTTGTCTAACTGCCTAATTACAACATATTTAAGAAGAACCTATTCCTTTGTTATATGCAGTCACGGAAATGGTTCCTCAGATTAGTGGTCAGCTAGTGGTTGCACACGGAATCTTCGGATCCCTCAGATTAGTGGTCAGCCAAGGATGGCACAGAGCTATCTTTAGATCCCTTGTGTCACTAAGTCCGTTATTTTCTGAGAAAGTTTTGTGTGTTGGGTCATATATTCGATGCTCCAGCAGGCGCCTTCCATTGCCTGTAAGTCAGAGGTTAGCCCCACCTTGAACCTGCATTAGCTGTCTCTCCTTTTGCATTGCCAGGGATCTTTTAGCGCTTTTCCAAAACATGGGCAGATCTTGTTCTCCAATGTTTCCTTTAAAGTTTGAGACTTGATAGGCTAGGGTCAGATAGGAGGGAAGGAGGTCCTCCCCTGTTAGTGGACTACGGAAGGGCATAGGGGGAGAAGAGTAGGTGGGTGGGACTGGAAGGAGATGGAGGGGGGCTACAACTGGGATACAGAGTGAATAAATTGCAATATATAATAAATAACAAATAATGAACTATAAAAAAGTTGTTGATCCATCTCTTATTAGATGCAACTCATACTAGTCAGTAGCTTCATTGTTGAGCAAGTTCTGTAACTTGGTTTTCAGTGTTTTGTTCATTTATTGCAGTTGCTTTGTTTTTTTATTGGAGGACTGGGGGTGGGTGGGTGGGTGGGCAGGTGGGTTGGTTGGCTGGCTGGTTGGCTTTCCTACCACTGAACTACACAAATGCCCTTAATCTCTGAACCATGCTAAATGAGAAAAGCTTCTCGAATGGAGCTTTTCCAGAAAATTGTCAGAGAATTGTTCGTGGTGTCAATTCCCTGGCCCTGGAATTTGCAGGGAGCACAAGCCTGTCCTGTCTGCACCAACCAATGCTTGTCCTCGGCTGCCACGAGACGCTTCCTGCTTTCCAGTGCCCCATGGAGGTGGGGAGAGCAAGACGGGAATAAGCAAGTTATACCATACTTTTTTTTTTACTGATATTTTATTATTTTTTTATTGACTAAATGCTACTTAAATTATTGGGAAACGCTCGGTTGATTTCTAGAACTCTGAAACAATTGATTGTAATGTTTATTGCTGGTACTGTTGTTGTTCCAGAAGAGGGTTTTAGGCATCCTTGCCCAGCCTTTCAGTTTTCCTGTTAGTCTGTGTCCCAGTGCATTATGGGAGACTGTTCTGATGACTGCCTGGAGCTTTACAGGGATGAGGTTGTAATGGTTGCCTTTATGACTCTTATAAGTCAAATAACCATTTATCATGTCCATTCTCCATTCTGCCTCACTGCATCATGTTCCTTCCAGCTAATATATTCAAGACTTCCTATAAGACTTCAAGAAAACTGTTTTGAAATTTGACCCTACCGATTTCTTTTTTCAGTCCATAATTTAAGTTTCTCAGACCAGAGAAGAGGGACAGAATACTATCTGCTTTTGTCTGTCTGAAAAATCCTTTTCAATTCAATGCAATCTCTCTGTGGAGTTATTTCCCCATCTGTACAGTTTAGAGGTGTGTGTGAGAGAGAGAGAGAGAGAGAGAGAGAGAGAGAGAATATATAAATACAACTTGCTGAGTCATTCTTTTGTTTGTGTGTATATATTTTAGGGCTGCTAAGTCTACATTGGACAACCAACAAGGGGGTTCCCTGGGAGGGGCTAATTCTCCTCTTGCAGCAGTCATTAGTTTCCTGGGTGGAACTCCACAAATTTCCCCCTTCTACATTATTGTGCCCACTGATCTTGTTACTCTCTGTTCTACTCCTGTTTATGCAGCCATCTCCAGGAGAAAACATTTCTCAGCAGACTTCCTGGGGTTCCGGCTCTTGCAGTCCTATTACCCCATCTTCCTCAATGTTTCCTGAGCCACGGATGTGGTATAGCTGTATCCACTGGGGTTGGGCACCCCATGATCCAGTGATCTCTGTAACCAGCTATGGTTTTCACTGATGGTCTCCATTTGCTCTAAGAAGAGGCTTCTTTGGTGACTAGCTATGCTTATCTATGGGAATAAGGATAAGGTCTAGAATATAGTAAGGACTCCTGCTGGTCTAGGAGAGTGGCTGCAGGAGAGTCCTTCTTAGAGCCATGACCTCACTTGCCCCAGAAAGCTGGCTAGGTTGTCAGTACCAGGCATCATTGCCCTCCTGTTGAGTGGCGTACACCTTGAAATACTATCCAGTCGTAAAGAAACAGGAAATTATTAAATTTTCAGGTGAATGGGCAGACCTAGAAAAGATTCTATTGAGTGAGGTAACCGAAATCCAGAAAGATGAACACTGCATGTTCGCTCTCATCTGAGGTTCTAGCTTCAACTCCTCAGATATGAGTATACAACATGGAGTAATTGCAGGAACCAGAAAAGTATGAAGGGACCGTGGGGTAGGGGTTAGAAGGGAATCGCAGGGCATAGGTGACATGAAGTGAAAAAGGAAAATGGGGACAGGCTCAAACTGGGAAAGAGAGAGGGAGGTCAATACAAACAAGGAAGTGTAAGGGTTAAACAACACAAGGTTGATAGAGCCTCATGAAGTCATATTATTTCATATCAACCTAAAGTTGTGCACAGTACATAGAAATATGAGTACACACACACAGCTTAAAGGAAGTTAAGCCTCTTAGACTGACAATGTTCCCCACAAGAACTGTGGGCTAAGGAAAACCCCAGTACCAGACATGAGAAACCTCCATTTGAATAGTTGGTCAAGGTAGTCTAAGTGACTCCGAAAACAATATAGATTATCACTGTAGCCCTTGGCTGCTTCTCAGTAGTTGGAGGTGGTCCCTGTTACTGAAGACATCACATACTCAGGACACAAAACAAGGATGATTCGAGCTGAACCTGACCAGAAAGCCTCCTTCCTGCAGTCAAGCCTTCATGGCGACAGAAAATACTATTCAAGCTGCCACAGGGGAAGGGAGAAAGCAATTCAACACTCCTACCCAGCTGCAACAACCATGACATTGACCGGCATGGCAAGATATTCATAAAGGTGCAGGAAGGGGGAGTCACGTGTTGGTGGCAACCAACAGCTGTCTAATTGAACTTACAAAATATTTTTATTTATTTTACTATTTCATGTGTATTGGTGTTTGCCTAAATGTATGCCTGTGTACCACATGTATGCCCAACAACCCTCAGAGGCCAGTGGAGGGTATTAAATCCCCTGGAACTGGATTTACTGATGCTTGTGAGGTGCTGTGGGGTTCTGGGACTTGAACCTGGGTCCTCTTGACAGTCCTTTTAACAACTGAACCATCTCTACAGCTGTCTGCCCCCCTACACACATACTTTTTGGGAGAACAGGGTCTTGCTATGTATCCTTAGCTATCCTAGAAATTGCTGGGTTGACTGGACTTGCCTTGAACTCATAAAAATCTCCTGCCTCTGCCTCCTAAGTGCTGAGATTAAAGGCTACTTATATTTTGACAAGTCACCTTTGCAGACCTTAAAATGATCTGATGTAAAACTCTCATGTCATTTAACACACACCACCTCTCACTCTCCTAAAGCCGTAAAAGGCTTTTCTGGTTAAATATGACATTTTTCTTTCCTTCTAAGCCACAGAATCCTTCTAGATCCCATTTTTAAAGCAGCTACTAATCATCTACTGGTGTTGACCTAAATAGTTCATAAAGTGAGTGAGAAGGCTGGATTGTGGAATAAATATAATTCATCAGAGATTTCTAGGAAAAGAATCTTCAATAGTCCTAGAATTTGGATGTGGATGTGAATTCTAGAACAGTCCAGAAAGTTCTGGCCAAGCCATGTGGCCTTTATCTAAAGCACATTTGCATTTTCGTATGAGCCATGCTGGTTAAACTTCTTAGAGATCCTCACATCTGGTTTTCTAGCACTTCCTACTTCCTATTTGTTGCCAATAAGCAATCTGAGGGGCCTCAAGCTGTATGGCTTTGTAGCTAGCCAGTGTTTGGAAGTATCCGGAACTCCGAGGCTTGAACCTCCACTCCTCACCCATCAGCATTTTCCCATAGTGCTCCAAACCCTGCAACCAAAAAGATCCTGTCCCCTCAGGCAGTGCTTCCATCAAACATGGCTGCTGCGAGGGTCTGCAGCACAGCCAGGCAACTGGTGGGTAGTTGCCCCACAAACCTCAGGGAGCCTTCAGCCAAGAAAAAGAATGGTTAAAGCAACAGAAGGAAGACTGCATGAAGATGAGAAATTATGTGGCTGGACTCTAATTGAATTCTGGATTTCCATGGGGTATGCCGTCACTGCTTACAAATGGAGTCCAGCTGCAAAATTGAGTTTTCAGCTAAGCAGGTTCTAGAGGCACAAAGCATCTTGCCCTCCACAATGTGATTAAAGGCTGTGTGCAGAGGAAGACCTCCAAGGCTGTGGACCTGGAGGAATGCTTTTCTCTGGCCAAACCACGTGGGGAAAGATTCCATTGCAACAACCTGATCAACTCCAGAAGCTTGAGCTCTCTCTCTCTCTCTCCCTCTCCCTTCCTCTCTCCCTCTGTCTGTATGTATACACCCACACATGTGATGTGTCCATTATCAGCTAGTAAAACCAGGCAGATAAAAATTGAATCCATCTCTATCTTTGCTCACCAAATGTTTTATGTTTCCTTCATTTTAAAATAATAAATTGATAGCAAGCAAAAAAAAAAAAAATGGCTCATTAGATAAAGGCATTTGCCACCAAGCCAGACCCTGAATGTAATCTCTCATATCCACATGGTAGAAGAAGATAACTGACTCCCATAAATTGTTCTTTGACCTCCACTGGCATGCCATGGCGCACACAGAGACACTCACATTAAATGAATGGGGGTGGGGGGCATGGGTTGATATTCTCTTAAGTTCCTTTTAAAATCTCACTTCTCCCTAATCAGCATTTTATAAAAGGGCAGGCCCTACCTGAGTCCATCACAGAAAGGCAAGGCATGCTGGAGAGTTTTATGTCAACTTGACAGAAGCTAAGTCATCTGAGAGGACGGACCCTAAATTAAGAAAATGCCTCTGTAAGATCTGGCTGTACACAAGCATGTAGAGCATTTTCACAATTAGTGACTGATAGGGGATGGGGCAGCCCATTGTGGGTGGTCCTGTCCCTCTGGTCCTGGGCTGTGGGTGGTCCTGGCTTCTGTAAGAAAGCAGGCTGAATATCTAAGAGAAGCAAGCTAGGGAGCAGCACCCTCCATGGCCTCTGCATCAGCTCCTGCCTCTAGATTTGTTTCCTACTTGAGTTCCTGCCCTAGCTGCTTTTGATGAGAACTATTTTAATGGAACTGTGAGTGAAATAACCCTTTCCTTCCCAAGTTGCTTTTGCTCATGGTATTTCAGCATAGCAGTAGTAACCCTAATGAAGACACCAAAGAAAGGCCTCAGGTGTTGGGAAAGTGGACAGAACACTTGACTCAAAGAGTGATTCCCACTGAAGGATGAGCCCAGAAAGCTCAGCTTCTGGCCTGCATGTGGTGCCTCTGCCTGCTTTACTGGGGCCTCACACACAGTGTCTGCTCTGCTCTACATAGTTCCATAGGTTAGCGTGAGGCAGAGAGGTTGCAAAGGACCACCCCACCCGCTCTGCTATAACCAGCAGGTGTCTTGGGCTCAGGAGCTTGTTGTTCTTGAACTTCATTGCTATGACCTAACATATCTTGTCATCATGCCCCACCCCACCCACACCCCCCAAAAAATTTCTCATATCAGAATTTTTCACTGTGATGGTGTACAAAGCCGAGACTTTAAAGAGAGCATTGGGTCATTAAAATGGATTGATACCATTCTCATGAGACTGGGTTAGTTAACACAAACCCAGGTAGCTGTAAATCCAACTGTCCCTCTTGCTCCTCTCTCTTCCCCAGCCCCCACCTTTCCTACCATGTTATGAAGTGGTGTGAGCGCCACCCCCGGAGGTGGTCACCTGATCCTGGACTTCCCAGCCTCCAGAGTCATGAGCCAAATCAACCCCTCCTCTTTACAAATCCACCCACTCAGATATTCTGTCAGGGCACAGGAAACTGCCTAAGACAGCCATCTTCCTGCTTCTCACCCCTTCTCAAAGACCATTCGTCATTTGCATGCATTCCTGATGTCTCACTAGTCCTCTCTGCTGCTATTCTCTGTCCCTCAGCATTTTCTCCATAGCAGTTTCTGCTTTGGGAAACATTGTCTGTTTCTTAGCTAGGAGGCACCCATCTCCTTCTCTAAAATTCGAGCCTCAGAAAGGGAACTGCCTATACTGCGGTGTCATCTCCAGTGCCTGGGATTCCTCCTGATACTTCAGCACATATTTCAACACGATAATGACAGACTAGGAATGATGATCATATTTTTATGCCCATCCCCCTTCTGAGCCCCACATCTGGGCCTCACCTTCAGAGGAGAAAAAAAAAAAGCCTTGATCCTATACTTGAAGAGAAGTGTCCAGGCCTGGCCACCTTATGATCATTGACCCTAGCTTGTGGTTCTTGGCCCACGCTGGTCTTTCTACTACCTTAAATGCTGCTGAGCCCTTCCCAACCAGCATTTAGCCCTCTTGAGCCATACCTTCCCATGTGTGTCCCTTCCAAACACCCTCTCCCCAATCCTTAGTGGACCAGCGAGGAACAAATGCAGGCAGGCACTTTCACCCACTCTGAGGCCCCCACTGAGTCTCCATTAGCTCTCTCTTGCCTGGTGCTGGCTCCTACCGAGTCACAGGACGCTACAACATTGAAGGATCAAGAACAAGTTCCTCAGCAAAAGCCACACAGCCAGAGGTGGAAAAACCAGGATTGCACCTGCTGGCTAGGGGTGCCTTTTGTGTGTGTGTGTGTGTGTGTGTGTGTGTGTGTGTGTGTGTGTGTGTGTTGCCACTCCCCCATGATTTTATGAGGCCTTGCCTGCTGCCAGCATTTTCAGCTAACACACAGTTATAACCCAGATCCTCCACCCAGTATCTCCTCCATGAATGTTTCATTCTTCAAAATAGAACAGATGCGTAGTGCCCTCCAAAGAGTGGAGATCAGAGAAGGCAACTTTCTGAAGATGTCCCTGACTTCCCTCTTACCACCAGCTCAGCTACAGGACAGTGGAATACTGGGCCCATGTTGACACTACACGAGTGTGTTGTACTCTCTCTTCGCTCAGCTTAACCAATGTGCCAGTGATACATACAAAGTGACTCTTTTTTGGACACCTGCTCATCATGTGTTAATCTCGTTCAGCCTTCATGACACTGTCTACTACTCAGGAGGAACAGGGACTTAGTGTGAGTGTGTCCTCCTCATCCAAGGCCTAAAGGAATGACTGAGTGAAGCAGCTAGGGAGTAAGTGGATGGAGCAAGGGAGTAAAAGAAACAAGTGAGCAAGTGAGCGAGCGAGCTAGTGAGGTAGTGGATGCCTCGGTTTTCTCTGTAAGTAGATGAAGAAGCAAGCAGATGTCTGACCAAAGAAGCAAATGATCAAGTAAACATGTAAATGAACAAGTGAACAAGTGAGAGAGTGAATGAGTGATAGAGAGAATGAGTGGGTGTGTGCTAACTCAGAACTCACCTGGCCTCGCTCTAATCATTTTTAAAGTTCTTTGATTTTCTTGTCAATGAGTGTATCTCTTCTTTCCTTCCCCTTTTATTGTCCCTTGGACACATCATGAAACATATGTGGCTAAATTTAAGATGGGATAAACCCACAAGGCCAAAGAGAAATGCTGGGTAACTGGTGGCTGGCAGAATCCCACACACCCTCCTGGGAGAGCTTCTAGAGAGCCCAAGCTGCCCAGCATGGTCAAAGGGGTACTATGGAGGAAAAGTAATCTGTTGATCTGTACATTCCACCTTGGCTGGCTCTGAAGACGGAGGGCAGGGATGCGTGTGACCTCTGGAAGCTGGCAGAGCTAAACTTGCAGCTTGCAGAAGGGAAGCCCTGCCCAGAAGTACTTTGACTTGGGGCCCTGTGCCACTCCTTTTGACTCCTTCCTTCAGAACTAGTGTTTAGGCCAGCAAGCATGCAGGGGATCTTCTTATACAAAATGAGCACAAGCAGCCCAGGTATTAATCATTATCAGCCACGGGCAGAGAGTTCAACAAGCCATTTTCTCCCCTGTATTGTTGAGAGAGCTAGGAAAATCAATTGATATTAAGATGAAGATCCAAACTGAAGTAACTGTGAAGATCAAGAGATGACTAGGTTAGATGATGCAGCTACTGTTCTCACTATGGCTCCATCCCTCTCCACAGCTCCCTTTCTCCCCCACTGTGGGCTTTTGGGTTCATTTGCTCAGGAAAGTTCCCCCCCACAAGGAAGGGCTTGCAAGAGACCTACAGAGCCAGCTTGGAAAAACAGAGCAGTGTTCATGGTGAAAGGCCTGAGTTTGCAGAAGAGAACTAACTCAGTCTTCACCACTGGCCAGGGCAAAGGTCTCAGGGTACACCAACTGGCCAGCCAGTACAAGTCTAACCAGGACACAGGGAAGAGTCCTTCCAAAATAGAATAGGATTGAACCAAAACCGGCCACTACAATCCTCGCTGGGGCTGATAAAATGCAGAACCAAAGTAAAATGGCATAGTTTGCCAGTTTAAAAGTAAATAACAAAAGAGAAAAAATACAGTGGGAAGATAAAGCTTTCAAGGGTGAAGGAGAGATGTATACACAAAGCCCTCTCATTTTCCATTGTAGGAAGTCAATACATTTTCTACAGATGACTCAAATCAAGTGTGTGTGTGTGTTATTTGGAGTGATGGAGACGTACTATAAATGGAAATGTTTAAAAGAAGCCTCGGGAGGATGAGTCCAGGACAGGGCAGTGCAGCTGGAAGCTGCTTACCTTCATCATAAACCTTTCTGTCTCAATTGGTTTGATCCTATTTGTTGCATGGCAGCCAGCACAATCCACAGGAGGGAAAGATTTCAAAATACCTGCATGGGTGTCCTGAGCTTTGATGGGGGAATGATGATCTGACCAATATCCAATACAATAGATTATGAATACAATCTTAAGGTTATAGAAAAAATGTCTAATTTAGAATCATCTTTATTAATATTTAAGTTATGCTTCTTAAGAAGGAAACTGCTTTGTTTTCTATCTACTTTAATCAAAAACCTGACATTCTAAGTCAATTTTCTCAAAAGAGAAAAAGAAATCTCATAGTCAATATTGTGCTGTTGAATTCAAAATAGCTTGAAAAGGGGGCTTGAGGTATTTGCATCACAACAAAATGGCAAGTGTCAGAGAAGATGGGTGAACTGATATCCTGATCACTGCTCAATGACTACATTCATTATTCACAGACGTATCCATTACTCAGTCTACATACGTACCCAAATATCACACTGGAACACATAGAGACTATTATCATCTCAACTGAAAAAATAGATAAAATAAAATAAAGCATGAATATTTGTAAAAATCTGCTTTAATTAAAAAAAAGCCACATCTTTATCACTCTAAATAGCATATATTTGACAATGACAAATGGGTGAATAAAATCCTGAAGGCAGGGGTCAAATCGCTGCCACTCTCTCCAGGAGGCTGTGAGGTGTTGGAGTTCTCACAGGAAGTCCTGCCTCTCCTCCTGTCTTCTGTTTCACAGGCATGTGACCCATCTGTCCCCAGCACTGGTCAGAGTGCTGGACTTAACCCACTCCTTTCCTGCTGCATAACCTTGCCTCTCTTACCTGCCAGCCCTGCCAGAGGACATAACTATGTATATGGGAAGGGCAGCTGGCTCAAGCCCCGTTCCCCTTTGCTCCTTGGGGGCCTAGATTTGCTGGCTTAGATCCTTCCTAACTTCTGCTTGTCCAGAAATCCTGGACTGGCTTCCTTGTCCTCACATCTCACAGGTCATAGCCAACCACAGTCCAGGACAGGAAGCTCCAGGAGGCCATCTGTTTTGTTTGTGTCCTTCCCTGACATCGGTGTCACTTTTCTGTAGACATCTAGACATCTAGAAAATGCTGATCACCTTCAGTAAAACACAGTCTTCGTCTGCTGCTTGAAGTTTCCCCCACTCTGAATTTTCAGGTAAATATTTCCTGCCAGAACGCCTTCTGTTCCTCATGAATCCAAAAGATGGAAGACATTGGGGTCAAAGGCAGCCTGCCAGAGCCCTGGATACTGAATTCCCTGTGCTCTGGCCTGGCACTCACTACAGGGCACATGTCCAGGCAGGCCTGGCATACATACAGGGCTCCTGGACCAGACACTCACAGTGGAAAACTCTTACCTCTCCCATGGTTTACAAGGCACATGTAGCTAACCCTCCTGAATCCATTCCTGAGCTTGCCTCTGCAACCTGTGGTCACTGACTCTAAGGAAAGCCCTCCAGGCCTCTTACCGCTGCCATTTTCCCTTTCCCCCCTCAGTCTTCTCTCCTTCTGGCTCTTCGGTAACGACTGACACTATACTCTTTGAAAAACCAAATCCAGAAAAAAAAAATATCTATGCCATTTTTAAGGCTCTTTCTAAAACTCCTTCCCTTCCAAGGGCTCTCTGTGGATACTCTGTCCACATACCCTTCACCAAGGGCCTTCACTCTCCAGCATTCAGCTTGGTAAATGATAGACAAGTCAGGTGACAGCCTTTTCTTCATGCTCTTAATCCTACCTCAGGACCGTTTCCTCTCTGAAGTCCTGCCACATCTCTCCTGTAGTCACTGCCTGCCCTTTTCATGAGAGATACAGAGGTCAGGAGGTCAGCATCCCAGGGACTGCCTGTCCCCATCTGGCCTGGCCTTGAAGCTCCTAGGCTTCCCCAGTAGCATTCAGTCACCCTAACCAGCATCCCTCTTTCACCCCAGCTGCAGCCCCTTTTCTTGGGGTGTCCTCAATCAAAAAGTAGAGCTTCTATCTGCTGTACTCAGGGCCGTGGCAGAAAATGGCATTTGTTCCAGACAGTTCAAATAGTGGCCTTTTAATGAAGATTCTTCCTGTGGAAATGTGTTCCAGAAAGAGAAGTAATACAGATTGAAGGGATGCAGAAAGAAGGGTCACTTCAGAGTATGCTCACACCCAGAGACTAAAGGGACAAAAAGGGCATGGAGTCCCAGAACCGGAAATAGCTAGACATGTGGGGAAGGGCTGCTAGAAATACCTAGAAACTCAGAAGGTCGCAACCTTGCGTGGGAGGGAGGGGACCCTGACTTCTCTTTCTATATTTTCACCTTCCAGTCAGAACTTCCTGTTGTCTGATCCTAACCTCTGACCAGACAATGGGAAAGCCCAGGAGATAGCTGAGAAGGTCTGGCCTTGGGTTCTAACTGGGTAGAAGCTCAGAAACACAGGAGAGTAACTACACAAAGTCCAGGGATCCTGAAAATGTTCCTTGGAGTCCAAAGCATCATTTCTCAAACGAGGAAACTGAACCTAGGGAAGACTAATGATCCATTCCAGTTACAGGGGGTTTATGGCCAAGCTGAGCCCAGATCTCCCATCACTACATCCCCTGTGGCCCATCATATGACAAACTCCATGACTATAGCATTCCCTTTTAGGAAGTCTCTTGAATTGTTTATGCCCTAAAAATAATTTAAGCCATTTTAATCAGGTACATTGCTTTGACTCTCTTCCACCACAGGAAATATGCTGGCTAGCTGGTGGGAGACTTGGCAGCTGGCCTTGAACTCCCCTGACCTCCCATGTTCAGACAAAGATTTGAAGTCCAAGATGAATGAAGCAGTCTAGAAAGGAAAAATTCCCCTCCCAGCCATTGCTCCATAGCCACCAATGGGGCTGATCTCCAAACTGGTTGGAAGAGATGCATTATTGAATTAAAAGCATAATAAGTTGAAGCCAACTCGTTCGATTTATGGCAGTGTCTCCTTTTAATTTTGCATCACATTCATTTGAAGGCAATGAAATTAAGGTGCCCATTAGCAGCTGAGGTAGGGAAGGCTGAAGCCACAGCCAGGAGGTAATGAAATCTCTGCTGCAGGGTAATCTAGGAGTCAGCTGGGGGTGAAAACAGGAAGGGCAAAGTGGCCACAGTCGCCATAGGAGGAGTGTTGATAGGAGGAGTAAGAGCAGGTGTGGGGAAGGGGAGCAGGCATTCCAGGCTCAGGCCTCTGGGTTTCCTCCTCCTGAACTCTGAGAGTCCTTACTGGCATGATAGCAGCAGTAGCAGGGTACACTTCCGAAGACCCGGTGAATTCAAAATTGGATCGAGAGCTACTAGCCATCTGCCCCTCCAGGCGTCAAGAGCTCCACTTCGCCAAGTGACTCCTCAGCAACCAAACCTTTCCCACACACCTTGGCTTGGATGGTGGCCTTCGACACGTTTCCCATTGATTGACCCTCTGCACCCAGGCTCCATGTCACTTTGCATCCACAGCTATTCCAAGGGCCCCAACCCCAGTACACAAAATTGGCGTGAGTGACCTGACCTGGGATGGCAGAGGACATTCAGATGGTACCCAAATGGAGACCTGATACAAATGAGTCCCCAAGAGTATCCAAAATTTCTTATCCATCCGTAGCCCATGTACAGACTATGTAAAGAAGTGTTGCTGTCCCTGTTTAGTGCAGCCAAATCTTTACTTATTTGCTTGTGGTACAAGGTAGACACAAACTATAATCCTATTCCCTCCTTCTTGGCCCTGAAGAAGGCACAGACCTATTCCATTTTAAAGATAATAAACCTGAGGCCACAGCAACAGGGCAGGGAAAAGATAGAGCTAGTAGAAAACCCAAGTCCACCTGAGCAGAGACAGCCCCTCATCCTACCAATCCCAGCAGGCACACCATGACCAGGTCTTGGCTGCCCACCATGGTAGTCAGAATTTTGGTCTCACAGGGATCTTATCGATATAACTTCTTAATCTCTGCCATTCCCTCCATGGAGGAGGTGTGGGGGAGGAGAGACGCAAAGACAGACAAGTAACTAGATGACAGACAGACAGACAGACAGGGACAAGGACAGACAAAGAATGTGTGAGCAGAAGAGCAGATGTCCCAGGGTAAGGACTCCACAAAACCAGCGGCACCCTCAGACCACTTGTACTTCTGGCTACAAACATTGAGATTCCCATCAGGACCTCAGGTTCAGTAATTTGCTAGAATGTTACTAAGCCTATATTTTTGTCATAAAATATATAAATCCACACTAGCTGAGTGAAAAGATGTAAAAATGAGATCTGGAAAGATTCATAAACTCAAAACTCAGATGCCTTGTCCCCTGGCATATGATTGTACTCAACCTGCCCTTCCTCTCCCCAAAGCTGATGTTTGTGGTTCCAAGTCCCAACATTCTAATCACATAGACTGATTGTCCCAAAATACATCTATCTAGAGCCTCACCATGAGCCGCTTTATTAGCATAAGTCAGGCATATCACAGCCATAAATAATAAAGATTCTTCCAGCTTTGGAAATCCCATGAGCTTGGAGTCTTCCTGCTAGGAGACCTGGGAGATAGATAGATAGATAGATAGATAGATAGATAGATAGATAGATAGATCTCGTTTTCCCATTAGATATGGCTCTACATTACCTCTGGGTAAACTGAAACTCCAGTCATGTCAAGAAAACTCTTTCTAGCTGCCTTCCCTCATCCTGTACCTCTCTCTGTGGAACCCTTTGCTACAGCCACACTGGGCATCTTCACTCTCCTGGTATTCAGAAGCACTGGCCATTTCCCACCTATGATGGAAAGAACCTCCTCTCCTCTCTCCTTCCTTGATGAAGCTTTCATGTGGCCATCTATCTACTCAACTTTCCATCTACCTAACGAGACGCACCCTGACCATTGGCACCTTTAGGACCCACACAGTTGCTCCCTTGCCGAACCCAGAGTCACAGGAAGAAAGGTACACAGAGATAATAGCACCTCAAATCTGCAAGGCTCCTCTGCTGAGGTTTGCACTGATGGTCCTTCCCCCTGCCAGCAGATGAGCTGCGCCATGCTCAAATCCTGCAGCTTGGGACAGTATTTGCATTTATACCCATCTGTGGTCATGAGGTTGAGCTACCAGCTAATCCAAAGGCCTGCTAGCCAAGATTGCGATTCCACAGGATGCCTAGTCTCCAAGAATCCCTCACCGGAGAAGCTTCCAGACTGGTGCAAACATAGCCTCTGGGGAAGAAGTAGCTATCGTTTAGTGACCTTTATTGTTAGAGCACAAGTAGGTCTCATGGGTGCTTGATGCAGTGCTCTGTTCTTTAATCTGGGTGCCAGTTACAATGGTTCACTCAACAAAAATTGACCACAACACATGTGAATGTGAATTTTGTGTTTTTGTTTATGTGTTTGCTTTCATAAACATTTTACATGAGCTGTCCTATTCAGAAACTCTCCTCTTGCCTCATCTTCTAAGGCATATATATGTATATATGTGTGTGTGCATGTATATATACATATATACATATATATATATATAATGTTCAACTGTCAGGTGTTCAGAGTAGGCTCTCTGAAAGGTTTAGAATACCTGTATATCTTAAAATGAAGGTGGCTATAGGAGGTAAGCAGCCGCTTTCAAGGATTCTTTGAACTAAAACCCATTCACTGTGAAATTCTCAAAGTTGCACAGTGCAGCATGGTCCCCTTGCCCTGGGATTCAAGAAACAGACTCCTATCTTGATATCTACATTGGATGAGTATACATATGTGTGAGGACTTCGGGCATTCGTATGGATCATGATGCTTCTTGGTCCAAATGTTGTTTGTCCTGTATATTTCTTGCTACATGAGCCACCCTAAAGCATTGCAGCTTAGACCAATCATTTGTCATTGTATTTTATTGTTGGAAGTATATGGCAGACAAGTCCTACCTAGAGTCTCATTTGGTTAATCAGATGGAGTTTGATTTTTCCAAATGGCCATCTGGATGGTTATTTATGGTTTGCTGTCCGTCAGCCTAGATGAGGGCTATAGATTGGAGGCCTGCTCATTGCTTCTCCGTGACTGAGGCTTAGGCAGTAGAAACCAATAGCCTGTTAGCACAGATCTTAGAAATGCATGTAGGGCAGCCTCTTAGTATAGATATTAGAAGTGCATTTAGCATCACTGTGTCCCATTCTAGTGGTCAAAGAAGTCATGTAGCCCATTTACATTTCAGGGAGGAGACAGACACTCTATCTCCTCAAGAAAACAATGCCAGACACTTTTTATGGTTCATTTTCATAAGCTCAAAGATATATTGGGCAAAGTACATATAATGGCTTCCCTAACTAGAACATCCATGACCAGTACTATGAAATGTGGTTGGATCCAGTAGTTCAAGAAATAGCCCTGGACCTTCTCTTTCTAGCACCGGCCTTTGCAGTCTTCTATGTCAGGTAGAAACATTCTCTCATAAGACATTAGCCCCAAGGCCACATATTCCTTAGAGAGTGTACAGAAAGAAAACACTATCAATGTTCCTCTTTCCCAGATCAGACTGGGTGGTACTGCTGTATGCCCAGTGTATGAGACAGTCTACAAAGGTCGCTGCAGAGATAATTCAATGAAAGATCTTTCTATGAAGTCATTCTGGCTTGTCCATTTTTAATCAGGTTGCTTTCATTTTATTGAATTTCAAGGTTTCTTTTGAAATGCCATGGTTTTTCAGGTATAAGTTTGAGTACTGAGTGTCCTTGTAAGAGATGGAAAAGAGGGCGATGGCTGTTAACCCCAATGGAAGAGCCTTGTCTAGCTAGTATATGCAAGGCCTTGGGTTCACCCCCAGCGTGGACAAAGGGAAAGACTTAAGCTGGGTTTGGTAGCATACACCTGTAATTCCAGCACTGGAAGGTCCTGAGGAGGACTGTGTGCTGAAGGCCAGCCTGGGTGACACCTTGAGTGTCAAGGTAGCCTGGGGAAGGGAGGAATAATATGCATGAAGTGTTTGAGGCTGGAAGAACCCAGCAGGGCCCTCTCTCTCTTTCCCTTAGAGACTTGGGAGGAAGCAAACACAGCCCATGACACTTTGATCTCAGACCTCTCCCCACACAATCATAACAAAACAAATTTCTGTTCTTATAAACCATTATAGTTGTGGCAATTGAAAAATAATACAAATCTACTTTTACTTTCAGATGTATCTTAGTATGACAAAGGGATATGAGGAAAAAAAATAAGAAGCAGATTTGCTAGTCCTGTGCTTGACAGGACAAAGACCAAGAACTCAGGAGGTATCAAAGAGACCATTAGGGGTTACAGAGCAATCCTCAGCCTGAGAGACAGGAGAGAATGAGCAGCATATATTGGAGAGAAATATGTTCTAACTGACCATTTGTAGTCTTCATAAGAGACAAAGAAGAGGCCTAGGGTGTAGCTCAATATGAGAATGACTGCCTAGCAGCACAGCCCCTGGGTTTAATGCAGTCCTTAGGCACCCTGCAGCATCCAGACATTTCTGAGGTCTTGGTCCTGGCAAACTGCAGAGACCCAGTGAGCTTATATGTTGGTCCACACTGGACTCATACCATGAAATCCATATCCTTTGGGACAGACTTGCAAATATTCACAAATTGATGTCAGTGCTCCACTCCCTGAGAACTCCGTTTCTCTGGGCATCACAAAACCAGGTAAAAGTATGTAAAATTCAACCAGTTGAAGCCTAAGGCACCAGGTCCACATCTATAGCCCCACAGGCATCTCTGGAGACAGTTTCTGAGGCTCGGGAGAATCACAACCATCCTTGTGTGTACCTGGGATGAACAGATAGTCGAAGCACCAGAGAAGATACTGACAGTGTCCAAGCTGCTCCTTAATGATTCTTTATATCCTTGGCTGCATCCTGCCCCAGTTCTAACTTCGGTTTTAGTTACTAAGTTTTTTTTCTCTATTGCTTTGGTAAAGGGCTGTCAGTTTCATTTACTTCCTGAAAACCTAACGTCTTTATTTCACTGATCGTTTGCATGGGTCTCATTCTCTAATTCCTTTATTTCTTCTCTGAGCTTTCCTTCTACTGATCCAGGGCATTAGACTGCCTGTATGAAATCTTTCTCTTTAAGATGCAGGCACACGTTGCTATAAACTCTCTTCTGAGTACTACTCTCTCTGCATCCCATAACGTATGGGTTGTTACATTTTCATCTTCTCTTGCTTCAGGAAATTCTTTAGTAGTAGTCATCCAAAGTTTCAAGAGTTCCTCCCAGGGTTGGTTCCTAGTTTATTTTCATGGTGGTCAGAGAAGACAGTTGCAGAGGCAGTTTTATGCAAAGTGTTTAAGCTTGCTTTGTGATGTACGGCACATTCTGTCTTGGAAAATGTTCTGTGTACTGACAGGAGAACGTGAATACCAAAGCTCTTGGATGACATGTTCTAGAAATGACTGTTAAGTCCATTCAGTCTACAGTGCAGTTAAACTTAAATTGTTAATTTTTGCCTGGATATCAAGTGACGATAGAGAGTGGGGTGTTGAAATACTCAAGTATTATTGTATTTGATCTATTAATGATCCTTTAAAGACAATAGTGGTGGCTTTGTGTACCTGGGTACTCCAACATTGGGTTCAAATATATATTTCGTACAATTATTTTCTATCTTGTTGAATTAATCTGTTAATAAGTAGTGTCCTTTCTCTCTTTTTCTGTTTTTTGTTTTGTCTTGTTTTCTTAAATACTGCTTTCTTTGAAAAAACTACCACTATTTCTCTTTGGTTTGCACAAATGTCTCTTCCAAATCGTGTGTGTGTGTGTGTGTGTGTGTGTATGTGTGTGTGTGTGTGTGTGTGTGTGTGTGTGTTCTGACAATGTAAGTTTTTTACAGATAAGAAATGAAACTTGTAGTTTTACAAATTATTTAGCCACTCTGTGTCTTCTGACTGAAGATTGAATCTGTATATCCTGGGTTATGCTTGCAAAGAATTTACTCTGTCCATTTTCATATTTGGTTTCTGATTTCTGTATTTTTTTCTCTCAAAGTTTATTTTTGAAGTTCAGTGAGCTCTGCAATAATTAAGATTGATTCTTCTTTTCTTTTTCATTTCTGTATCTGCTTTACTAGTGAGTTTTACTCTTTCATGTATCTTCATGATTGCAGCCATCACCTTTTCACTGAAGGACAGAGAACTGCTTTGTACATTTTGTACAGTGGCAGAACTCTGACTTGGTGAAGTCTATTTTGATGTCATTCCTGGGGGGTCAGATTTGTTGTGTATGATACCATTGGCTGTTTGGGTTCTCTAGTTTGTTTGTTTGTTTGTTTTCCTTTAAGAATTTTCATTCTTTCCTGTCCTGCAAGGCTTTTACTCCCCAATCTTTCAACTAAGACAAATTTTTAGTGACCATACAGTTCTATGGCTCATAAAAATGAAAGAGAACATCTGCGACTGGGGAAAGAGAAGGCAAAACTTGACCTAATGCTTTAAATATTACAAACATATTTCAAGATTCTGTTTATGTAACTATGATTTGTCTTCTAAGATGCCCTTAAGTATTAGGTTTAAATATCTTGAGATAATCTGAGTATTTTTAAACACTTGTCAGAAAGTCTAAGTCATTTGAAATAATACACTAGACTCCCAAGAAGATTACTCACAGGATAAATACTCAGTTTCACACTTTAAGTGTACCAAGCCACTAAGCCAGCTTTGTATACAAACACACATGTAGCCAAGGTAAAAGCCTGTCAGACTAACTGACCAAGTAAAGTCTGCCATGACTTATCAACACCACAAAACAGGCTTCCAATTCTGAAGATGTAACTTCCTTCCACGTGGTGGCTGCCTCCCTCTCATACCTCAAGAGAATAAAAGCTAACCAAAAACAAAATAAAGCCGAATAATAGAAGCCTTTCTGCCAGGAGAACTTTTAATTCACCTTTTCTTATTTGTCAGGCTGTGATGTACAAGCTCAACGCCCCCAGTGTTCCTTTAACCAATTACCACACTGCTCTGAAATTACAAATATGAAGTCATCACTTGCTATCGACCTGAAGATGCAGAGCCAAATGGTCAGGTGTGAATTGGAATAGATAAAAATACACCTAAGTGATGCCGTCACACCTCTAAATATGGCACACCTTGAATATTCATTTAATATCTTTAGCAATACCAGCTACTACCTAATAAACAAAACCACAGGACATCTCCATTAAAACAAATGTTTGCGGTTGGGTAAGCGAAAATTCTAAAAATGGGAGCTGGCACCGTAAGTGGCCATATTTGGCATTTTGGCATTTGAAAACATTCTTTTTTTTTTTTTTTTTTTAGAAATTTTTTTTTCTTTATTAATTACACCTTACTCACTTTGTATCCCCCCCCCCCGTGGTTCCCTCCCTCCTCCTATCCCAATCCCTCCCTTCCTCCACCCTCTGCCTGCATGCCCCTCCCCAAGTCCACTGATAGGGGAGGTCTTCTTTTCCTTCCTTCTGATCCTAGTCAATTAGGTCTCATCAGGAGTGGCTGCATTGTCTTCTTCTGTGGCCTGGTAATGCTGCTTCCCCCTCAGGGGGAGGAAATTAAAGAGCAGGCCAATCAGTTCATGTCAGAGACAGTCCCTGTTCCTACTACAATGGAACCCACTTGGATACTGAACTGCCATGGGCTACATCTGTGCAGGGGTCTTAGGTTATCTCCATGCATAGTCCTTGGTTGGAGTATCAGTCTCAGGAAAGACTCCTGTGCTCAGATTTTTTTGGTTCTGTTGCTTTCCTTAAGGAGTTTCTGTCCTCTCCAGATCTTACTACTTCCCACCTCTTTCCTAAGATTCTCTGCACTCTGCCCAAAGGTTGCCCATAAGTCTCAGTATCTACATTGATAGTCTGCAGGGCAGAGATTTTCAGAGGTCCTTTGTGTCAGGCTCCTGACTTGTTTCCTCTTTTCTCCTTCTTCTGATGTCCAGCCTCTTTGCCTTTCTGGATAGGAATTGAGCATTTTAGCAAGAGTCCTCTTGATTAGTTTCTTTAGGTGTACAGATTTTAGTAGGTTTTATTTTTTTTTGTTTTTGTTTTTGTTTTTTTTTATGTGCATTGGTGTTTTACGTGCATGCATGTCTATATGAGAGTGTCAAACTAGGAGTTACAGACAGTTGTAAACTGCCATGTGGGTGCTGGGATTTGAATCCGGGTCCTCTGGAAGAGCAGTCAGTGCCCTTAACCTCTGTGCCATTTCTCCAGTCCCTTTAGTAGGTTTTAAAAATGGCCATCTGACCAAAAGCAATCTACAGATTCAATGCAATTCCCATCAAATTACCAACACAATTCTTTACAAACCTGGAAAGAAAAATTCTCACCTTCATATGGAACAACAAGAAACCCAGAATTGCTAAAACAATTCTCTACAGTAAAAGATCTTCAGGAGGTATCTCCATCCCTGATCTCAAGCTGTACTATAGAGCAACAATACTAAAAACTGCATGGTACTGGCATAGAAACAGACTGGTGGAACAATGGAATAGAATAGAAGACCTTGACATAAATCTACACTTATGGACACCTGATTTTTGACAAAGATGCCAAATCCATTCAATGGAAAAAAGACAGCATCTTCAACAAATGGTGCTGGTCTAACTGGAAGTCTGCATGTAGAAAAATGCAAATAGATCCATACTTATCACCCTGCACAAAACTAAAGTCCAAGTAGATCAAAGACCTCAACATAAAACTAGACACACTAAACCGCTTAGAAAAAAAAGTGGGGAAAACCCTTGAACTCATTGGCACAGGAGACAACTTCCTGAACAGAACACCAACAGCACAGGCTCTAAGAGCAACAATCAATAAATGGGACCTCATGAAACTGAAAAGCTTCTGTAAAGCAAAGGATACTGTCCTCAGAACAAAACGACAGCCTACAGATTGGGAAAAGATCTTCACCAATCCTATATCTGACAGAGGGCTAATATCCAGTATATATAAAGAACTAAAGAAGTTAAACAGCAAAAAAATCAAGTAATCCAATTAAAAAATGGGGTACAGAGCTAAACAGAGAATTCTCTGCAGAGGAATATCGAATGGCAGAGAAACATTTAAAGAAATGCTCAACCTCATTAGCCATCAGGGAAATGCAAATCAAAACGACCCTAAGATTTCACTTTATACCCATCAGAATGGCTAAGATCAAAAACTCAAGAGACAACACATGCTGGAGAGGTTGTAGAGAAAGGGGAACCCTCCTCCACTGCTGGTGGGAATGTAAACTTGTACAACCACTCTGGAAAGCAATCTGGCGCTTTCTCGGACAACTAGGACTAGCGCTTCCTCAAGATCCAGCTATACCACTCCTAGGAATATATCCAAAAGATTCTCAAGTACACAATAAGGACATTTGCTCAACCATGTTTGTAGCAGCCTTATTTGTAATAGCCAGAAGCTGGAAACAGCCCAGATGCCCCTCAGTGGAGGAATGGATGCACAAATTGTGGTATCTCTACACAATGGAATATTACTCAACAATAAAAAACAAGGAAATTATGAAATTTGCAGGTAAATGGTGGGATCTAGAAAAGTTCATCCTGAGTGAGCTATCCCAGAAGCAGAAAGATGCACACGGTATATCCTCACTCATATAGACATATAATATTGAAAACATTCTTAACACAGATTTTCTTAACATGAAGTCATTATATTTATCACAGAGTTACAAGATAAATATGCTTATAATAAAGCCATATTTTAAAATATGTCTTAATTATAAATTTTATTTCCCTAAAGGGAATTTTTTCAATATTTAGTTTTAAAGATAAACTACCTACAAAATTAGTGAATACATTTCTCCCTCCTAAACAAGCATTTTGATGTGAATATCCTAAGTTTTCTATATCACTCCCTGACTGGTATCTCAGAAGTAAATGTTTCATTTTATTTACAGTGAATCGAAATTTAAGCGTCCAGTACGCTTTTTTTTTTTTTCTAAAATTAACCTTTCTGGAAAAATAAAAAAAAAAAATCTCTATAACATTTTCATTTGTGTATATTCAAAAACACAAATGGAACTGGTCATAGAATTATGTCAAATCTGTAATATACAATCCACATGTAACTAGGATTCAATTACTAAAGAAGAGCTGAAGCCAGTATTGCTATACCTTCTGCAAACTTGGTAAATTTCTGATCCACTGCGTGGTAGTAGCAGAAAGTGTATTTCTTGACATTCTTCAGTCTTCGAGCCTAGTGACTCAAGCCTGTATTTCTAGCTACTCCGGAGGGTGGAGCAGGAGGATTGCAAGTTCAAAGCACACCTGGGCAATTAGGTGAAAGCCTTCATCAAAATTAATAAGATAAAAGGAAGACTAGGAAAATAGCGAAACAGTAGATCACTTGTGAAGCCTTAGCATCAGTGCCCTTCAGGGGAAATAAAAAATAGAACCGAATTGGTTGAAGCTCAAGTCAACAACTCAGTTTTTTTAAAAATCATGTATTCTAAGACAATACACTACCTATTCTTGTATGCTGAGGAATGAAGGTAGGAAAACAGTAAAGTCTTTGTTTTCTATAATGAAGCCAGTATTAAAGAGCAGAAATTTTCATGTGCCCAGTAAAAACACTGCAATTTTTACGAGTCTCGGATTAGACCACTATGTTTCAAGCAGTGTTCTTCGTGTTTACGGACTAACTGCATGCTCAGAACCAAGGATGTGCGCTGAGTGTTCAGAACCAAGGCTGCAGTGAGTCATGAACCCAGCATAGGTAAACACTGTCATGAAATAACTCAGACTCATTATACATTTAATTTTGCATTCAGTTTTTTGTTGTTATGTATTTAAAAATGTTTTACTGCTGCCAAATTTTTATATGGGGTCACAAACTACAACTGAAGAAGCTTCAGTTTAGAGACATCATGTGCAAATTAGATAATTTAATTAAATACAGGCTTGGGGGGTGGAATTTCCTATGAAAAATGTGCATGAGTATTGTTCAGCTATTGGGAATAATTAAAACTCACCTTTGCTCAGGCAGTTTTAATGGTAATGACTCTGGCTTTACTTTAAAGTGCCCAAAAAAATAAAACTCAAGAGGTCACTTGGTCCCTGGCATTCTGTTATAGCAGTAACCCACACCAGGAGCTTGGAGAAGCCAAGACTCTAAGGTGCCATAGGAGAAAAGCCTACAGAATTGGTTACAGATATAGACAGGCTCCATAGAAAACCTCTACCTTTGATTGAAGAAAAAAGTGTGTGTTGTGTGGTGTGTGTGTGTGTGTGTGTGTGTGTGTGTGTGTGTGTGTGTGTGTGTCTGTGACTGAGGACCATGTCTACTCATAGCCCGCCACCATCTCTGGGGTCACAGCATCCTAGAAATCACACTGACAGCCTGAGTAGTTCATGACAATCAAATAACCTGGAACACATCTGATGATACTGAGCAAACCCATTGAGTTTATTCAGACATTCAGAACACCCTAACAGCCTATCTAGCCTTGTCAATCCCAGGACAGTCATCATAGTGGATGCTTATGAGAGGGATACTAGAACTCAAGCTGAAGATAAGGACATTGCAGCCAGGCCAGAGTGTCATGGCCCAGTATCCCCGCTGCCTGGTTGCCGGTCACCTGCTGAGTGCTCTCTCTGCCTTAGCCCTTTGCTTCCTGCCACCTGTATTCTTTGTGTAGTCTTGGCTACAGCGATAGCAGCTGCAGTGCAGGCCTATCCATTCAAAATGACTCACACCCTTTCAGCCAAAGAAGAAAAAGGTCCCTAGTAATCTCAGACTCATTAACTCTCTGAGATAACACTGCTGAAGGCTGATTGAAATGTGCCCCTGTCTCTTGTCCCCATAGCATGCTGTTTCCCATATTCCAACAAGGCTTGAATGTCTGGAGATAAGACCTGAGCAGGAGCCTTACAGCTAGATCAAGAGAGAAATAGGCCTCTATCAAATGTCCCCAGACAGAACATCTATCCCCTTAGGACCATCTGCCTCTCACATTGGCAGGTGGGAAAGGGGGTAAATAGGTAATTTTACAGAAGGTCTCAGACTCTTAGAACTGTGGGTGTAGTGTCTCATTCCTCCTGTTGGAATGACTGGAAGCAGGCCCTGGTTACAGGAAATCAAAAATCTGGCGATCCTAAGCAATATTATCTTCAGTGGTCTTTCCCACAGAGCCATGAAGAATTTCTGAAAGCAGCTCTCTCTGATCATGAATGTAACATCAGCTCATTGTAAAACATTAGAATATGTGAAATGGCATGGAGAGCAAAGAGAAATATTGCTAGAACCCCAGATCACGGGAGTTTTTACTTTCCGCGCAGTGGAGTTGGCTTTACACAAATATGCAAGTGTGTGTACTACGTCACGTGCCCTTGCTTTGCTATCGTGATTTAGAGTTATTTAACAAATCGTATTCATTAGTCACTGTGATTAAAAGTCTCCAGCAATAGCCCAGTAGCCAGTTGTTCCAGAGATGGTTTAGCCTTTTGTGAAAGCGAGGCATTTGATATAGGATATAGGATATGGGAAAGGATCTTGGAAGACCAGGTGTAGTGGTGTATACCCATATTCCCAGCACTCTGGAGACCGAGACAGGAGGATCTCAAGTTTGAGGTGGGTTTGGAGAGATGTCCCAGCAGTTAAGTTAACTGGTTCCTCTTTCAGCTGGTTCAATTCCCAGGGCACACATGACAGCTCACAGCCCTCTGTATCATGAGTTCCAGAGGATTTCACTCCTTTTTTTCTGTTGTCTACAGGTACCAGACGTGTACATGGTGAACAAATACACTTGCAGGCAAAACACTTATACACAGAAAGTAAAAATAAATAAATTCTTTTTTAAAAAGAAACGTAAGTTTGAAATTAGTTCAAGCTATGTAGGGGGACCCGGTCAGGAAGGAAAAGGAAATTACCTAAAGTAAAGGGGAAATAGAAGGAGAAGATGGGCAAGGAAGGGCAGGGGAGATGGGTTTTATACAATTCCTTCTGTAAACTACAGATCCTCCAAGCTGCTCCTTCCATCTTTACAGCCCCACCTTCCGTAGCTGGCACACTGAGCACTTGAAGTCGCCCCCCAGCCACTGACGCTGCACAGATCCACTCCCTCTCCTCGCACACCAGAACCCAGAGATGACCCTGGCCACAGAAACCAGCAGAGGGCAGCAGGGGAGACAGAAGCACCAACGGGGCAGGATGCCTGGCCTCCCGGAGGACTGACTGCACAGCAGTTCCTATCTTCTCTGAACCCATGCTTGTTAAATATTTCTAAAATCACACCCAAATGCCTTCTGAGTCCCGTCTGCAGAAGAATGTTTGTATGCTCGCACAGTAACACAAGCCTCGGCGCTGTAACCTCTGTGCTGATATGGACAAATTTGGTTGATTTCTGTGTCCGTAATTGACACCTAACACCCTCTTCTCCTCCTTCCTCTCCACCCCTCCCTCCCTCTCTCTCTGACTCTATTAAGTCTCACTGTTTCACTTTCCTAAATACGGGTGATTAGCCTCATTCCCCTTGAGCCCAAAGTCTAACTCAGTGCTCTGTAAGAACAGCCTCACTTGCCATGCTATTGTCTGATGCTATAACACTGATTGGCTATCATCATGAAGATGAGGTTGTGGCCTGGCTTTTCCTTGCTCCACTGTTGGAGGCCAAGATCAGTTCTGGGTGCCTATTAATACCTTGTCTGTTCTTCATGGTAAAAACCAGTCCACTCTCCTCTCACAGTCTGGTAGCTACCCAGGAAACAGAAGCCCAACTCCTGGGCTTGAGAGGTGACAGGCAGGGGGAAAGACAGCAAAAGTCCTTTCTTCCTTCTGGTGCTCAGATTTCCTAATGGCCACCAAAGCCTTGACAGCATGCTCAGTGAATGCAGAAATAAGCCATGGAGCCAGAGAACTGGAAAATATAAATGGGTGCAACAAGCATCAAGTTGGCCAAAATGCAGTACATTAAAGGAACAGAAGACAAAAAGGGTGATGGAATGGAGTGGAAATGGAGTTTAAAGCAAACAAGATGAGAAGGCCAGCCATAGGAAGATCAGGAAAGGCCAGGGATCATGTATAAGCATTGGAACTCTATCCAATAGGTGACAGGAACATGAAATGGCACATTCAGAGCCAGATCTGTGACTGGTGTGAAGAGACCACTAGCCTATAAGACAGGAGACAGAGGGAGCCCACAATGGTACAAGCACAGGGATAAGAATGAGTCAGATGTTCCTAAAGGGGCAATCAGGCTGCTCAGGGCAGAAGCAGCTGTGGTATTAAGTCCAGCAGGAACCCCAGGAAAGGGGTTTTGCTTTAGACTTGAACTAGAGACATGTATGCATTGGCGTACTTTTGTAAAACTTTTTTATTTACATTTTTTATATCTCTTTCTCCCTACTCTACCCCAATCCCTTCCAGCATCCCTAGCATCCGATAGGGAAGAAAAAGCGTTAGTGGAGAGGGGGCTCAGTTCTCTTAGCTGCTTCCTGCTGGTTAGGGTCATAGAATTCCTTGGAGCCAGTCGAATCCTTGTTTCAGGAGATCTCCAACTTCTTGTCTCACTGCATCAACAGCAACAGGAGCCAATGGGGGAAGCAGCTGCAGCTTTGTTCTTTCTTGGAGCTCTCCACACTCTCTGGGCTCTGGCATTTATTCTCTCTCCAGAGTCCTCAGATTTAAACTATCTGCAGCTGGCTTAGAGCTCCTCTCAGAGCCCTCATGAGGCAAATAGTTTGCTGTTGTGGACCATCTGAATCAGTCCCACATCCCACACCTGGGATTATTTATATCCATAACATGTACGGGTATCTCCTCCATCTCCAGACACAGCTGTTAAATGGGGTGTGGGTATGATGTAAAAGTGAGAGACAGATGCTAACCTGTCTTAAAGCCTGCGAAGATGCACAATTACTCAGGAGAAGTGTGTGATGTGGGACAGAAAAGCCAAGGCAGACCCAAGAACAGCCCAATGTCTAGGCAACAAGGAGCCTGCTAAGCAGCAGCAGAGATAGGGGACCATATGGGAGTCACAGCATAAAAACTAGTGGAAGGAGGGCCTTAAAAACAACAAACAATACTCTGCTGGGTAGTCTTTCAGAGGCCCTCTGTGGTAGGCTCCTGACTTATTACTCATTTTCAACTTCTTCCAATGTCTATCCGGTTTGCCTTTCTGAATCAAGATTGAGCATCTTACCCAGGGTCCTCCTTCTTGCTTAGCCTCCTTAGGTGTACAGATTTTAGTATGATAATCCTATATTATATATCTAATATCCACTTATAAGTGAGTATATACCATGTGTGTCTTTCTGCTTCTGGGATAGCTCACTCAGGATGATCATTTCTAGTCCCCATCATTTACCTGCAAATTTCATGATTTCCTTGTTTGTAATTGCTGAGTAGTATTCCATTGTGTAAATGTACCACAATTTCTGTATCCAATCCTCAACTGAAGGACATCTGAGTTGTTTCCAGATTCTGGCTATTACAAATGAAGCCTGTACGTACATGGTTGAACAAATGTCCTTGTTGTATACTTGAGCATCTTTTGGATATATGCCTAGGAGTGGTATAGCTGGATCTTGAGGAAGCACTATTCCTAATTGTCTGAGAAAGGGCCAAATTGATTTCCAAAGTGGTTGCACAAGTTTACATTCCCACTAGCAATGGAGGAGAGTTCTCCTTTCTCCACATCCTCTCCAGCATGTGTTATCACTTGAGTTTGATCTTAGCCATTCTGATGAGTGTAAGGTGAAATCTCATAGTCATTTTGATTTGCATTTCCCTGATGAGTAAGGATGCTGAGACTCATAGCCAAACTTTGGGCAGAGTGCAGGGAAACTTATGAAAGAAGGAGGAGATAGAAAGACCTGGAAGGGTCTGGAGCTCCACAAGGAGAACGACAAAACCAAAAACTCTGGGCCTAGCGGTATATTCTGAGACTGGTACTCCAACCAAGAACCATGCATGGAGATAACCTAGACCCCCTACACAGAGGTAGCCTAAGGCAGCTCAGTCTCCAAATGGGCTCCTTAGTAAGAGAAGGAGCTGCCTCTGACATGGACTCAGTGGCTGGCTCTTTGATCACCTTCCCCTGATGGGGGAGCAGCCTGACCAGGCCACAGAGGAAGACTATGAAAGACAGCCCTGATAAGACCTGATAGGCGGTCGGGGGCGGAGCCAAGATGGCGACTAGCACACACAGTTTCCGAGCTGTGGAGGAGATAAAGTTCTGAGCTGATGTGTGGAAGAACTTCTGAAGCCAGGGAAACAACGGAGAGACTTTCTAAACAACAGGGAACATCGCAGGAGGTGAAAACCTTGGTCTCGGGTCACCCACGGACTTGATTGAGGAAGGTGAGAAACGATCCTTTGATCTCTCGGCACTCCCCTCCCCCAGACCTCCCTCCTCCTCGGCACAGGCACAGCCGACTCGCCTTTCTCAGCGCAGACCTAACTGCCTGGGGCCTGCAGCCACTGAGGCGGAGCCCCAAGCCCTTTTTCGGCAAAGGCCAGCAGTACTGTGTCTCGGAGCCCCAGATTCACTCGCGGCGGCTGCACCATCCTCCCAGGGCCCGAGTCTGCTAGACGCCATACTAGCTCCGCAGGAGCGCCATCACTGTTGGTACGGCCCGCCCAATCCCACAGTGACAGAGAATTCGCTATATAATCACCAAAACCAGACAAAAACGCCATACAAGCTAGACACACCAGGCGCTGGGCCTCCGAAGCTTGGAGAGCACAGTGAAGAGACCCCAGGACTTCCCAGAAAGCATCTGGACTAGCAACCCAGTCTCCAGTTACAGCGGGACTTTCTAACCTGGCGGCGGAGCAGCACTGAGCTGGCGGGGCACATCAGCCCTCCAGTTTAAGACTAACCAGGGCCAAACCAGAGAACAGAAAGGCTGAGTACCCCGATTCCCACTGACGTGACCACCCTGAAATCTCCAGCTGCAGCAAGACCTCATAACCTGGCAGTGACAGCAGCACGGAACTGGCGGAGCACATCAAAGAAGCAGGGCCAAACCAGAGAACAGAGAGCCCAGATACGCCAATCTCTGCCAAGTGACCTGCCTGTAAGTGAGTGCACCCTTGAGAATCTGCAGCTCCACTGATCCTGGGTTCTGCTAAAACAGAAGCCAGGCATCGAACCCCCTCCCACCCATATACCCACTTTGGGAAACAGAGGGGCACTTGGAACATTGAAGTTCCTGCTCTGTGGGTCTAATTGAGGAGTTAAGGCAGTTAATGCCAGAAATTGCGCTGCGATCATCACTAGAGCCTGCGACATATACATTGCAGAGCCCCTCCCACACACTCAAGGGTTCAACATTAGCCATCACTCTGTCCCTCGAGACACACGCCCACACCCACTTACACACACACACACATATACACACACACGCACGCACGCTTGCATTTGCCTCTGTTTGCGCCTGCGTACTTTCCTCCCACAGGTACAGCTAGTCCTCAGCATACGCTAAGGACACGGGACCTCTCTCAACTTCCTGAAGAATTCTCCAGACTCGAGAGAGAGACAGTACCAGTCTGATCGGCAGAATCCAAAAACAAACAGGGAAGGTCTCAGACAAGCCAATGGCCAGGGGTAGGCGAAAGAACACTTCCAACATAAATCAGGACATCATGACTTCACCAGCAAACCCCAAAATCGATGGATACTCCAATTCATCAGAAGCACAGGAAAATGACCTTAAAGCCATGCTTGCTCAATTATTTGAGGCTTATAAGGAGGAAATGAACAAATCTTTCAAAGAGTTGGCCAGTCAATTGGAGGTAAAGAAAGAAGAAATAGACAAAACCCTTAAAGAAACACAGGCAAACATAGCCAAACAAATAGAGGCACAAATAGAGAAAAAATTAGTGGCATACAAAAAGGAAATGAACAAAGAAATAGAGTCCATCGTAGAGAGACAGGAATCCAAATTCAAACACATAAAAGAAATGGTGCAAGGCATGAAAACAGAATTAGAATCAATAAAGAAAACACAAAATGAGAAAACTCTTGAGCTGGAGAACTTGGAGAAAAGATCAGGAACCACAAAAGTAAGCATCACCAACAGAATACAAGAGATGGAAGAGAGAATCTCTGGAGCTGAAGACACACTTGCAGAAATTGATACTTCTCTCAAAGAAAAAGTAAAATCAGAAAAATTCCAATCACAAAATATCCAAGAAATCAAGGATGCTATGAAAAGACAAAATCTAAGAATAATAGGAATTGATGAAAAAGAAGACTCCAGGCTCCAAGGTCCAGAAAATATTTTCAAAAAAATCATAGAAGAAAATTTTCCCAACTTAAAGAAAGAGATGTCCATAAATATACAAGAGGCCTACAGAACACCAAATAGACTAGACCAGAAAAGAAACACATCACGTCACATCATAGTCAAAACACTAAATCTACAGAACAAAGAAAAGATATTAAAAGCAGCAAGGGAAAAAGGCCAAGTAACATATGAAGGTAGACCTATCAGAATCACACCAGACTTCTCATCAGAAACTATGAAAGCCAGAAGGGCCTGGGCAAGCATCATGGAGACTCTAAGAGATCACAAATGTCAACCGAGACTACTATACCCTGCAAAGCTTTCAATCAACATAGATGGAGAAAACAAAATATTCCATGACAAAACTAAATTTACGCAATATCTATACAGCAAACCAACCCTACAGAAGATACTAGAAGGAAAACTCCAATCCAACGAAAACGAATTCACCCAAGAAAACAGGGCATACAGATAACATCCCAACAAAAATGAAAAGAAAACAAGCAATGAAACAAGGTAAGATCATCGACTCCATTACAAAAGGAACTAACATGCATTGGTCAATATTATCTATCAATATTAATGGACTCAACTCACCAATAAAAAGACACAGGCTAACAGAATGGTTACGGAAACAGGACCCAACATTCTGTTGCATCCAAGAAACACACCTATGCAACAAAGATAAACACTACCTCAGAGTAAAGGGCTGGAAAAATGTTTTTCAAGCAAATGGTTCCAGAAAACAAGCTGGAGTAGCCATCCTAATATCTAATAAAATAGACTTTCAACCCAAGTTAATCAAAAAAGATAAGGAGGGCCACTATATTCTCATCAAAGGAAAAATCCAACAAGAGGACATCACAATTTTGAATATCTATGCCCCAAATACAAGAGCACCTACATTCGTAAATGAAACAATATTAAAGCTTAAATCATACATTGATCCTAATACCTTAATAGTGGGAGACTTCAACACCCCACTCTCATCAAGGGACAGATCAACCAGACAGACACCAAATAGGGAAATAAAAGCACTCACAGAATCCCTAAATCAAATGGACCTAATAGATGTCTACAGATCTTTTCACCCAAACTCAAAAGAGTACACCTTCTTTTCAGCACCACACGGAACCTTCTCCAAAATAGACCATATAGTTGGTCACAAAGCAAGCCTCAACAGATACAAAAGGATTGAAATAATCCCTTGTATACTATCTGACCACCATGGACTAAAGCTGGACATCAACAACAACAGAAACAACAAAAAGCCGACACGCACATGGAAACTGAACAACTTACTACTCAATGACAGCTGGGTCAAGGAAGAAATAAAGAAAGAAATTAAAGACTTTCTAGAATTCAATGAAAATGAAGGCACAACATACCCAAATTTATGGGACACATTGAAAGCAGTGCTCAGAGGAAAATTTATAGCACTAAGTGCCTACAAGAAGAAATCCGTAACATCACATACAAACAACTTAATGGCCCAACTGAAAAACCTAGAAAAAAAAGAAGCAGATACACCCAAGAGGAGCAGACGGCTGGAAATAATCAAACTAAGGGCAGAAATCAATCAATTAGAAACAAATAAAATTATCCAAAGAATCAATGAAACAAAAAGCTGGTTCTTTGAGAAAATCAACAAGATAGACAAACCGTTAGCCAAACTAACTAAAAAGCAGAGAGAAACCATACAAATCAGCAAAATCAGACAGGAAAATGGGGACATAACTACAGACACTGAGGAAATCCAAACGATTATTAGGTCATACTACAAAAGCCTATATGGCACAAAATTTGAAAATCTAAATGAAATGGATAACTTTCTTGACAGATTCCATCTACCAAAATTAAGTCAAGATCAGGTAGAAAGACTGAATAGTCCTATATCTCCCAAGGAAATTGAAGCAGTCATTAACAGTCTCCCCTCCAAAAAAAGCCCTGGACCAGATGGCTTCAGCGCAGAATTCTACAAGACCTTCAAAGAAGTACTAACACCAATTCTCCTCAAACTATTCCATAAAATAGAAACAGAAGGAACACTACCAAACTCATTCTATGAAGCCACAGTCACTTTGATACCTAAACCACACAAAGATCCAACCAAAAAAGAGAACTTCAGACCTATCTCTCTTATGAACATTGATGCAAAAATACTCAATAAAATACTTGCAAACCGAATCCAAGAACACATCAAAGATATCATCCACCATGACCAAGTAGGCTTCATCCCAGGAATGCAAGGGTGGTTCAACATACGGAAATCCATCAATGTAATCCACCACATAAACAAAATGAAGGAGAAAAACCACATGATCATCTCCTTAGATGCTGAAAAAGCATTTGACAAAGTCCAACACCCATTTATGTTTAAAGTCTTGGAGAGATCAGGGATACAAGGCACATACCTAAAGATAGTAAAGGCAATATACAGCAAGCCTATAGCCAACATCAAACTCAATGGAGAGAAACTTAAAGCAATCCCACTGAAATCAGGGACAAGACAAGGCTGCCCACTCTCTCCATATCTCTTTAACATTGTACTTGAAGTCCTAGCCAGAGCAATAAGACAACTAAAGGAGATCAAGGGGATACAAATCGGAAAGGAAGAGGTCAAAGTGTCACTATTTGCAGATGATATGATAGTATACATGAGCGAACCCAAAGATTCAACCAGAGAACTTCTTCAGCTGATAAACACCTTCAGCAAAGTGGCAGGATACAAAATCAACTCAAAAAAATCAGAAGCCCTCTTGTATACCAAAGACAAAAAGGCCGAGAAAGAAATTAGGGAAACAACACCCTTCACAATAGCCACTAATAACATAAAGTACCTTGGTGTGACTCTAACCAAGCAAGTGAAAGACCTGTTTGAGAAAAACTTCAAGTCTTTGAAGAAAGAAATTGAAGAAGATCTCAGAAGATGGAAAGATCTCCCGTGCTCATGGATTGGTAGGATTAACATTGTGAAAATGGCCATCCTGCCAAAAGCAATTTACAGATTCAATGCAATTCCCATCAAAATACCAACTCAATTCTTTACAGACCTTGAAAAAAAGATTCTCAGCTTCATATGGAGAAACAAAACACCCAGAATCTCCAAAACGATCCTGTACAACAACAGATCATTCCCGATCTCAAGCTGTACTACAGGGCAACAGTAATAAAAACTGCATGGTATTGGCATAGAAACAGAAAGGAGGATCAATGGAATCGCATAGAAGACCCAGAAATAAACCCACACACCTATGAATACTCAATATTTGACAAAGAAGCCAAATCCATTCAATGGAAAAAAGACAGCATCTTCAACAAATGGTGCTGGACCAACTGGATGTCTACATGCAGAAAAATGAAAATAGACCCATACTTATCACCCTGCACAAAACTAAAGTCCAAGTGGATCAAGGACCTCAACATAAAACCAGATACTCTAAATCAGCTGGAAAAAAAAGTGGGAAACAGCCTAGAACTCATTGGCACAGGAGACAACTTCCTGAACAGAACACCAACAGCACAGGCTCTAAGAGCAACAATCAATAAATGGGACCTCATGAAACTGAAAAGCTTCTGTAAAGCAAAAGACACTGTCATCAAAACAAATAGACAGCCTACAGATTGGGAAAGAATCTTCACCAACCCTTTATCTGACAGAGGGCTAATATCAAGTATATATAAAGAACTAAAGAAGCAGAAAAGCAACAAACCAAGTAATCCAATTAAAAAATGGGGAACAGAGCTAAACAGAGAATTCTCGAAAGAGGAACATCGAATGGCAGAGAAACACTTAAAGAAATGCTCAACCTCATTAGCCATTAGGGAAATGCAAATCAAAACGACCCTGAGATTTCACCTTACACCCATCAGAATGGCCAAGATGAAAAACTCAAGTGATAGCACATGCTGGAGAGGTTGTGGAGAAAAGGGAACCCTCCTCCATTGCTGGTGGGAATGTAAACTGGTTCAACCACTCTGGAAGTCAATCTGGCGCTTTCTCAGACAACTAGGAGTAGTGCTACCTCAAGACCCAGCTATACCACTCCTAGGTATATACCCAAAATTTGCTCAAGTACACAACAAGGACATTTGTTCAACCATGTTCGTAGCAGCTTTATTTGTAATAGCCAGAACTTGGAAACAACCCAGATGTCCATCAACGGAGGAATGGATACAGAAATTGTGGTATTTTTACACAATGGAATACTACTCAGCAATCAAAAAGGAGGAAATCATGAAATTTGCAGGCAAGTGGTGGGATCTAGAAAAGATCATTCTGAGTGAAGTATCCCAGAAGGAGAAAGACAAACTTGGTATATACTCGCTTATATAGACCTACAAGACATGATAAACATAATGAAATCTACACACCTAAAGAAGATAATCAAGAAAGTGGACACAGGCGAAGGTGATTAATCCTCATTTAGAAAGACAAATGGGATGTGCCTTGAACTTATGACAGGAGTCTACCACAAAAGGCATCTGAAAGACTCTACCTAGCAGTGTTTCAAAGCAGACACTAAGACTCATAACCAAACCCTCGGCAGAGTGCAGGGAATCATATGAAAGAAGGGAAGTTAGTATGATATGGAAAGGATAGGAGCTCTACAAGGACCAAATATATCTGGGCACAGGGTCTTTTCTGAGACTGAAACTCAACCAAGGACCATCTATGGATATAACCTAGAACTTCTGCTCGGATGTGGCCTGTGGTAGCTCAGTAACCAAGTAGTTTTCCAAAGTAAGGGGGACACGGACTATTTCTAACAGGATCTCAAGGGCAGGCTGTTTGACACCTCCCCCCAGGGGAGGAGCAGTTAGGCCACAGAGGAGGACTTTGCAGCCAGCCCTGAAGATACCTGATAAAACAGGGACAGATGAAAGGGGAGGAGGTCCTCCCCTATCAGGGGACTTGGAAAGGGGCAGGGAGGAGACCAGGGAGGGAGTGTGGGGTTGGGGAGGGAATGACGGAGCGGGATACAGCTGGGACACGGAGTTAACAAAATGTAACTAAAAAGAAAAAAAAAAAAAAAAAAAAAAAAAAAAAAAAAAAAAAAAAAAAAAAGACCTGATAGGCTAGGGTCAGATGGAAGGGGAGGAGGTCCTCCCCTATCAGTGGACTGGGGAAGGGGCATGGGAGGAGATGAAGGAGGGACAGAGGGCAGGATTGGGAGGGGATGAGGAATTGGGCTACAGCTGGGATACAAAGTGAATAAATTTTAATAAATAAAAAATATATTAAAAAACAAAACAACAAACAAAACTCAAGCAGAGTGAGGATCCAAACTCCATGGCTAAGGCCAAGACATTTATGGTTTTCTGAAGGATAATTAAACTTAAGCAGCTATAGAAATCAGAATGTCAGTCAGTTGAAAAACAAAGGGAAAGTGAACGTGGTGTCCAGGATTGCCAAATACCTTGGAAGAATTGGCAAAGTCTTGAGAAGCTTATCTCTAATGTGGGACTCCATTGAGTTTGTAGGTTGCAAGGACAAAGCCTGCGGAGCAGGAGGGAATGAAGATGACCTTGGGGTTGGAATGCTGGGAGACTGCACAAGCCATCTGATGCCACGGTTGGGGGATAAACCCTCCCAGAAGAGAACTCATGTCCTTTTCATGTGTCATGTCTACCAGGCTTGGACTTTTCCCAGCCCTGAGCCAGGCCTGCCAAGTGAAGCCAGAGCGAGGTGGAGGCTGTAAAGATGCTGACAAGGAAGTGTCTGTCCTGACCTCTTGGCACAGGTGCAGCATCAGAGAACCCCAGGCTGGACCCTAGGCTGAACCCCAGACTGGACCCCAGGCTGAACCCCAGGCTGGACCCCAGGCTGGCAGCGCACAAGTCCTTTGTTTGTTTCTCAACAAGTTGGACATTTGTGGCTCCTTATCGATTACCATGTGCAGAACAGTTCTTAGCAATAACTGAGAACAAAGAGGCTGTTGACTGGCTCTGAACAGCAATGTATACAGCTCTGATACAACTAATCTTAACTTCAAAGAATAGATTAACTAACTGAACCACAAAATCATACTCTGGCCTGGGTATGCGGAGGGGTGGGGGTGGATATGAAGCAAGTGCTCATGAAATAACAGCAGGGCACGTAACAAAAACCACATAATGTCCTCCATATGTTAGGTACTCCACTCAGTCCCGACACTGGAGAGAGTCAAAATCACTCAAGTTCTGACAGAGATAAAAGAAAATAAAATAAAAAATCATGGCATTTCAGAAGCACAGATTTACTGGATGTTTCTGGCCCATATATCCATTCGATTGACATGGAAGTGAGATTCAGAGAGTTACTGACTTCCAATCCTTCTTGTAGGAAGATGACATGGAACTCACTGAACAATTGGAAGATAAGCACCAGGGTCCACCCAGGCTCTTTGGATGCCCAGGTCAATTCTGGACAAGAATAAGGCTTGGGGCTAGACACAGAGGCCCCCTTAACTTCTGGGTTGGAAAGAAGCCTGGATAATGCATTTGAGGATAGTATCAGGACAGTAAGGGGAGGACTTGGGACAGGGGGAGCACAGCCTTCACGGGATTCCCTGTGCAATCCTGTCATCTTCTGAAGCCTTGCACTGCTCAAGACTCTGACTGTCAGTGAAAAAACTGCCCCCTGCTCAGCAAGCTGGAGCCTGAGGCTGTACACAGGACCCAAACACCACACTCCCTATGGAAACCGGGAAAATTTTTTCTGCAGCCCACACTGCCTTGAGTCAAAGATAAGTTCAAAAACGAGTATACCACTCCATTCCAGAGCAATGGCATGGACTGCTGGGCTGGTGAGAGGGACAAGACCTTGGGCTGAGAAGTTCAAGGAAGCAAGCCCTGAACCCGATGGAACAAAGACTTGGGGTCCAGTTAGATGGTTAGGGATCCAGAATTGTGGCCATCCTCCCTGCTCTTGGCTCAGCAGCATCCCTAACCTGGCATACTTGGTGACATGCTAGTGTCCTACCAGGTCTGACCATCTTCCAGATTCAGCTGGCGATGCCTTCTTTGGAGCCCTGCCAAGAGGACAACTTCCCTCTATCTGCTCCCCTCCTGGGAGTACTTGCTCCTTCTCCCAGCAGTGGCTGGGTGCAGTCTGTGTATGAACACCTTTAGAGCCAGCCTCAGGGCATGTTCCTATGAGACAGCAGCACAGTAGGGCCCCTCCTTCTCGATTTTATTTATATTTGTGTGTTTGTGTGTGTGTGTGCGTGTGTGTGTGTGTGTGTATGTGTGTGTGTGTGTGTGTGTATAATACGTGCATGCGTGTGCAGATGCACTCACCTATGCATTCCCCTGCAGAGGCCAGGGTAGAGCATCAGAGATCCTCCTCTATCATCCTCCCTATCTTTTGAGACAGCTCTCTCAGCTGTGCTCCTAGAGTCTTCCTTGTCTTACAGACATGAATGGCTGCGCCTGGCTTGTTTGTGAGAGGTGGGCATTAGAACGTGGGTCCAAGTTACCCACTGGGCTTTCTCCCCAGTCCCCAGCTTCCCAATTCTAATTCATCCAACTGGCTCCTTTGTTCTCCAGTCCTGTGACTGGAGCTTCCTGCTACAGTTTCTCATACACCTAGAATTTCCTCTCTGTTCTCTGCACTCAGCTAACAAATTAATACAATGATTTATAATAAACTTAATAATTTAATTTAAGCTTGTGAGTATAATAAAGTCTTTCTAGTAAAGAAGCTGGGTATATTTTGGTTTCTGGGTTTGGTTTTTTGTTTTGTTTTTTTGTTTTGTTTTGTTTCTGTTTTGTTTTGTTTTGGCTTTTTACTTTCTGGCTGTCCTAGAACAATTCACTCTGCAGACCAGGCTGGCCTCAAACTCATCATTAACAAAAAACTCTAAAACATCCAACTTGCCCTTCTGGAGACTCGGACAAACTTTGCTGGGTTGTGTCTCACTCACTCCAAAGTCCCGTGTGACTCAGGACTCCAACCCTCTCAAAGTTTCACTGTCAACCCTTTCTCAAAACAGGGGAACCTAACTGAGCATTCTCCCAAAACCAACCCAAGAGGGCCTCCTGTGTTAGCCCATTCATTCTGCCTCATTGCCTTCATTTCACAAACAGGGAGCTGAGACTGAAGGAGGATCATGAGCTTGACCTTGAATTTCAGGTCTGTCCAGTGCCTAAACCCGGGCTCTTTCTGCTAGTTCACACCCAAAGGTAAGAGTTAGGAATTGTCAAGTGGAGGCCATACTCAGGCTAACCTGAAGACCTACAGGGAGATGAGACTGAGCCTCAGTTTATTACTCCTGAGTTTAGTAGGAGGTCCACTGGGCTGTCTTAGATGGTTGTCTCCATTTATGAAGATAATGTGACTTGATGTTTCCTTCTCTGGGAGAGGGGCCATGAGTTCAGTTTCTAGAGAGCCAAAATCAAGGGGATAGAGGGAGCAGTCTGTCACAGGAGCTGAATGTGTAAGACAAGGTAATGAAAAATTTGCGTCTACCTCCACATCCAGGTTATTCCTGCCGCCATTTACACATCTCTCTTCCCAGGGCTGGGGTAAAGGCTGGGGTTAAGAGCGGGTGCTGTTCTTGCAGAGGACCCAAGTTAGGTTCCCAACACCCACATCATGTTATGCAGGTGCTGCATAAGTCTAAACCCACCTCCATCTTTAATATATTTTAAGACTACACGCGCGCGCGCACACACACACACACACACACACAGATGCACATGGAAGACAAAAGTCAACCTTGGGTAGTGTTTCTCAAGCAGTTCTTAACCCGTGGTTCACCCAAGACCATTGAAAATATCAGATATTTACATTACAATTCTTAACAGTCGCAAAGTAACAGTTGTGAAGCAGCAACAAAAATCCTTTTGTGGTTAGGGGTCACCACAATGTGAAGAACTGTACTAAGGGGCCGCATCTTTAGAAGGGCTGAGAACTGCTGCACAAGAGCCATCTTTCTTGTTTGTTGAGACAAGGTCCCTCACTAGGTCCGAGGGCTTGTTTACTGGCTTAGACTGGCAGGCCAGCAACACCAAGGGTCTGCTTGTCTCTGCCTCCCAGCTCTTGGATTAGGAGTACACACCAGTATGCCTGGCTTTGTGTGTGAGCTCTAGAATTCAAACTCAGTTTTTCAGAGTTGCATGGCAAGTACTTTACCAACTGAGGAACCCCTGAACCCCAACCAAAGGGTTCTCCAAAGAGGCCTTTTCTCTAGGGAAATTTGTGTCCATCCACCCTGTACAAAAGGGTGCAAATGACACCCCACAGGGGCTATCTCAAAGTTTCTACCAACAGGCTAGTATTCTTTGTTCTGAATGTATGGCCTATTTCCAATCTGATTTCTTTGGAAGTCAGAATAATGACTGACTGCCCTATTCACACACTTATGAAGGGATATGCATTTAAGAGGGCCTTCGGCTGGCCTCTTCAACACTTTGATAAGCTCTCTTCCCAGCCAAGGGGAATAGATTTCAAGGAAGTGGCGACATTTAAACAAGGAGAAAATAAGCCATGATTACTCAGCAATGCCCCTTCTAAGTTACAAAATTTGAGGAATGGGTGGGAAGTTCGTTAGGGTCTATGGAGATCCAGGTTCTTCTTTGATTAATCCGGCACAGGATTAATTAATTAATCAATTAATCTGGAGAACACTGAATTGGTTGTTTAAAAAAAAAAAAGTCCTTTTTACGCTAAGTAAATAGCCTTCTTGCATTCTGTTCTTGGCCAACATTTGTTGAGTCCAGGCTCTATAAAGGGCATATGAGAGTTTCAGGGATGTAAGAATGGCTTCCTGGGATTTGCTCTCAGTGAGTTCACAGCATTGTGAGATAATGGGTATGTCTATTTGAACCTGAGAGCCACAGCACAGGAGACTGTGCCCTGAATCACAGTGCCCATCCCTGGGGCCATACATAAGTCATGAGGTCCATAAAAGGCAGTATTTCCTCAGTTTTGATGATAATTTGTTTTCAGTCTTATTTGCCATGTGTTTACTAAATAATGAGCGCATAATAATAATCAGCATTAAAAAATAAGTAAATAAAAATCAGTATTTGTGGGATGTGTGCAATAATGAATAGTGACAGTGGGCTTGTGTTTTGAAGGAAAAGTGATCCCACTTTTAGACTTACCCAGGCGGTGAGTGAAGTATTAGTCATTGGTGGGGCGGAGGGTTTCGGGAAGGCAGGAGGAAAAGGACGGGGAGTAAATTCACAGAAAATAAAGCCCAGGCGTGCTGAGGAATTGTATGTCCTTTGAGATGAGACCATATGACAAAAGGACATGAACAGTGGGCTGGAGAGAACTGCTGAGGTCAGGCTGTGTTAAAGGGTTGGGCTTATTAATAGGACCATCTCACATACCTGTTTCCTGGGGTAATTTTTCCTGTTGTCCCAGAATGGTTATTAGCAGGACTCAAGGACCCTAGTTTAGATGATGAATTATACAGTTGCATTAGATACTTTTCTGTTACTGTAATGAAATACTCTTGACAGAAAGCAAGATAGGAAAGAAAAGGGTTTATTTTGATTTATGATTTCAGAGGGATGGAGTCCACAGTGCAGGGGAAAGATGGAGGCTAGAACAAGAAGCCGAGGGATCATATTTTGTTCACACACTGGAAGTCAGAAGGGAGAACAGGAAGTATGGCAAGGCTATAAACCCTCAAAGCCCACCCCAGTGACATACTTCCTCCAGCAAGGGTCTCCCTCCTAAAGGTTTCATAACCTCCCCAAACATTTCCACTAACTGGGAACTAAGTATTCAAATAAATGAGCTAAGTGAGTCATTTCTCATTCATATAACAACCACTGTCTGGCATGGCCACATGGAACCCCTGCAGCTTCACAGAGAGATAACAGATGAACTTAGAAAGGAGTGTTCATGGGCTGGGTAGATCACAGAAGAAAGAAAAGAGATATCATGTAGTCCAGGTAATTCTCAATAAAGACTTGGTGCTCATGGTAAATCTTCAACAGCAGCCCAGGGCAGGAGAAATGGCCAGCATTAAGAGCAGGTACTGATCATACAGAGGACCCTCATTGTGTTCCCAGTACCACATCATCAGGTGCTGGACAACTGTCTATAACCTCAGCTCCAGGGGCCCCCACACCTCTGGCCTCCACGGGCACCTGCATTCATGTTCACAAACCAACACATAGATACACGTACTTACACTTGACTCCAGCTAAAAATAAATCTTTCTTTAAAATAAATAAATCTCTTTATCACCTCCATCTTCTATGTGTTTTATGGCTACAACCTGAACATAGCTTCAGAATAATTAAAGATAGTGATAACAGGCCTTATTGTGCTAATTAACCATTGTACCCCTTACAGCTAATACAGTATCTAGCATAGTTGATGAACACATTAGTGAAAGGAAGGAAGGAAGGAAGGAAGGAAGGAAGGAAGGAAGGAAGGAAGGAAGGAAGGAAATGAAATGAAATGAAATGAAATGAAAATTCCTGAAGTGAAACAACAAAATCAAATTAAGACACCTGTGGTGGTATCAGCCTATAATCTCAGCACTCAAAACACAGAGGCAGGAGAATCATGCATTGGATTATTCAGTTAGTTCTATAGCGGCCTAAGTCATATAGCAATGCCCTGCCTCAGATGAAACGATCCTTAAATAGTATGTACATGATCCTTAAATAGTATGTACATGTAAATAGAAATACATACACGTTTTAATTTCAATCATATTTTCAAAACACACATATGCATACACTAACGAAAAGAGCCCCTCAAGTGGCAATCTTTTTCCTCACTTTATTTGTGAATATGTTTACCTTTGAATATTATTATTTTTATAAAGGAAAAAGCAAGTCAAGATTGCTCATTTAAGAGGAAAAGGCTAGAGTGAAACCGAGTTGAGCTCTTATTGCCAGGGTCTGACAAGGCTTCACATAGGCTCTGAAATCCCAGGCCTTCTTTGTGGGAATAGGTTTTCAGCTCCAATCCTCACACCCCTCCATGCAGCTACTAACTTCTCATAGGAGCACCCCCTCTACCCACCTTGCGAGGAGTTACGTAGAAATCCTGAGGTCCCGGCTTTACTGGAGCAGTTTCTGGTAAGCGGCTATCAAAACTGATGGGAAATTTGCTAACGGTGCAGTTTTAAGTGAAACTGAGAAGAATGCAAAGGGCAGGCTCCCTCTGGTTGGAACTTGACAATCTATGTATTTGGCAAGTATTTGTTGAATATGTCTACATGCAGCCAAAGCAGAAGAGACCTCAGCAGCAACTCAAAGCTTAAAGGTATGTTCAGAACATGGATCCACTCCAGACCCCAGAGTGCATGTCTGCAGGTTCTCACCCAATAACCCCAAGCCCAGATGGATCTGTTTCCCAGAGCTTCCCGACTGCAGTGCACCTACAAGTAGCCTATGCATTTTGACCCAATGCAGATTCAGATTGAGCACATCTGCCGTGGCAACAAAGGCTCTTCTATCCAACAGCCTCCAGAGGTGAGGTCTGCTGGTCCTCAGACCACACTTCGGAGAGCAAACATCAAGGAAGCTGGCAACCAAGAAATCTCAAGGGCCCTCAGATACCAGCACACCAGGATTACAGAGTCAGGAGACAGCTGTCAGGGCAGGCGAATGTCATCCTGACTAAGCGGGGAGGAAAACAGAACACTTTCAGTGGTGCTTCTACATCACACCTCGCTAAATATCTAATCTGGACCACTGGCATCCTAGCCTCATTGAGCCTAACTCATGAAAAGTGTACATCCCAGAAACCAGAACCCTATCTGGAGAAGTCTGAGACCCCAGGTTGTTGTGCAGTTTGGATAATGGCATCTTGCCAGGGTGGGCCTGAGAGCCTGAGCTTTGCTCAAAGTTGGTCACCTGAAATAGTCAGCAATAGACTGTACCAGATAACAGGAGTGCTTCAAAAGCTCGTTTTTCATCGTGTGTGATGGCTTATGCCTTTATCAGTGCTGAGAAAGCAGGCCTGACGGAAGCTCTAGACAAGCCTGGTTATGCAGTAAAACCCAGTTTGGAAAAAAGAAAAAGAAAAAGAAAAGAAAAGGAATTGTCTCAAAATCCAGGAACAAAGGAGCTCAGCTGGAGATGAGGGCAAAAGCTGTGACAAGACAGAAAGAAGCAGTGGCACCAAGAGCACCTGTCCTGGACGTCAGCTGCACACATGCTTGGTAAGGGACCAGGACCGGAATGTCCATAAGACCTGCTCAGTGTGGGCTTAAATTTCCCACGGGACTGGTGTATTCACTGTATTGGAAGATTGCTCTACACAGACAGAACTGGGCTGCAAAATCCTGTCTTACGTGGGCCAAAAGAAATCTTGGCATTTCCTTTTTTCCAAGAACAAGCTGTCTAGTCCACACACTGAGGATGCCTTGGACCCAGTTCCGCAGCCAGGAAGGACACTGAACTTTGGCCCTCGTAGATGAGACAGCTATATTCATCGTTGCCCATTCCTATTGTTCCTGTTCCTTTCAGCGAGTTTTATTAAACAGATTCCCAACTCTGGACCTGCTTCTACGAAACTGCTACTGCTGAAGACTACCAGAGCTCCCAGCATCCCGTGAAAGAGCACAGCCCATCACCCAGGGCAAGTTAGCTGACTGGTCAGGATGTGGGTGAAGGCTTTTAGGTCAGGCATCTGTGCTAGGTGACTATTAGAGTGAGCCACCTCTGGCTCCAACACCCTGCAGCTTAAGCGGCAAAGTTCACTGTGTGACTTGCAGAATCTGGACTCTAAAATTTCCCAGAAGCAAATGGCTAAACCACCTGATTGCCAAGCTTCAAGTCTCTTGCCAGCCTGTCTGGGCCTCAAAAGCCAGAAATGACAGGATGCTACCCACAACTTGCAAAGTGTCTACTTAGCTAAGTGAAAGTGTCTGTCACTGGAAAATGGTGGGGAAAAGCCTAGATACAACTATATGAAATTGGACTTGCTACCTAGCCTCAGAGAGCCTTTGGAGAGGTCCGTGTGCACCGTGGACAGGGGCAGATGCTCAGACTCCCTTCGGGGTGGCCTGCAATGGCAGGTCAGCACCAGAGCCCTGATATCCTTCTTGAAGTTGGTGTTGAGAAAGCCGTAGATGAAAGGGTTGACACAGGTGGAAGCCATGGCAAACAGGTGACATATCAAGAAGATGAGGTTGCCATGGCAAGCAGGGATGGCCTCCTGGTACCAGTCCTCCAATGTGTTGAACACATGCAGGGGCAGCCAGAGAACTGCGAAGACAGCCACCATGGCCATGAGCATGCCATTGATCCGCTTCATCTGTCCCATTCGTGAGCTGCAAGCATCTTTATGGAACATGTGCCGCTGCCTCCACAGGCGCTGGTAGATGCGCACGTAGCAGACCAGGATGAAGATCAGAGGGATACAGTACTGAAAGAGCAGCAGAAAGGTGGTGTAGATGAGACGGTGCTGGTCTGAGGACCAGGATACAAAGCAGACTTCTTTGTCCTCTAGAAACTCTACAGCCTTTGAGTGGTTGTAATGAAAGAGGTCATTTAGGATGCTATTGGCCAGGAAGGGTAAGGAGAGGAAGCAAGAAATGATCCAGATGACCACAATCCCCAGGTAGGCTTGGAAAATACTTGGCTTCCAGCCTGTTGGATTGATGATGAGCTGGTGCCTCTCCAGGGCCACAAGGACCAATGAGAGGATGGAGACTGTCACCGACATACACTGGATAAAGGTTAACATCTTGCAAAGGATTTCACCAAAGATCCAGTAGTCCATGATGGTGTAAGTGACTGTGAGTGGCTGGCAGATGAGGCACATGAGGAAGTCAGAGAAGGCCAGGTTGGCAATGAGTAAGTTGGTCACACTAGACTTTTCCTTTTGCCTTGTGGTCACATATATCAAGCAGAGGTTTCCCAGGACCCCCAAGATGGTCTCGATGCTATAGGTGGTGATGATGAAGGCCAGCAGGTTTGCAGAATCATGGCAGCCGTCAGAGAAGTTGTAGAGGAAATCCATTGGATTGGTCCCATTCGTGCCCCGTAGGAATCCTGGAAAGAGGGAGGCCAGGAAATGAGAGGTATTCATGGTGGCTGTGAGAAGAGCCACGAACTCCAGGACTAAAAGGCCCACTTTAGAGATGCAGCCTGCAAAGCAAACAAAAAGGACTCAGGAACCATGCTTCCAGGATATAATCCAGGTAAGAATAAGAGCAAGAAGAGAAGGTTCTTAGCTGCTTCTATCCTGTGGCATTGAGAGCTATCATAAGAGGCTTAAGGAGAGAGACAGGTACCCAATGATCTCTACCTTGTAGGCAACACTTGCTGCAAGCCAGAGACTGTGCTCAGGGCCTTGCATATTAGCTACTTTATTCTGACAAGTATTATCAACTCAGTCCGTTGGTGAAGAATCTAAAATCCACAGAGGAAGCCATTTACCCATATTCACACAGATGATAAAATATCAGACTGTCTGGTGTCATAATCTGCCCAACAAGCTCCCTCGGGCCTCAGGATCTGAGGCTGCGCTGATGATAAAGAACTTGGAGCATGGAAAGCCCTTCATTCCAACAAAGACAGCAATAGATCCTAGACAGTGACTCTCCCAGTCTTTCATGACACCCATGGAACCTGAACTTTTTGGCACACAGCACACCCTCCTGGTTTCACCCTAGCACCCTGTCAGCCTTGTATCTGAGGGGGCATGTGGTGAAGGTGAGGACATCCAGGAAGGAATGAAGATTGATTCGTCAGAACACTGCCTTCCCCATGCTGCCCACAGTGCATGTTGCGCACACCTGGTCACCAACATCACTATGCTCAAGTCACCTGACGCACTTCCACCCCCGGGACCTTCCTCTTGGGCTTCCTGAGCAAACGCATCCTCTAACTGACTCTTCAGACGCTGGGTTCCAAACCCTTCAGGCAGTAATGGCAGTAATAAGCAGCCTAACACGGAGAATCATCCACCCTCCTGTTGCACAAACCCTTAGAAAGCATCACGCAGGCTTTCCAGGCAGCAGCAATCCCACAGGCTTGCCATTCTCAAGCTTCACTGAACATCAGGGTCATCGCGGGGGGCATGTTCAGAGTGAACATTCCAGGGCCCCTCACCAGGAGAAAGAGTTAAGCCATTCTAGGATGGAACCATGGAATCTGTATTTTGGGAAGTAGCTGGTAGGATTTTGCTGCACACAGTTCAGAGACCATATTTTGAAAAATGGTTTTTATAGCAGAATAGCCTATTAAAAATAATTCTTTGATGCCATCTATCAGCCATGCCTGTTTTGTTTTGTTTTTTGAATGTACATCCCACTCTCAAAATACACTTATCTTCGTTATCAAGTGCAGTTTTGACAGAAAGGGCAAATTAGCCAAAAATCAATAAAATTGGTTTCCCAACTGTCAAAAATGTCATTCGCTGTTTATTTGACCTGACCTATAGAAGTGAGTCTCACCTGGCCATTTACAATGTAAATCAATGTAACTGACAGTTTACAATCTAGTTATTTGGGCTGACAGCTTTCCAGGGGAAAAGAGTTGGCTGAAACCACAATCCTCTGGGGAAAAAAAAATTGGCCAAATATAATAAGATGAAATATTCCTATCCAAACACAAGGGCTAAGAGAAAAAATAAGCCATAGCCTCATGAATCTGTGGCAGGTGCACTGGCCCAAAAGGAAAAGAAGCCCAGACTATGTTTGACCATCAATCAGGGTGAGGACATCGGGGTAGGGCAACACCAGCATGACCAGAAGGGAGTTGGCAGACAGGGAAGGCTCCAGGCAGTGATCACTGCTTTGTTCATCTGCTTGACCACAGGAGCCAAGCCCTAGGGTAAGGACTGAGACACCTTATACAGCCAGGGCCCTCCCAGACAGAAGAACTGATCAGGGGGAATGCAGATGAACCTCAAAGCCACAATGGTATTGCCACAGTCAGTACTGTGGGCACCTATGACCTGGGAGGCGAGAGATGGAGGTAAGGGCGGGGAGAAAGACAAGATGGTGTAGAATCTAGAGCTCACAGGCTGAAAAGAGATAAAGGAGAGGGGAAAGCCCGAGGTATAGAGAATAGCACACACAGAGGCATAGAGGCAGGAAAGACAGTAGCCTCCTGAGACAAGCAAGCAGTTCGGAACAGCTGGACCCAAGGAGAGAGAAGAAAGAAGAAATGATGAGGCTGGCGAGGTAAGCCAGGCCAGGGATGATGGATGAGCCACTGGAAGGCTTCCAGAAGGGCATGAGCATTCCAGAAAGATCACTTAGATGTAGAGTAAGTTGAGCCTCAGAAACATCCAAGACAGAAGGAAAGGGACACTTAAAAGGGCAGCATGCCGGGGTTTACTCGGCTCGTGCCCTTTTTCTCAGAGAAACCAGGGGAACACTAATTCACAGAATAGGAATGGGCCAGGACATCACAGACCAGCACTGCTGACCAGTCACTTAAACCCTGAGCCCAGGTCATCAGGAGAGCTGAGTCCTTGCTGAAGGTGGAGTATCCTTGAGGGGTGCATCTGAATAGAGCCAGGCGAGGAAGGAAAGACTAGGTGCCACTAAGGCCTCAGAAGAAGCTATCGTGACCCAGCCTATCCATCACCAATTAGGACTAAAGGGACTAAGATTAGGAATGACCAGAGTGAGACCATGAGGTTGAAGGGAGCAGGTCACAGGACAACAGGGAGTGGAGGAGACTTTCCATTCAAGAGCCTATGCCTAGTCTCCAGGTCATCTGAGAACTTCTGTGGTCAACCACAGGATTCCCTGCCACACAGATGGAACCATCGCCTGTGTGTAAGGAGTGGGCAAAATGCCATGCCAGGATCCTACACAGGCCAGCGGGCTACATACTTGTGCTGGGGTAAAATAACAGCTCTGCCACCCATCAGCTGGGGTAAAATAACAGCTCTGCCACCCATCAGGCTTTGCAAATCACTGAAATTTTTGTTTTCTTTCTTTCTTTCTTTTTTTTTAAAAAAAAATATCAAAACTTAATTTTATTGCGGGGGGAATAGCTTTAGAAAATGTGGAAATGAAGAATTTCATTCCATTGCATGCAGAGGGTGGAGGAAGGGAGGGATTGGGATGGGAGGAGGGAGGGAACAACAGGGGGGATACAAAGTGAATAAAGCGTAATTAATAAAGAAGTTTTAAAAAAAGAAAAGAAAATGTGGAAATGTTTTCTTTGTTGATTCTCCATGAGGAAAAGAAAAGTGTGTTCTTCTACAGGGAGAAGAAAAAGGTATAGGAAAGGGAGGTTCTGAGAAGAGTTCTGAGGAGTAGCATATCACAAGGTTTGTCAGCCACTGTAGTGAGGAGAGTAAGAATGGTCTCAATGGTCCATTGACTGGGCTGCTCAGTAGCTCCAAGATTTCCAAATGGCTGGCAACAAGTTCATCAGTGATGTGAGACAGAGAGTGTGTGGCGCCTATGCTGCAGGGCAGTCTGGCTCACTCTTGGAGCAGGACTGACAAAGAAGCGGGGAGGAGTAGGAAAGGGGGATTTGGAGACCCTATTCTCTGGACATTTTTCAGGTCAGTGTCTGTCTTCTTTGGGCAAATGATGTAATTGATGAATGGGAAAAGGTCCCATTCATGAACTTTCTCTACCACCTCCTGGGAGGTAGAGGTACCAAAGGCCAAACTGGCTCACAGGTATCCATCACATACTAATTTCTTTTCCGTTCATTCCACCAACTCCATCCTAAGGGACTTTCTCTCCCAGCAGGAGCTGGCCACAGGAAAACACAGCCCATGGCCAGGCCTCTCGTTCTACCTGACGGCGGCTGCCTGGTGCTAACCCAGAGGCAAGATGGGCAGTAGCTTAGCATATGCCAGGACCCATTACCCACACTGATCCTTTACTAGCACCTGGCCCCGAACAGCTCTCATGTGTGGTGCCATCATGTCCCATGGTACCCTGTCCTGCTCATAGCCCAGCTGTAAGGAAGGGCTTCTCTGGCCCCAGGGCTGGAAGGGGTCACAGTCCCACTCTGCGTATCTCAGAGCTGATCACCAATCCTATCCACAGGCCCTGATTAGCTCCGGACCGCTCAGAATGATACTGTGTGCTTCCTCCACCCATTCTACCTAAAGGTGAGGCTCCAGACAGACACAGAGAAGGCAGGGGCAACAAACATGCAAAAATCGCTCCTGTGAGCATACCCCCACGGACAACCTGGGAGATATCTGGATTGGAGAGGAGGTCAGTTCCCTGAGGTAGGAGGGACAAAGTGGGGCGGAATTTTGAAAGACGGGCTACAGGCGCCCATCTTCGAGAAGAGAGACAAGAAGGCAAGGCCCTACCTTACCCTGAGAGTTCTTGTTTCCTAGGAGACTCAGGGCAGAAGAAATACTGACTTTCACGTGCCATCCTACTGAAGCTATCCACCAGTCACACCAGGAAGGCACTACTAGGCTCAGCCGTATGACGCGGTCAGCATTTGAGCTGTAAAGATGGCAAATTTATGTGGTCCCATCTAATGCTAGCTCCATTTAAACTTTAGTTTTATGTGAATGAGTGTTTTGCCTGCATATTTATCTACGTGATACATGGTACCTGGTGCTGATAGACACCAGGAAGAGGGAATGAGATCTCCTGGAACTGGAGTTACAAATGGCTGCTAAGAATCAAACCCAGGTCCTCTGGAAGAGCAGCTAGTGCTCTTAACCACTGAGCCATCTGTCCAGCCCCTTTCGTTCCATCTTAAGGAGGAGGCTTAGTGAAATCAAGGGCCCTGGCCAAGATTACCAGACCAACCTGGCACCCCTCCTGCCTAACACAGATTTTGGAAAGAAGAAAGAGAAACGAGCTTGTGTCAAAGTTGATGCACAAGCGGCCAGGATCAGGCCTGATCCTCTATGACCCAGGTCTGGAGTGGGGTGGGGGGGCCTCTAGGGATGCTGGGATGTGGCTCAAACACGTGAGAGGGTATCCCGAAGCCCTCAGTCCTCTGTTGAACAGTTCATCTGCCTGTAATCCCACAAGACAGCTCAGATAGCCAACTCCGTGGCAGTACCAACAATGAATGACCTGCCTCTTCAGCCCTAGGTGTATTCTAAACAGGTGTTGGCTTGACTCTCCTCCCTCCGGGTGACCGCATTCACTATCTAGAGCTGCTGTAGAGTCCCCTAGGAGCTGGCAGGAGGGGTGATAACTCTGGCTGGAAGGGGATCATATTATGCAAGGTCAGGAAAAGCCTGTCTGCATTTCATTTTGAAGCATGGGGCCGGGGGGTGGGGGGGGAGTGTGCTGCGCCAACCCCACCCCCGCCGCCACCCCTGGCCCAAAGTTCTGCTGAGCCTTTGCCTAATCAATCTAAGGAAAACCAATGAAAACGCCAATCACCCTAGGAAGGACTATTGCTGACAGATGATCCTCTCCTAAACCCTCCACAACCAGCCACCAGCTCTGTGCCTGCCTGCGGACACCTGACACTTCAGACGTGCAACTCACTTCCTCAGATGCACTCACCTGGAGAGGTACCAGGCCACAGTGTCCCAGGTGAGGAGACTGGAGCACCAAGCCCAGGTCCACAGCCTGGAGACCTGGCACCAAGTCTCGGCTGGGAAGCCCACCAGGCGCCCTGCTGCAGGGATCCCAGCCAAGCAGCTCCCTCGGCCTCCCGGAGGATGGGTTCCTCCAGTTCTTACTGAATCTGCACTGGCTTCACCTGCTGCATGGCAGCAGAGCAGTGTTCCTTATCCCCGGAGACATCCGCTGGTCCTCGCCTGAGCCGGAGTCCACACCCGCCCACAAAACTCTAGTACCGCCCCCTTCGGAGCCACACCCACGGCCAGCCCCAAGGAGACGAGGTGCAGACCGCACAGGAGCCCACCCCACTTGTCAGCCTGCAACACACAAATTACATTGCTTTTTCTCCCTCTTTTCCTCTCTCTCTCTCTCTCTCTCTCAACTTCTATTTCCTCAACCATGGAACCAGCTTAAGAAAATGTGCAAAGGTGCTTTCCTGCAGTGGGGTGCCGTGGCACTTTAATCCCAGAAACGCAGATGCTGTAGAATCTCCGAGTTCCCAGAAAGCCCCAAGTACACAATGAGATCCCATAGGGGAGCAGGGAAGTGGGGACTTTCATAAAATCTTTCGACCTATTCAGCCCAGTATTAGCTGTAGCCTATGCTGTGAGCCTTTTTGTCTAGCTGGACGCACAGAGCTGAGTGAGACATGATCTGGTTCTGGTATCTTCCCATCATTCCAGAGCTGAGGCCTGGAGAGGCAAAAAGAGGGATGAGTAAGCACAGAAATTAGTTATTCCAGAGATCAAGTTGATCTGTGTCCTGTTTAGATGGGTGGTCCAAACAGAGGGCAGAGCAAGGACTAAGGCAGAGCAAGGGGGCATTAGGGCCAGAGGGAAAGAGGTGGGCTTCCCAAAAAGCAATCAGGACAGTCCTAGACACACCTCCAAGGCTGTGGCAGAGGATTGGATGAGGAGCCAGGTAACTGCCTCTAGTACACTAAGGCAGCCTCTCTCCAAAGAGGCCCCAAGGTAAACTCATCTGAACGTAGAGGACCTTTGGGGGTAACAGGATAATCTCCCCACAAACTCCTCTGTGACTGCCAGTGGAAATGGTCCCTGGAGCTGTGGCCCCTCATTTGTCACTTATGGTGCTGAAAACTGTATAGAAATTACCTTCGTTATCATCACGGCTGCTCTGAGATGAACATCTTCATCCCCACCTCCCTGGTGAAGCAACTGACCACAACCGAGCAATCTGCCAGAAGTCACTCTGCAGTTTAGGACACAAACCTGCTGCATGTTCAGGCTTCCGCTCACTGACAGAGGATGTGAGCCTGTTGTCTCTTCTCTAGGGAGCACTCTCCTCCCAGGCTGACAGGCTGCAGTATGCTGCTTCTCCTTCAGGCCACCTTCCACTTCCCGGCTGCGCTCCCACACCGTCCAGTCCTGCAGCAGAAGCAGATGGAAAGGCTGGATAATACACTCCATTCCTCATCTTCTGGTCTCTGTCATCCAGGCCCACAGGTGCACATATGAAGGCAGAGAAGGAAGGAATTTATTTTACAGGATCTGCTTACAATGGTGGCTTCTAGGAGGATAACATCTAGAATTGTTGCCTATACTGAAACCATTCAACTCAAGCAGAGAGATCCACGAACATCAGCCTCCTGCGCATATGTAGCAATTCATACACTGTCACTGTTACCCAGGAGTTACAAAGGACCTGGGCTGCCTGTAAAGCCTTTGGAGGCCAGCTTACACATGGGCATCTGAGAACCACTGCCTCACCCCACAGGCCTGAGCGCCCAGGGGTTGGAGACTAGCAAAGGAGCCCAGGGAGCAGCAACACTAGCCTACTCCTCTGCCAGACCTTAGCATTCACCATTATTCTAATTAGGTGTGATCTTCCCATTTCACTGGTGAGAAAACTGAGCTTTGAAAAGTGGGGTATCCAAACTGAGTTCCTGGACAGCCAAAGCTATTACAGAGAAAAATCCAATCTCAAAAAACAGGGGGGTAGGGGGAGAGAGAAGAAGAAAAAGGAGGAGGGGGAGGAGAAGAAAAGGGGGGTGTCAAGCCGGGTGCAGTGGCATAATTCCAGGCTATATAGACAAACCCTGTCTCAAAAAAACAAAAAATAAAAGAAAAGAAAAGTGGGGTGCCCTCTATCCAATTCAGCTTGTACTGGGAGGGCCAGGATTAAAGGTCCTTTTTTAGGACCTTTTCTATGACCCTGTAGAAGGTGGGAAACTTACCGTTACATCCCTAGCCTGAGGAGCCTGCTTCACACTTTGTCTCTGCTAGGGAAAAGAACAGCACCCTCTAGTGGCCTCAGAGCCAGGCCCTAGCGCGGTGCTTCTCAACCTGTGGGTCGTGACCCAATTGGGGCTCAAAAATTAGATCTTCTGTATCTCAGATATTTACGTTACAATTCATAGCCGTAGTAAAATTACAGTTGTGAAGCAGCAACAAAACAATTTGATGGTCGGTCACCACAACCTGCGGAGCTGTATTAAAGGACTGCAGCATTAGAACTTCACTAGCAGGGCTGGAACATCTAAAGAGCCCACGTGGAAAACCCAGGGACCTTCCCGCTCTCTGGCCTTCAGGGCCAGCTGACCCATCTGCAAAATTCTGCTGGCAGGCGGCGTTCCGCAACGCCCAGGTGCAATTCCCTTCTGCTGCAGGACCAGCTGGCTCACTGATCGTCCTTAGTAACTTGGAGATGGGCCTGACTTCTCACCCCTCCGAATGTTGCCTTTGGACCATTTTGCAATACAGGGGGAGAAGCCGCCAGGTGTGTTTAGCCTCCGGGCTGCCGCTAAGGCATTCCCAAACCCCTAGTGTTCTCTCCACTCAAGGCCAATATATTCCTTGTTCCCGTGAGCCAAGCTGAGGTCAGAAAGATAGACTTCTCCTTGATGGAAGATTCCTAAGACTTGGAGTCAGGCCCACTCACAGCTGCTGTCCCCACTCTGACAGTCAGTGTGGGAGTGCTCACAATCTGGACACAGAAGCCATCTTATCGCTGTATCCCCCCCCCCCGCCCACCCTTCCTAAAACACATCCTTACCATTGCTAGTTCAAAGCCTACCGAGACTCAAGTAACCCTTCACACTGCTCACAGGAGTATCCCACTGTAGTCCAAGAAGCTATTACAGAGCATGAACAGCTAAAGTCACCCCAAGCGTATTTTCTTTTGATCCCTTTATTGTTGCCACCCTCAGATATACTCTTTGTGTTTAGTGACTACCGTTGAGTTAGTTTGTAAATAATGCGCATCATGCCTATTTTTCACATAGAAAATTTGTCCTCATTCTTGGAGACCCAGGCCTCTGTGAAACGTGCCTTTGCTCTCCCCCTTCTGTGCATATTCACACATGAGTGGATACACACACACTGACACTCTCTCTCTCTCTCTCTCTCTCTCTCTCACACACACACACACACACACACACACACACGCACACACACCTGCTCATTCTAAGCAAGCTATCCAGGCATGGCCCAAGAGTGCAAAGCCCTCCTGGGTAAAGCAGTTCTCCTAATTTTCCCTGGAAGATGGAGCAATGCCACATCAGCCACCCAGGGGAAAGAATGTTTGCTCACTCCTATAAACAGTCGCCTGTGTGCTTAGAAAATTAACAGCACAGAAAGGATGGACCAAAATGAATAAGCAAATTAATTGACTTCGAAAAGAAAAGCACACCAAGATGTCAAAAGCTTCCTGTTATTTTTCTGGGTTACAGACCTGGTTGTATCCATGCAACAGAAGAATGGCATGAAGCAAAAGAAACTTAAAAAAAAGCAGAAGGGTCCTTGAAAATATAACACAATTGTTAAAATTTTTAGAGTCAAGTGTGGCAATATAGCCCTGTAATCCCAACAGCAGGAGGGTCATAATAGGCCACCATTGTGACATAACAAGACTATTTCAAAATAAATCAATAAAAGTATTATTTAAGTAAATAATGTTTCATGGCGAAGTGTAGCAGAGTGGATTAAGGAAATGTCCTGGGATCTGTAGCAAAACCACAGAAATATAGAAAAGCTCAAGTGAAAACAAGGAACATAGATGATTAGCATAAATGTAACAAACAGACAATTAGCATAAATTGTCATTGGATGACTAATAAAATTTCTAGGAATGGAAATCTAAGACAGTGAAAGAAAAGTATGACAGTCTCAGTGGAGGCAGAAGGCAGAATTTCTCTCTTCACAGTCAATTGAGGAGACTCTATCAGGAAGGTAATTATGGAGATGTGGGTGTGGTGAGGGAATAAGCATGGTGGTGAGGCACCTGGACACAAGCAAGAGCAGGAGGCAGCCACCTCTCTGCAGCTTACAAAAGGCAGGAGAAAACCGGGTAGCTGAGCCGAGGGAAACTGACAGAGTGCTTCTCTTCTCCTAGACGCTGCCTGAAAACAAGGCAAACAAAAAAAACACATGAGCTTTCGTTTCCAGGATCCTGCAGGACTTTCCCATTGGCTAAATCCAGTCAGAGATATGACTCTTGGCTCTGTGGTCCTCTCTCAGAGCCGACAGAGGGAGAACACACTTAGGCAGCAGCAGGGGGCTGTACCTCAGGTGCTAGGACACCAGCTTCTGTCCCACTCCAGTCTCCAGCACCGCCAGCATGGAGACGGCCTTCACTTCCTCCAGGGAAGCAATACTCAAGGCAGACTCATAAGGAACTATAAGCAGCACTGAAACTATTAATCAAATCTGAAAAATGTTTAAGATGCTCTATGTCCTGCAGTAGCAAATATTTAGACCGATTTCATTCTTACTCCATTTTCTCTAGCTTCTATTTATCCAGTTAGTGTGTGTGTGTGTGTGTGTATATGTGTGTGTGTGTGTGTGTGTGTGTTTGTGTGTGTGTTCATGTCAGGAAACAACCTTTTGGAGCTGGCTCTATCCTTCCACCATGTGGGGTCCCAGGGGTTGCACCAAATCATCAGGCTTGGCAGCAGGCTCTTTTACCTACTGAGCCAGGCCGAGATTTAACTCTTTCTGTAAAAATAAACAAGTGCATCCATCTTTTTAGTGTGTAAGTTTTCTTTCATTTTTAATAAATTGTAATACATATGCCAAAAATTGTTTTAACATAAATGTATTAATAGCATTATCAGAAAATGTTTGTGTACTTGATAATACGCCTATATCCAGGGTCAGGACCGTCTCATCCTAAGGATTAGCTAAATGAAACTAGAAAAGATCACCATCCTAAGTGAGGTAACCCAGACCCAGAAAGACACACATGGTATGTACTCACTTATAAATGGGTATTAGAACTATAGTGCAGGATAAACATACTATAAGCCACAGACTTAAAGAAGCTAAGTAACAAAGAGGGCCAAAGGAGGGTGCTGGAATGTCACTGAGAAGGGGAAATAGAATGGACAGCAGAAGGTGGTGAAGAGAGGGAACTGGGCAGGAGATGGAATGGGGAAAGAAACAAGGGTGTGGATCAGATGTGGAGAGAACAGGGGTGGGAGGTGAGAGGGCTGGGAACAAGAAGGGAAACTGAGGGGGGAATATCTCTTCATCAAGCTGGAGGCCTACAACAGGGTAGGCTCCTGGGAGTACATGGGTGTGACTCTAGCTGAGACTCCTAAAGGGGGGAAGGGGCACACATGAAGACTGAAGTGACCGCCTCCTAGCCCGGCAGGACTAGTGAAACGGGTGAAACAACAACCCACCGACAAAACCTGTGATCTAAAAATTACCCTGCCTAGAAGTGCAGGGATATAGAGGGAACAAAGATTGAGGGAGTGTCCAACCAATAATTGGCCCAACCTGAGACTCACCCCACAATAGAAAGCCCCTGACACTATTAATGATGCTCTGCTATGCTTGCAGACAGGAGCCTAGCTTGACTGTTGTCTGCCAGCATTGGATCAAGACAGACGCTGGGATTTGCAGCCAAGCATGGGGCAGAGCTCTGGGCATTCTGTGGAAATGTTGGGTTGGGAAAAAATGGAAGGACCTGAAAGGGACAGGAACCTCACAAGAAGACCAACAGAGACAACTAACCCAGTCCCATGGGGGCTTTCAGAGAATGAGACATCAACTAAGGAATATGCATGGTCTGGAGCTAGGCCCCCTACACATATGCGCCTGATGGGCAGTTTGAGCTTCATATGAGGTGCCTGGCGAGTGTGTTGGGGGGGGGGGGGTGTTTCAAACATGAACTCTATTGCCTGCTTTTGGATCACTTGCCCTTAGTAGGACTGCCTTGCCTGGCATCAGGGGATGAGGATATGCTCAGTCCTGATGTGACTTGATGTGCTGGAAAGGGTTAGTGGAGGGGAGACTCCCTATTTGGGGGTAGAAAGGGAGAAGGGAAGGGGGAAGGACGAGAAGGGAGGTACTGTGAGGAGAGGAGGGAGAGTGGGATACAAAATAAATAAACTAAAGATAGATGGATAGATAGATAGATAGATAGATAGATAGATAGATAGATAGATAGATAGATAGATAGATA